>NC_060228.1:6652970-7258163 GCF_907164935.1 Osmia bicornis bicornis | reverse complement strand
GAGAGGACGTCGTCGAAGATCCTGAATCCATCAAAAGTGGATGCTGCTACGCAGATGGCCCGTAGTTTGGAGATGGAGATGGATTCCGCCAGGATCGAGAATATCCAGGTTCAACTGATGGAAGCGAAATCGGAACACTACCGTCTCTTGGAAGAGCTTAAAAACAGCAGCGTGCTGTTAACGGAAGAACGAAAACGTCGCGAGGCCGCTGAAGAGGAACTGCAAGCTATGAAGAGCAATCTGATAGAACTGGAGAACACTTTGAAGGACAAGGAGAACGAAACCAACGGATTCGTGCTGCTTAGTCAGCAGTCTTTGGATGATATTTGCACCTCCTTCGATCGTCTACTGGAGATGCTGGACAGCGTGACGAAGAATCCGAATGCTAGCCGAAGAGAGACAACCGAGGCGGCCATTGTTAAGGCTGATATCAAGAGACGAGTCGCCTCCGTCATTCGACAAACGAAATCAGAGAACCTGAGGAGAGGATTCGTCGTGGACACCGACGAGGATGAAATCATCGGGTACACTGAACCTGTCAGGAAGTTCGCCAAGTCTGAAAGCGACATGAGGAATTCTGTTGCTCCAATTTCGACCATGCACATGGAAAGGAACATAGGTGACACCGTGGACGTTCGTTCACCGATCTTGGAGAGCGTTTTGTATCACGATAAAGAGATGTCTCCTCGGGCTAGAGCCAGGGCATTATTCGCCCAGATCGTTCAAGGAGAGCCTGTGTTCGAATTCTGCACTCACGTGGATTAGAAATTACGCGTTACGGAAGATGCAGGGACGAGGCTGCGGTATTTATGAATTTTATACAAATAATACATATAGAAACCACAAGTACTCGCGTTGAATATTGAAACCGCGTTGAAACAGTTTTAAGGGATGGACAGACGTTAGAAGGGTAATATAAAAATGTGAAAGAAAGATATTAAAAAAAAAAAAATGATAATAGTAAGAAAATTGATCGATTCGAGTGTCCAGCTTCGTTTCGCGAAGCGGATAATTTAATAGAATGCGCTGAAGAAAGGTCGACGAAGACCTTTTGTTTATGAAAAGATATAGATAGGTAACGTCGAACGACCAGTCGCGTTGAAACCGATTTGTATCGTCACGTTTTTCTTAGCTCTATTATTAAAGTTGAAATAAACGTCTTTTATTATGTATATTTAAGACACAATGATTCTGATTCTGTTCCGCTTTGTTCCGGGTTTTCCATTCAATTAGTACATGTCGAATTCTATTCCGCTTTGATCGAGGTTTCCGGTAGAATCAGCATAGATTAAGATACAAATAACACTCGATTAAATTTATATAACATGAATGTTCGATTTGCCGTTATTGAATGGACAAGAAAAGTTCAAGAGGGTGAAATGTCTGATTAAACTGCACGGGACATATTTGCTACAGACAATAGTCCTCTGTTCATCAATGCCCGGTATTTACATAAACGCGAAACTAAATTAATCATCTCTAAGGAGTCTTTTATTCTCCGATCAATATACCTTTAGCTCTATTGAAAATCATTCAGAGTCGTAGCTTCTTTGAACAATGTATTTGTCTTCATTCATACCGACATCATTATCTATCAGAATTGATGTTCCTAAAATGGTTTGACGGAAGTACATTTCTTGAAGTACATGATTCTTAAATATTAACAAATTTCATTATCCATGAACAACGTTCAAAGCAGATCGTTCTATAAATATTATCTTCATATCATCATTTATATCAGAGGATGATCACTTCCTCTAAAAAGAGGCAAAAATTTCACGCACCAAAGACTTTCGTCCTTTTTCAAACTTTCATTCTAAAAACAGTATCCATCGATGATGATAAATCAATACGTGGAACAATTATAATCTCCATGAAAATTTCCAAAATCAAAGAAAGAAAGTTCGCAGCGATTCTATCGACCTATCGATGAATTCTCATCTTGAAAAGGAAATGAAAGATTGATGAATATCAATGTATGTCGCATGTCAAAAGAAAGTCGCGTTGGTAATTTCTAGAAGGCGTTTATCGACGCCGAGCATCGGCACGCTCGGTGTCGCTTTTAACGCTTCACCCCATGGCGCTCTATGGATTTTCCATTAGTTCCAACCTGAGTACCCGGTTACCTGAAAAACGGTCAACCACGGGCTACTAGTCAAAGGTAATTTTTCATGATAGATCACGCTCGGCGTGGCGTGTCGCGAGCGCGCTTGCTCACGACGGCGAAAAGTATGCTGCTGTCCAGCAGAAGATCAAACGTGCCAACAACATCGCCGGCTCTCTTGCTTCCCGGTGAATCGACGATTATCGATCCCGAGTACACTCGCTGTTACCTTTAATCCCCCCTTCCTTGACCCCGTGGATCGTTGGAAAATTCATCACGTCTATGCGTCATGCGAGGATGTTCCGCGTGAAAAATGTACTTCACGCCTTGCGGATGTGGAGCAAGGATATCTCGTCAACTTTGATCGAAGCTGTTTTGATCATAAATTGTAACGATAATAATGATGGTGTTAAAGCGAAAGATGTTTCTTTTGATCGAGAATTCGAGTCTGAATTATGGTTGATATTCATCCCTCCTGATAAGGATTGATTGTATTAGGGCACAATAGGACATGGATCTTTTGTGACAGAAGATAGTTGTTTCAATAAATCGTAATTTGGATCGTGATTGACATTCTGAATGTGTCAAGATATAATGGGACACGGATTTTCTGTGAAAGTATTGAAGTATTGAGTAATCGATATATTGTTTATTGAAACCAAGTTAATGAAATTTGTCGAGAAACAATAGCAATTCTTATTAAAATTAGCAACTTCTGATAGAAAGCATAGCAACGTGAATGCTTTCATTAGAGGAATGAGATACACATGACTCACCCAAAAACACCGACGGCCACCGCAGCTTCCCGTAACGCTCGTTCCTGGTCCATTTCGACGAGAGCCTCCGGTCTGATGGTGGCAGTGTTCCTTGGTTGCCGTTCATTCTGTACGGCTGCAACAGAAGCGCACACCTTCGATGTAACGTCGATAACAGGCGCTAATTGCAGCCATGAATTAATTACACGCTCCCGTGTATAACGTCGAACGCGCTATCCATTGCTATTGAGCTTAATGTCGGTTGGAATTCGTGCACAAGCCAGCACGTTGAACGACACATGATTAATTGCTTGTCAATCTGCAAGAAAGTGAACGGTGAATTCGGAACGGTTCGATAAATCGACGTTTATCGAAGCTTCGATGAATTCCATTTCGATGACCAAATTGGACCTTTGAAAATTTTACATCTTGTAATTATTTTAAAAATAAAAAAATGACACTGTAACAAAGAAACTTTATGTATTTCAATTCTCCTTCCAAATTTATTCCCACAGCTAGTTCCCTGGAGTTATTGATTTTGATTGTATACTTGATGATACAATAAAATATTATACAAATTTCCAAATGATTAGTATGGCGTGTTTAATTTAAATTTGGGGTGTTGTTACGATCTTCACTGTCCGAGAAAGAGTTAAAATGACAATGCAGAAAAGTGTAGCCCTTTATAATGTGGAACATTTACCCTCTGGTTTACGTAATCCGTGCTTTGAATATAAACTACTCAACTACAACTATTAAAAGCTCTGACAGCAGTAATATTAAGTAATCCTGCGTTTAATATTATGCAATGGCTCGATTCCGGCAACGTTTGAAGATGCTGGAAGCTGAAGGAACAAAACGTTTCTGAGGAATGAGACAATTGTCTACGAGTTGGAGGAATTTCTATCGATAATGCGTTCGTTCCACGGCGAATCTTTCTCATGGGAGAGTTTCTTGGTTAGTGAAATATTAGTGGAACGAGCTCGGTTCGACGAATCTTGCCAGATTAATCGGGGAACAAACGATTGGCTACCACCCTCTCGTCAAACTCACGTAACGCGGCGTTATATCACGCCAGAGGCCTGTCGTTGACAAGCGTGAATTTAACAGACGTACAGAAATCAGCCTGAGTTTATTGTTTGTATACATCGCCGTTCGGTAACTCCTATTCGGCTGACAGCCAACAGAGCAGGGCTAACCTTATTAATAATTTCCTTTGGAATAACCTTATGGGACACATATGTACCATGGATCATGATAGTATGGAACTTATATCTGTAATCTGATTTTGGGCAATCATTGCATTTGAATCAACATTGAATTAATCATAGAATTAAATTTTTGATCTCTGTTTCGAACTTTAAGAACTTGAAATTTCAAACAAAGAAATAAAAATCTTGTGGAAAATTAGGGTACAATTAGGGTGGAGATAGCATTAAAAAAAATAATGGTTAATAAAAGCTAAAAGCCCCTTTTGAAATAAGGAAGTGACGTGTTTTGTTAAAAAACAAAATATTTGGTTACCAAGAAAAATGAATTTTGCCAGAAATGAAATAATGTCCCAAATATAAAATCAACATTTCCAAATACAAATATTGTTATTTCAAAAATCATACAAACATTAATAAATGGTTTACTTCTGACTGCGTTTATTTGTCCCGTACCCATTATTCTTAGCGATGAAGTAAGAATATAAAGTTGAATTTTGATGCGCAAGTGATATAGTAAACTGCCTTCGTATCGCTTTCATCTTTGCAAAAAGAAACACGACATATTTATACAAGTGCAAGGAATGAAACGGGGTTTCCTCAAATTCGGCATTAAATAAATCGATACCGCAGTCTGTGACGAGTTATTTTACGAATATTTCGGATCGTATGTGTTTTCATACCAAACACTGTTAAATGCAAAATGTGCTGCGCGTATTTTTTCTCCTTGCTCGTTTATCTCTGCTATAATATCAAGAAAAACTTTCCGCGTGGTTAACTGTATCTCTCGATCTTTATAATTCTTCAATTGCAATAATCACAGTTGCATAACGGCTATTATTAATCCAGTGTTAACCATGGCTATTCTTCAAATTGTTAAGGCGTCAAAAATCCTAATTTTTGTCTACGAATACATTATCCAAATCACACGGCACAGTGACAAACATCTTCTTGACATTCCCTGGAGGTTTCGTACCGAAAAACGCGGCAACTCGTTCATTTTAGCGCGGAAAAGGGAGACTCGTGACGGTAGCCACATGCTAATGGCATCGCGATTAGGGCACTCAGTGGTGTGTAACAGCAAGCAGAATTTTTTCCAGCTTCCCTTTTAGCGCGGCACGGGTGCACAGTAATTTTGTAATAATAAAAAGCGTGCCGCGGCTAGCTTTACCTTCGTCGTGCTGCCTGCTGAGCGGCTTAATAGGATCCTCCTACTTCGTCAAGCCTTTGGCATCGGTATCCTCTGTCTTTCTCGGCATCGTTTACCCGTTCCATTCTTCTCCTTCTCGCTCTCTCACTTTTTCTCCCGTTCACCCTGCCGGCGGAGAAGATAAACGCCCTTCCTGCCAGTCGCGACCCCGGGAAATTTTTCTTCCCCGTGTAACGCGCGCTTTCCCTTTTGTCTTTTTAACTCTTCAGTCCGCTTATTTTCACACACTCATCCCTCTTCTCTTCCACGATGCACGCTTTTTTATATCGCCTGTCGTCGCTTTGTGCTTTGCTTTTTTTAAATGCAACGCGACGACGAAGTATCGTCGATGAGTAAGATTCCTATCGTACAAAAGAAACGATGTTGCTTCGTAATGAAGTTTTTCAGTGTAATTTGTGCTGATGAACTTGGATTAAGTTTGGTATAATGATTTTACTTCCAACTTAACTTTAACCCCCAAAATATCCAAACAACCAAGAGAAATGCTATTTTTTCAAAATGAACTCATTCGAATCACAGTCATCGATTCTCGTTCAATAAATGAAGACTTCGAAGCGAATGTCCGAACCCCTTTCATCTTTTTTTCGTGTCTTCGCCATCCGGTTTCACGCCAGGAGAGATAAACGCCCTTTTACAGATCGTTTCACTCTCATTTGCGTGAAGCTCACCGTGGGAGGTCTGCCTCCCTTTTTCACTTTGCTTCTTCTCGTTCCTTCTCTCTTTCTCCCTTTGACTTACCATTATGACACAATTTACGTACGCGTTATCCCTCTTCGTCTACAACGATGGATTCCTTGCCGGTCGTTCGCACAGCATCCCTTAGGCGGCTTGACAGACAAGCAGATTTTTGCGTACGCAGATCGGAGACACGTTGCATACGTTTATTTCCCCCAATTAACCCTTCGGGGCTCGACGAGGGCCACGCGACCGTCGCTAACGACCGCGGTGTTTACGACGCCGAGCGTCGTTTCGCCTAACGTGGCGAACCGCACTGTTCTGCACGCGACAAAACCGAATGGTTGCTCACTGTCGTTTCGATTTTCATTCGACGACCACCGATGATGATAATTCTGATGGTTCAATGCGATAAACACATCTATGTTAATTTTCCTGAGTACCATTTTTTAATTTAATAAATGAAATTATATTGCATTGCGTTAAATTGAAAACTCGAACCATCGTCATCAAAGAAGTTGACATAATTCTATCCTTGTCGAGAGTAACTCCCGACGCTCGAGAATCTAATTTTCCAGGAAGGAGCGACGTTCCGTAGGAACATCGTCGTTTCCGTCGCCAAGGGAACCAGGATCCAATTGGAAATATTTCTTCTTACGACGTCAAGTTCGGCAATAAGAAAGTTGCTGTACCCCGTGAGAGAGGAGTTTCCGTCCGGGGACCAAAGAAAGAGGAGGCGGAGGGAAGAAGAAAAGGGGAAATGCTCTTTTGCCGTGGCAGGTGCGCCCGTGGCTGCTCGAGAGGCATTAAGAGTTGAATCGAACGCTGCCACCAAGCAGACTTCCACCCGTACCAATCACTCCGCCCTTATCCAGTTATTTATGTCGCGAACATAAAGGACCCTCCCTCGAATTCCGTTCTTCCCGGACATATAGGGTGACGGAGGTGAAGGGACGGGAGCGTTGATTGATTCGCGTAATACAGGTTTACCTGCAGAAACCGGTAATCTGATGTATCGATAACCGGTGCCCAAAAACCATCCAGATTGATATTTATCTTCATCGAGGACGATGAAGAATTTTTTTTTCACGAAATTCAGAAATTTCTAATATGGTTCGATTTAGAGTAATTGTAAAGGTTTAATTTCATTTGATTTATTAATTTTCCTGTTTCGGTAATTAATCAGCGAAGTCGATTAAGAAGATAGAAATTGTTTTATGCTCACCGTATAGCGTCCGCGAAGTGGAAAAGACATGTTCTTCGAAACGTAACAAAAAAAAGAAAGATTGTTTCTATTTAGAACAGGTTTCTTCCGAGCTGTCTTGACAGAATTGCTTTTTACTTTAAAAATCAATTCTGATACATCATTGTTCGCGGTTACGCAGCGTTTGAACATTTCGAACAACTTCATCGGTCTGACAATTGGCGCTTGAACGTGAAAGAAATTCACAGAGACGTAATATTATAATTGAAGTTATCCCAAATGTATTACTAAAGAATAAGAAATAAATTGAATAAAAGGAGCTGGATAAAATGAAGAAACTTCCGCGAAAATGTGGACGCTTATCAAGTATCTCCTGATTAATTATTCAAATCAATTTCAAGTACTCACCGTCTTTATTCATTCCCATCTGCATACACTTCTTTAGACGGCACGCTTGACACTGATTTCGGTGAGCCTTGTCCACGACACATCTTCCGGTACCAGCTTGACATCTGAAAAAAAAATTTGCAAAATATGTAAGAGAGTTCCAAAAAGAGATTCTTCGCAGGGTGAACGTCATTGTCATCTAATGTCTTCCTATTTTCGTCACTAGAATAAATGTAATACTTATATTATTAGTGACAATGGAAATCAAAGAAGAGAATCCTTAAAGGTGTCAGAACCGATCGATCCTTGACGATGATGTTTCATCGACCGCCACCGTAACGTGGTGGATGTTGTCACTCTCGAAGAGACGATAAATTTCGAGCGCACTTGCCGGAAATCCTGGCTGCGAACTCAGGAGATGGCGTTAAATTCGATTACATTCATTGTTCGGCTAACCAGGTTATCCCTCCGAGCTGACTAACGTAAAGAGGCGACCACTCGGGGTCACGTACCTTCTTCTTATCCCTCTTAATTTCATCTAATCCCGCGGTAGAGTCGTGGTGCTTCCTTTCTTTGGTCTTAAAGCCCTTTCTCTTTTCTTCTTCACAGCATATACAAATTACTACAATAATTTATCGTGCTAGATTAGAAAAAAATTTATAGAAAATTTGCTGTGAAAAATTACTTGATTAAAAATTTAATCATCAAGGCAGTCCCATGTTCTCCAAGAAGAATTGTCACTATGTTGGTTCCCATCGAACGAGAAAGAAAAAATCAACAATGTTGCGTTAGCCTGGGGCTCGATCGGTCGGCAGGGAGGTAGATCGATTCCTGGGGTTCCGTTAGCGCGATTTTAACTAACGTCACTCACAAGGAGGCGGCTCGATCCAAGCGTGCGACGAAAGGACGCCACAGCATCCTGGAACTATCTTGTCCCGAGGCGGTGGAACACGAAGGGTACCGAAGGGTGGCTGCGTGCTGCCGTGCCAGCAGGGTTCCTCTCGCAAATTGATTTGCGTTCACACCCCAGCGAACCTCCACGAAACTGGCTCTGCCCGTGCAACACGGGGGATACATCACCCTCGGCCTCCTCGGCATTCACCCTTCAGAACCACATCATACATTTATTTACGCATCTCTCTAGTCTTCTGCTGGCCGGCATTGTTTGCCTCATCGAGTTACCGGAAACATGTGCTGCCTGTTATCACGCCCGCCGATCGCGACTGCTGATGATTCAATGACTTAACCCCTGCACCACGAAGAAGATGGAGGAGCAAGGTTTATTTAGGCAACTCGGTTTGTGAAAGAAACAAATGGAAAACAATTGAATCGAAAGGTCTTGGATAGTTTCTAAATAGTTTGTCTCTTGATAAAATAAATTTTAAATGATTCAAATTGAAAAATCTTCCCCTATAATCAGAATGTATTCAAGCTGTATATCTCATCTGGATGATAAGACCTCAAACGCAATTTCAATGGAAATCTGGCACGCTATTGAATAGATAATCGTTGGTTTATCAATTAGGACGAGGAGCGATTGATTCTATGCTCGCAAAACTCAAGTGTGGCCCAATGGGAGTTCGTGTGAACTTTCGACGCGATCTGGCGTACTTAATTGCATCTAACCGATCCGTGAAGTTGGACTTTAATCCGGCGATTATAGTCGATGCGCCGCCGCGGCGCATCACGTCGGGACGCATCTGTCGCGGTCTGTTCCCCTCTACGAGTAATTGGTTATCTGTGCGAAGGCTCTTCACTCTTTACCGCGTTACGCTCGTTCGACGGAGATTGATAGTGAAGAATGAAAAGGATCTAGACAAAAAAAATGACAGGCTGTTGTACAGAGAATACGAGCGGTCGATCTTTGATCGGTGTCTATTTTGACTATTTTGACAAAGAATAATATTAGATTCGATTTGACGAAAGCAAAGGAAGATCCCTTATCTTGTTACCCTTTTAAGAAACTCAAGTCTCAAGGATACCTAAGGAAAGTTGAACATCTGAAATTTGATGCAATTTGAATTTCGATCACGCACGACTAAAGGTAGCTTCCATTTTTTTCGAAGATAGCACAGAGGGTTAATAGTTTGTATATCGAGTAGGCTAGCATCCTGTATCTCCTCGATGGGCTTAACGTGCACACCTACGCGGATGCGTGTTATCGACGGTCTCATACGTGGTCAAAGGGGATACACGCACAAGCGAACCACGTATGTGGCCCCGTGTAAAACGGATCGAGCGTATCAGACAGCGATTCCGAGCTGAGAGGGATCCGATGGAGATGGATGGTCGTTCCCAGGGGATGGTAATAGTATGCCGTATACACAGAACGTCGGGTTAGGTGGATAGGTCCTCCAGGATTCAACATTATGCCGTTCCGCATTGTTGCCTGGTATTAGGATGAGCCCACTCGACTTGGACCACATGGCGCCACTGGCTGGCCAGTTTGACATTAAACGCCATCCGAGGATTCGCTGACTAATTTCTCTCCGAAATCAGTCGAGAAATTATGTAATATCTTTTGAGTAAGAGATTTTGATGAATTTTGCATTAGGTTGCAATATCATTTTGTTTCTTCTTTGAGCTTTAAATACATTTTGAAATGATTGTATTGGATGACCGGCAAGTATCTCGATATAGGAAAATATTTAAAAACCATGAATTCACCTGTATATCAATTTCCGTCTGACGCTTCTTTTGAAGAATCCACTGCACCCATTGCAAGCAAGAATTCCATAATGTTTGCCGGAGCTGGTATCACCGCAAACCACGCATATCAACCCAAGACTACGCGGTGGTTTGCTACCATGCTGTGGTTGCATTTGTTGTTGTTGCTGCTGCTGTTGCTGTTGTTGCTGTTGCTGCACCTGCCCCAGTAAATGGGGATGACCATTACCGAGGGCCGTTAGGTAGGGCGATCTTGCAAGAGGAAAATCGGTCGGTATTCCTCTGCAAAGAGGAACAGGACACTCTTGAACGGACCTCGAGGCGTAAGGATCGTGAGTCGAGGTCGATCCTGTCGCTCCCAAAGGACTGTACCGTTCTGGTAATCCTGGCGAGATTACACTGCTCTCTCCAGAGTCTGAAAATAAATGCTTTTTCTGTTAGGTACCTCTGGATCAAACAGTAATACAAAGAGATATTTTCTTTCATTACAGATGTTATACATATGTATATTTTATTTTAATTTTGAACAATTGTAAGAATATTTGTGGAATTCTTTAGAATATTAACAAGAACCATGCCTGTTTCAGCAAAACCTAATTTTGAGTTATTGATAATATTGGTACAGTGAGCAACATTTTTATTTAATCATTGCAATATGATTAATACTTCATTGGTTATTTCTAATAATACCGAATATTCACGAATTATTTGATTCTCTACCTGACCAGACTTTACACAATTGTGGAAACCTTATCAATCGAACGAATTATCATTTTCGTTTTCATAAATTATGTTTCCACAAAAAACAGTCGACGAAAAAGTTTTTTACAGAAGTACAAGTGGCGTTGCGAAAATTTGAAGATTATTAATATCAATTTTTCACCGGCAATCATTTTTAGTCAGAAACGTATCGCTACATTTCTTTCCGAAGGAGCTATAAAAATGGATAAAGAATGGACATTTTATTTTTTTCCTGTCAATATTCTCCTTTTTTTATTCTGAGATTTATACGGTTTAGATAGAACGACTTCAGATTTACGATCGACGCAGTTTTTCCACGATCAAATTTGATTCATCCTATTCGATCAGTTGGCAGATACGTCCAACTAATCCTAGAAATCTCTTCTCTTGTGACCAACCCTAGTACCATCTTCCACCCTTGATTGATTCTCATGAGGCGGGACCGGTGAACACGTCGATCGCATATAAAATAATTGCTCACAGCTAACGCGCAAATGTTATGGATCGCCACGAAGGATTTACGATCCGGATAGCAGGCGTTCGCAAGATTTATAGCCGATTAAATGTCCTGTGATAAAGTGGTTATCAATGTACGATTATTGATTACTTTTGGCGAAACACACGAACAATTTGGAATAGTTGGAAAAAATTGAAAAAATTGTGTAATGAATTCGTTTGTAAAATCGGTGCCAGATTGTCTATGGTTTCCACCCCAAAGAGAGCGCGCTTCTTTTCTCGCATCCCTTAAGGCTTACTGACTGAATCGCGAAGGCAAACAGTATTTACATCGAGAAATGAGTTCGTAAAAACCATGGAAGGTAAAAGCGATCCAGCATAAATATTAATATGTCGAGGAAGAAGCAAGAAGGAATAAGAATGTTATTTCATTTGCTCTTTTAATTGAAGATTATTTCTCAATATTTAACATTTATATTGAGTGACAGAAATATTGGTGAAAGTAGGTAGGATGGGCCTGGCCCTCCTAACAATGTCCTTCACTATTCTAAAATTCCAGAATTTTAAAATTGTTAAGAAATTAACCCTAGATCACCCCTGAAATTTTGATGGATCATCTACGGTGCTACTCACTGTACAATTAATTGCAACAAGAAACAAAGCAAACGAGTGACAAATTGGTAAGAAAATAAATTCCGTCGGTTCGGTGAACGATATTAATTGAAAGAAGGTAACGCAAAGAGATCGGAGACCGACGAACATCTGCGTGATTAACGAAATGTGATTTCGCTACTCCACTCGGGTTTATTAGTCACGCTGCCAACCCCGACGAGGCGCGAGATCTCCCTGGAATCGTATTTGTCGACTGCATCGTATCCGATCGAAAACTCGTTCCGGTCTCGTTAATGCCACGGGGTCAGACAGGATCCGTTCGAATTACCATGCGAACAGTTCGATATCAGGTTAGGGTCCTGTACCCCGAACCCGCTGCAAAATAATTTAACTGTACCCTATACGGAGTTATTTAAAAGGTCTCGAAACTCCCCATGAGAGATTGCACTTAAAATCAATCGTATCGAAGAAATGAAATTGCTAGTCGTTTCCCTCTTTCATTAGCGCAGAGTTTTTAAAAAGAAAGAAATTTTAAAAATAGAATACAAATTTCTCTATATTCATTTACCGATTTCATTTATTACCCGATTTGAAACAATGAATATTTAGTAGTATGACATTAAAATAAGCTAGCTAAATGAACGAAGGGTGCGAATTGAATATCATAGATTTGATCATCTTAAATTTAACAGATATGCATCTGTAATCATAATCAGTGATCGAAACTATAAAGCACGTTCGAATCGTTCATTGATACGCGTAATCCTGCTACACCAGAAAGATTTCAATCTTATCGTTCCGTCGTTACAGTCAGGAGGGATGAACTGAAAACGATCTTATTAATGCAACTCACGTAACGTCCTAAGCGCGTCGGCTTTTCGATCTCGTTAACACCCTAATCCCATCGTACTCGAACAGAGAGACACAAATTGCGATATGTGAAATGTATTCTTAAAATAGCAACGAACTGTGGTTAAATCCTTATGGAAAAAACTTGACAATTTCTTGCAAACTAAACCGTTATTCCAAGCCAACATAGTTGCTGATAGAAACATAGCCGACGAATTTTCACAGTCGCCATCATGACAAGGTTACGCCATTAGAGTAATTAAATATGGACAAAGGTTTTTCGCGAGGCACCATCACTGCCAGGGGTTAAACGAGAACAGGAAAATTATGCGGCCTTATGGTGACCAGCCGACGGATTCCTCGCGCGAACGCGAAATGCAAAGCGTACGCGTGTATATAACGCGAGCAAAAGCAGGGGCGTCAAATTTCATTAGCATATCAATGCTGGTGGATGGCGAGGCGCCACCTGCGCCCCTGTATTATGGGATCATCGAGAAGCCATGGTAGGGATTGCGTGGAATGACGACCAGCAAAGGGGACGCTGGTTGGGACGTTCGAAAAAAAAAGGGGTTTCGTAACTACCAGCGACCACTTTGGTCACCCTCCACCCTCGCACCCTCTGCTATCGACTAATTGTTACCGCATTAGGGAGATATCGTGATACCAAACTTGTCTGAGATTGAGACTCGAGTTGAATTGATTCGCGTTTTCGTACATCTGCTGGATTTGGTTTTCGTCTTTTGACGGTGTTCTTTGATTATATTTGATAGATTGATTTTTTAATGGGGTTGATAATTTTGTATAACCCTGAAGTTTGAAATATACCTTTTAGTATTGAAATAATTATGCTATAAAGGCATAAACATTCGTAGTCTATTAATAACTGAAGGATAAATTATTTTTAGTAGAGATAAATTTCAAAATTCTCAATGGGTATTCTAAAGAAATATCTTTCCTCTATCTAATTGGGATGTGTCATTTATGGAATAGGATTTTCGTTTCTTCGTTTAACAACTACGAAAATCGTATAACAGTAAATTCTTTGGGTAGCTCGAAATCTGATTACTCAAATGGCATAATTTCGTTGGCCGTGTTGCACCCTCTTTTTCCACTTACCACCCTCGAACTACGGTTCGAATAAAAGCGCGTCGGGGGTAGATTTATGTAGTCTGTCTCTTGGACGTGCATTAATACGGTCAATCGTTTATAAATGCAGCGAACGTCTAGTGGTCGTTGAATGATGATTTAAAACGACAAGTATCGATGATTTTGTTATTACTGTAAACTTTCGAGAAACAATATTTGTTATACCGAAAGCAAACTTTACATTTAAAGACGGAAATGAATTCAAGCCAAACTTTTTAACATCTGAAATAACAACGTTGCATTTCTTGAAATTTTACTATTGTACTTCTGACTTTTAATTGAATTAAATTTATAATTGATGCTATAATAAGATATGAAATACGAACACTTTAAAAATTCAGAAACAAAGTTAGAAATTAATACTTCCTAATGATCATTCGTTAAATGAACACTGTCTATAACAAAGAATGTTTATGCAGTTATATTTTCTTTGCGTGTGCATCGAATTGTCTGCACTCGCATGCAATTCGTCTTTTAATCATCAGTAAATTCTGCAACGAATTATCATTCTATATTTTTGTTCGTTTTACCTGTGTCGCGCGCGCATCTGTCACTAAAAATAATATTTTGTTTCGAAGCAAATGCTTTCTTTACTTTCTTCCGGCCAATCCGTCGATTAATAAATGATTTGATGACTTACCATGTCGTATGCTCAAAGGACTGGTGGGACTTCTTGGATGTTCTGCAGATGCATCATTTTGCGGTTGCTGATGTTGATGCTGATGTTCCTCTGAAGTTGTGACCGACGTTGCTCCGTTCATGGTGTACCCATAAACATTCCAGGTCGAATGAGAGACAGTATACTGCAACAAATTTTAACATAAATGTTAGTAAAATACAAGGAATAACTTATCTATATATTATCACATTTCCAGAATCATCACCCAACTTTGATTATTGACAATTTTCTTGCGAAGCACCAATAAAGAACATCCTCGAACACCATTTCCCATACACAAATCTTCCCAAATTTGTTCAATAATATATCAAAGATCCTCTCACCTGCCAACGTTGCTCCAATTTAGCTCGGCACTCGCGCACACAGTTCAAACTGTCCAAAATCACTACAGTCCTCCGAACGAACTGATAATATTTCGCACAAACGTCGAATAAAAAAGCACCCTATCTTGCAGATCCTTTGAAAATTTCACAGAACCACGATCCACCCGACGACACAGTGGTTCGAGCACCAATCTCGAAAGAGCCGAGAGCACCAACGACGGATGATGCCTCGAAGTCGACGTCTCGGTGAGAGATCGAGGTTGGCTCGACGCGATCGTCCCGTATCACGAAGATCGACGTCGTTGGTGGTTGCAGAGGTGTCTCGACGCCGGGCGTCCCGCGAGCACGGGCCACCGATTGGTCCGCTGGCACTTTTGAAGGCGGGATCAGGAGGCAACGCCGGAAAAACAACAAAAACGAGGAGCGGGAGGATTTAACCTATAGCCGGCACGTTTGATGCGGCGCTTCGTCGACGACGCTCGTCGCGGCGCGTGCGCGCAACCCTTCGCATCGGTTGACGCCTGGCCGACGCTCTAACCCCCACCCTCTTCGCCACCGTCACCAGACGACGCCTACCTTCACCCACTGAACATCGTGCAATTGTTGATCGTTGGCTACGTGGTAGTGAAATTCGTTCTCTTTCCCTCTTACTACCCCGATCTCCTCTTTCTTTCTCCATTGTCACCCCCTTCGCCCCTTCATTGAATCGGCCGGAATACCTAGTATCTCGATGTTGCTTACTGGAATCAGATACAACGACGGTACAAGTGGAGGATCCAACCGTTGATGGGCTTTGAAAAAATGCTCTTTGAAACGTGGCTCAAATCTCGATGAACCTGTCTTTATAATTTTCAATAAATTACTTTTTTGCGAATAATTCTTTGATGAATTACAACAGTCAGACCAGGTGTAACGACAATTGAACATTATCTAATGAAAAATGATAATAATATTAATAATTTTGATTTAAGTTTGAATGAAAAATCGTCACTATTAATAGGTTCTATTTAACACATTAACTGCCACAAGGGTCATCAATGATTGGCGCTTTCTAGCCTTAATAATAATTACAGTTTCAGTATGTCTGACTACATACATCTACTTCTACTGCGGCAGTGAACGCGTTAAAATATAAGCAATTACCAAAACATCAATTGCTTAAAGCGATACATCTAAATCAGTAATACGAAATATAAATTTCTCGTACGTCTAACGATCAAAGGATCCACCCGGAGCGTCTTGTATTCCCGCTGCGTCGTCAAAGAGTCAGGATTTGAAAAGACTAGTTAACGGAGCAATTAATCGTCCGATCGAACTTCCGATTCCTGAAGTGTTCCCCCGGACAAATCGAGCGAAATCCACTACCCGGACGGTTTGGTGGTGAACAGTCGCAGTGGCCTCGATAATAGCGGCTGGGGTTGATGGTGGTGGTGGTGGTGGTGGTGGTGGTGAATCGAGCCGGAGGGGTTGCCAGGTCCGCCATGCTGGATTCCTAGCGTCGAACGACCCTGTGGTTTTCCGGTAATCGTTGCCAGGGATGCAACCAGGCATCCTTTACCCCACCAACTCTCGAGGAACTCCAGACCACGCCCCGTGGATTCAAGGCGGACCAATGACGTCTGGACGTCGCGACACGACCGTCCACCAATAGGATTACCCTCTGATACGGTCTTTCGCTTGTCAATGACTGCTGCACGACCACCCTCGCCTACCTCTCGCTGGGGTGCTTTTCAATTTCGGGCCCGCACCCTCATAAACGCAGCCAACCACCCGTCCACCCACACCAACACCGGAGAAAACCTTTCGATAGCCAGTCACGTACACGATGAAACGCGAGAAGTGTGCGATGGACGCTGGCAGGGGCGGATATACTGAGGGTGATTAAAAAAGATACTTGGGGAGATATTTCTGTTGACGAGTTGGAAATGAAGAAGTATCAAGAAAAATTGTTGGAGGTGTAAAATTTGCTACAACTGTAGCTTTGATGAGATTAGAGATAAAGGGTTAGTTCAGTTCTTATTTGTTGCAAAGAAATTTTGTCGATTTGAAATAAAAATTTCACATGTTGCAGACAGATGTAATATCCACTGAAGTGCATCTAACAATTGCATGAATACTTTTTCTTTTCTCTGTCTTTGGATTGAACCCCCACGATTCTAAAATTTGTAGCTCACCCATTGCACGAGCACAGGCAAACGTTCTATCAGTTATCCACCGAGATGCGAACTGGAATTCACGTGCAGATAGGTGGCACAGAAAGTGCACGTGTGTTTATGTGTGCATTTGCCAAACGTGTACAGGGTGTATGCACCCTCATATATACGAGGGTGAGTTAGGTTCAGAAACGTTGACGCGATTGTAGTTTCGAGTGTGTGAGGACGTTCATAAATAGAAGCAACCATCCATCCACTGATTAAAACGAGCGTAAACACATACAGGGGATGAGAATAAATACAGACGTACGTGAGAATATAAATGGACGTACACGTACGCGGGTGAACAACGAATACCTATCAAAAACACATTTCCAGTGTACATTGGAAAAAAATGTGCAGTCGACAGTTAGTTTGGCAATTATGACCCTTCATTAATGGAGTTATATTGAACCACCCTATTGAAATTCATTTGAATATCAATAATTTTTTACACCGTACCTTTTGAGAATTGAATCAATGATTTTATTTAAAGTAGGGAAATAAATTATGCTACAAATAGTTCACAAAATTGAACTATTTGGTTCCACATCCATTCTACGAAGTATGAAGCTATCAAAAGTGCTAATTACTGAGATTCACAACACACATAATAAATCTGTTATCAAATTCACAGAGAATCCCTCGATTATACTACTTTATACTTAAGCTAAATAATTGCCCTATGATAATAAAATGAATCTAAATACACTCTGATGAAAATCTTTTCCACGATTGAGCTAAAAATTCTTCCTAGAAGTATTAAAACCTTAATACTTTTATTCTTCGTTATTTTTTGGTACGATGTCGTCTGATATCACGTTTATTTCTTCAACATTAGACGATCTGGTTGGGAAATTAAGTAACAGGTTGTCGATAACTTCGCATACATTTTCATATACTGTAATCGCCTCAGGTTCTCCATCGATCATCACCAGCAAGTTTTTGTAATTGTAATATGTAACTACCGGTTTATTTCTTTTATGGAATTGCTTAATTTGTTTCCTAATAGAGTCGAAGCTGATCGAAACTCTTTCCATAGTAGTGATTGCTCTAGCCATTATTCGATCACTTAGAACAGAGTTTCTTGCTTCCATAAATAATACAAGATCAGGCGGTCTTATTAGTTTGTCAAACACTTTACACTGATCTTTATGTCGTGGAAATCCACTCACGATGAATCCGTTTTTTTCATCCAAGAAGTCAATCATCCTCACTGCGATCAATTCTATCAAAACGTCCGTGGGTACCAGCTGACCCTGTGACATCATTCGTGCCAATAAGAAGGCTCTTTCGGTACGCGTGGATACTTCGGTTCGAATTAAATCAGTGCTAATTATGCCCAGGAAACCATACTTTTCCGCTACTTTGCTGCATAACGTCCCTGAAACGATCGAGTCATCGAATTAAAATAAAAAGGTTCCTCACTTTACCAAAGAATTATTTCTTAAATTTCCATCAGGAAAAATATATTGGTCCATAATTAAATAAAATTTGCTCCCAGATAAGCAAAATTAAAATTTTTGCTTCTGTATGTTTGAAGGTACTTACTATAGTCTATCTTTTTTAACAAAATTGCCCATGAAATTAGACGTCAGTCATAGAACTGCTAGGTTATACGACGTATAACCAAGCAGATTGCGCGAACAATATAAGATAATAATAAATTGATTTACTTTTTCCAACTCCTGGTCCTCCAATTAAGAAAATGATTGGCAGCCCCGATTCTCTAATCCGTGAAGTGTCGACGTTGATACCCCTCGGAAGAGAAGCCATCGAAGGATCGGCAGCCTTTATACAATTGCCCATCGAAACGATCGTTTTGGATATCCTTTTAATTTTAGAATCCCTCGTTTCGCCTGCAGCCACCGAGGAAACACATTTAACCGCCCTACCTGTTCTCGTTATATAACGTGGAAATTTCTGTTTCAATTTACAATTCTTGGAATCAAGTTTCATTCAATGCGAAGTTTCACTTGAATCGATGTAAATGTACATGACACACGTCAAAATATAATTAATGTATTTTAATAAAAAGAAACCTCTTTATCAAATTTATAAAACTGATTTGTTACGATCCTTCAGTTACTTATATTCTTTACAATGAATTGAATGAATAAAATATGTGAATAAACAAGCGCTGTGAAACGTGTTTATAATAATTCATGAATGTTGATTACAAATTAAAAATGGAAGGTTTTTATGTAAGTTGCAGTTTGTGTAGCGGGATTCCTTCCTCACCGATCATCGATAGCTTCTCAAGTATTTAATTCTTTTATTCATTAATAATTTTTGTGCAATTTATAGATATATAAATTACAATTTAGAACTGTTGATTACTGATTAATTAGAATCAATTACTGTACAAATTGAGGGTATTAAGACACCTCGTTTCGAATTGTACTTAGATTCCTATATTTTTGGTCGTGGATAAAATTGTTCATTTAACCATTTGTTGATAAAATATACTTAAGTAAAAAAGTTGTCGCACTTCTTAGCTCTTTTGGGTAACATTTTTTGAAAATAATTTTAACACGTTAAGATTGTAATTATTCAGGAAGCAATCCTTGCACTTTCTAATTTAAATTTTCCACTTGCTTGTAAAATTAATATGTTACTGATATTGTTCTTACACTTTTTAAATATTCAATATTGAGGTCACCAAATCTATGGATTTTTAAATTATCAGTAATGAATGGTGGTGTAGAAGTACTAAGAAACAGTAGTCGACCCAAAAGCTCCTATAACATCTGTCAACTCGATCAAACGAGAGTTCAACGTTACCATTCTGAGGCAATCGTTGTTGACCCAATGAAAACCTATATTCACATCGTGGGTGGCCATTCAAAAAACACTGCTGTATATATTTTCATTTTCGAGCATTCCCCTATCATGTTAACGAAGTGTTAGAAAAAGAATCATCGATAAAGATAGAGGTTTCATTCAGATAATACGTCTATTTCAACGTTACTTAATCCTCTTTGACGTGAACATATAGCAAGAAATAAATCTTCAACGGAAAATTAACATTCATGGTAAATTTCAATTCTAACTGATTTCTCAGATTGAATACTAATAAGACATTGTTTTATTAATGGATTTAACATGTAACTGTTTTAAGACCAACGCGTAAACCAGAAATAATCCTCATCGGCTTTATTATGTAGGACAATGTAAACGATACTGTTCTCGATACTCGATACCATTTCACGGCTGTGAATTCTAAAAGGATTAGAAATCAAGCTTGAAGGTGTACAACGGTGACGAATTATCTTTAATCAATTGCATTCCAATCGTTAATAAGATACTCGGAGAGCACCATGATAAACACAATCTCATTGATTGAAATTGATTTCTTGGTAGTAATATTTAACACGCTGACTAACGATTAATTTAAAAAAAGGAAGAAGGAGAATTTTGAATAACATTGCTATTGTAATACCTTACTACAGATCGTCGTTCTCACTGTGGCAGTCAAAGTGTTAAGCAATGTTTCTTAGAACTTACATTCGCAATCATGGCCTTACCTCGACGTATGTCATTTATTATGTCTTTGTAATATAGTCGTCACTAGAAACATGCGTAACAAAATGATATATTAATACCAGGTAAGGTGGGAAACAATTGTCTCAATCCAGATTTATAATGCCTAATGCAGACCGATATACAAATGTTTAAAAAAGTGAACACTTGTGAAATAGAGCTAAGAGCTTAACTCTAGTATCCTTGGTATCTGTATAGCAAATTAGGAAAAATTTCTAAGTCCCTGTTCTGCCAGTTTGGTGAACCAGCACCACTTGTTTCACTGTTTATAGGCACAAGTATGCACCTAGATCCGGGCTAGACTTAACATGCATAAAATTCCTATAAATTCCGATTATCTACACGTTGCATTTGACGAACTATCGCGACGATAAAGTATCAAGTAGTATAGCCAAGCGTATAAACACGCGGTTCGTTCAAAGCAAAATGATCGAACGTCCAAGGTTGCATTCAACGTGTTGCTGTATCTGGAATGAAGGAATTACTGCGCGAACCTGGCGATAAAAAACATATGAACGGTAATTTGGTCGCAAGTTTATAGTTTCACGGTTGGCCGAAAATATCGTCAGGTAATTAACCCTTACATGGAGGTAAAACAAAATACGATGTCCCAGCTCGAGTACAATATTTCACGAACCTGTTGATGAATAATTATTATGAATTACATGGTATTTTGTTGTTACATTCATGAGATCACGACTTTCTCATAAAGTCACGAGCACTTTCAAATTTGTCCAGGATATTTTTATGCTTTTTCAGAAGACCATTCTTAAAAATCCGAAGTCTCCAAATCACCTCTTAATGAAACATTTAATTAAAATTTTTCATGAATGCATAAAAATGGAATGTATTTTTGTATCATTCCACAACGATCCTGTTTACTACAAGAAGATAGTAGATATCTTCAACAAATCTATACAGCAGTCTCCCTATACATAGTTACACTCGTACTTCCTAGTAGATATCCATAAATTATCGATAAGTTTAATCTCCGTGGAACACAATACGGGGTTTCGAGCACAATCGTAGCGCAACGCGGCCCTTATCATCCTTGTAATTTGCAAATTCGCGTTTCGCATCGGAGAACCGAGGTATCGGCATGCTCCATCTGTTACCGGTGCCATAAACTCCTGCACTATATACGAGTGTATCGCTTTTCGAGATACAATGCACGCTCGAGATTACGAATTCTTGCAAAACTCCGAGTCCAAAGGGGGGAGGCACAGCATCGCGTTCCTATCGATAAGACCGTGCTCGTGTTCGTTCTCCAACGTTTTGCTATGGCTTAGGCGAAGAGGAAATCTCATATACGATCGATGGTTAACGGAGCAGGGAACGATCGAGTGAACGCGAATTGATTTTCCTTCGAACAGGACGGATTAAGTCCATTAACGTCATGGTGCTCGATCCATAAGTCGCGGCTCGATAAGATCGAATCGAACGGTAAATTAGGACAATCATGGAAAACGGACACGGTCGATCGATGATGCCTGAGAAGAGAAGGAAAAATTCATGCGTCTCGTTAAAATGCAAGTTCGTATAAACGCGGATCGCAGAACAAGATAAAGAGGCGTGAAACAGTTTCAGATGGATTATAAGGAGACTTGGATAGGATAGATTAGCGGTGAAATAGGTTTCGTGTATCTGATAAAGGCGCTTGAAAATAATTTTATAAGTGTTTAGAGTAAATAGAAAGTTAAGTAATTGATTGATGAAGGAGATAGAAGAGAAGGGTCTTTAAAATTTATTTTAACGAGGTAATGATGGAGAAAATTATAACTTTTAGCAGTCAGTAATGACTGGCGCCTCGAAATTCAACCCTTCAACTATAAGTGATTACTTCCTAATCATTTTCTAATACTTGAAAAATTAGAAATTTCTAATATCTCATACCTGGAATATCAGAACATAAACTGAATGCAGAATCTTTCATCTGCAACACGTATCGACTATCAATACCTCCTGTTTCGTTGGAAAAATCAGAGTAGGTACGTCCAGATTGAATCCATCGATTCCAGAACAGGTTAAACAACCGTGTTCAAAGGATCGAAGCGAGGAAGACAGGGTATCGCATTAATTTTACCTGCTTATTCCTGTAAAATGATCATTTGCACTTGAAAACGAAATCCAATTCAATAAATGTTGTACCACTATGAAACTTTTGTTCATTTTAATAGAAGAAACTTATCTTTCTTTTCATTTTCTGTTGTTGTTGTTGTGTAAAGGTTTCCCGGGATCCACAATCTCTAATGGGATTAATCAATGCACCATTTACTGCGCCTTTCATACGACAGAGTTGGTGGAATTTATACTAAGGAGACCTTATTCTGCCACGATCAATGAGCAGCATGGTACGAATGAAGACAAATAGTTGCTACGGGTGGAGGTTGAAAGTGGAAAACATAATGCTGAAGTTGGCTTCGGTAATCTAGACTCAAGGATTGATCCTTTATCAGTCAAGCATCTAAATCTGAATTTTTAGAACAGACAATTGCGAGTTTAGAAATGGAAAAAGGGGCAAGTCGTAATCGAGTCAACTACCCCGGATTTCTTCGTGTCTCAACAATTTCTCATTAATTTTGATAAGCATGTCAATAATTTTTCTAAAAAATGTCAATTCAATAAATAAAAGTCTAACATAAAGAAAAATGTGTTTTTTAAAACCTTCTTACCCTGACGTAATAATTATTGTTAATTACTTTCCTTCACACTCAATTTTGCTTCTTTTCTTCATTTTCCTATTTTCTATTATTATCAGCAATCATATGGTTGCATATAGTAGCCATCTAACGAGCCCCATCGATCTACGATGAAGTCGCCTACCGGGATGAAGAAACAATCGTCTCATTTTCTCTTAAGTGCCGTGTCCAGGTGTATTATTAAACCAACACAAAGAAGCTAGTCTGTAACTAATAAACAAACAATCGTGTTGGTCGTTGTTCGTCGAATTACAGGAGAAAATTACTCGACACTCACGCGACCCCTGTTTTTATCTCGTGCGATATCTAATTTTTCTCCTATTAACGTTTTACAAGTCAGCTCTGCAATTATCACTCGTGTACTTTACATGGTCCTAGGAGTTTGCTTTCACCGCATACTTTCATTTTTACTTAATGCACCATTCCACGTTCCCTTTTTTCCTTTTTTTCCTTCTTCGTGGGACTGTCCCCCTCGGTCCAGACTCTGATAAACGATTTATGCGTCCGTCGTTCTTTGATTTTCTATCTCTAATGCGTTCCTTCCGCGATGCCTTCTGCCGGATGTATCGCTTACAGATTGATTCATGTGGCAAATACTGAACAGTATTTTTATCATTCTGTTTGAATGATTCATTTGGAGCTCGGAAAGTTGTTGAAAAGTTGTTATGATTTGTAGGAAATTACGAAAGATTGGAATTTTAAAGAATAGCGTTTCGATTGGAAAATTATAAAATTTTTAAAATAAAAATGCTTTGATAAAGAATTATATGAACTGGGTGCACGGTTAGTGAAACCATAAAAATCCTAGAAAAATACTTTGATTTATATGGAATTCTTGAACGCTCGATTTCGACATTGAAGAATTTCTAGAAAAGCAGTCTGATTTATCTGAAATCCCAGCCACACGGACAGCACTATTAATTTATCAAGCGTAAAATTTATGTGCAATTTAAAACGTAATATGTATTATTTCCATTCGCGTTTACCAGTCTTACAAAATTTCATTCACTGTTCTATGGTACATACGATAAAAGTAATGAAGCAATTTCATGTATTCCAATCGATACAATGTCTGACCCAAATAAATGATCTTTCAGATAGCAGAAATATAGATTCTAAACTATTTTTGCAAAACTGAAGTCCTCAAATTTTGAAAAGCATGTGTCTTTTATAAGTTTGAATGAAGGTCCCAAATATTCCTTTCGCCTAAGATCTTTCAAAGACAAACTCCTGCACTATAAATTAAAAAATTTTGAAAAATATTGTCATGGAACACCCTGTAGACAAAGTATGATTGTACATACAGAAACGTCGAAGCTAGGATGGGTGTGTTCCTTTCTCTCTCCCTTGCGTATATGCGTACGTATATATCTTCAGCCCCGATCTATTTGCCGAACCACTCCTATCGATGTATCACCATGCACTCGACGCTGATGCAACTCTATTAATGACGCTAAATGGCGCTCTCGACGTGTACGTCACAAAAGTGGCACATGTCCGAGGTTCACCGAGGTGGCTGTATTTGCTAAAATTAAAAAATTTCCAATAAAAAGGGTTCTTTCAAGTCTCGGTTGAACTTCCTTTCCATCGAATCAGTGACAAGTTTGAAAAATATATCCTGTTTCAGACAACGACCAAAAATAATGATTGTGTATTCAAGATCATGATGCAACGAGAGAACTAATTAATAGTTCAACGCAGTATGCTTACACAGTGAAACTGTTCCCACGTTAATAAATCAATGATCCTAATGTTTACATTGAACTCCCAGTATTCTAACGCCACGAGTTCGTTTTTTTAGAGTTGGGTTAAAATGCTGTAAGGAATCTCGATCATCGTTTTCTCTAAGCACCAAAATTCGCCGTACAAAGCGGCAAGCAACGTTAACGCGTGTCGCATTGAAAATACCTCATGGTTGTTTAGGTCATCGCCTAATATTAAACCGCGTGCCAACGATCGAGCCTCATCTTAGAGCAGATTTTAGCGATGAATTATACGGCCGGGATGTTATTAACGCGTATGAATTGCTCGTTTATTTGCACCCGTTAATAAATAACAGTCAGGGAATCATGGAAAAATTGGAGCAACCGCGACGCTGCAACGCGTCAAGATATTTCTAAACGCGTTCAGATAAAAGTTGCACATTCAGTGTCTTACAAAGAAACTATTTATCCGATTCCTTAGGTAAATTGAAGCAATTTACTGCAATCTTTGCTTCTGCTTGATACGTGCGCGATTACATTTAACGTCTTCTTCGTCGCCACTAAAATTTCTCTGTCATGATGTTATAATCTCTGAGAATTATTTACGTTTATGATACATGAAAGAGCAACGACGATTAAGAAGACCTTAATGTTGCTCAGATCTGCTGGATTATCTTGGACATGAATGATCTGTCTTCAAGAGAAATGCGATGTAAACATAGTCATTAAACACTACATGGTTTTCTAGAGCCATTAGTTTGTACAAGTACCATTACTTTGTTAAGTACTGTATCGGTAAGTGCAAATGAATTTTCTTAAATTTTGAAAGAATTTATCTTTGACAAATTTGAAATACCAAAGAAGTTGATGCGGAATGTGAGTACATCAAAAACTTTCAACTAGATATCTGAGTTTTCTCTTTTCACATTCTGTTTAATAGACGATGCCAACCAGCTTATTCTATTAATGGAACCGGTGTCGTTGGACTAATTTACAACTTAATAAATTATAACCGTGCGATAAGAGATAATTGGTGAACAGCCGATGGATCGAGAAGAATTTCTGTGCGCAAGAAACGCGTTGTTGATTCCTTAGTAAGGACTTTGATTATTAAACATCTCACTTTATTACAAAATACTGGTACTGAAAGTAGGAATGAATACGACTGTTAGCTACCATAATCCGACGTTCGTACATCGACGATCATTGATTAAAAATTTATTAGCGAAAGGGGCTCTGTCTGTTAATATTTGCATGTTTGGCGCCACGTAGTTCAACGTAATCTGACATTCATCCAGACGTAAGTTCGCGTAGCAGATCTGTCGAGTTTCCATTAGTCGAACGCTTTTGAATCGACATGTGGCAAAATCGAGAAACGATATTTCATCGTTTCGTTGTTCGACCTGAAAATCGATCGATCGTTCTCGTTTTTTTGTGCAATGCTTATGACGCAACTCTAATGATACCCAATGGACGATGTCGTCGAGTCAACGAAATGGCGAAAAAACAGGTATTTCACTTGCTGTAACGTGGTTAGGTAATTATTTTCTTTGAACGTATGATTCTGATTAAAATTTCAATAACATAAGCCTTCAAATATCTACTTATTTCTTCCCAATAATGATACAATGTTTCTATGTCCATTTTATTGCAAAAGAAAGTAACTTTCATTAAGGAAGTAATTAACGTTCATTTACATAAAATGCATGCATAAAATTTTACTACTTTACTTTTAAGAGCTTTTTTATGGTAAGAAAGATTAAGAAATTGAAAGGCCTATGATGAGGACTGAAAACCCCGGAACCCTGGAATCTGGGAACCCGAGGAATCCTAAGGGAGAGGTCAGAACAAGTGCGAAAGTAACTTACTTCATTGATATTGAACGTAAAATCCATTGAAAGTAAATGTTTGTCATTTGCATAAATCACCTTCGCACATTTCATTTATTAGTTTGTGCAATATTGAGCAAACATTTACCGATAAAGCAATATTATTACGAAGCAACGTTCAATGTTTCATCTTCACGATTCGATGCATAAACTCCTTTCTAAAAGAACGTCTTTGTATTCACACGATTTACCCCACGAATCATGCTAATCGCGGATGTCATCAAGGCCAATTTATCACATGCATTTTATCTAATTTTCTCATTACATTTAAGTGTATTGTAATTATGTTCGTTTATGATCATTTTGCACAATATTTTCATAGTGCTCTGTTTGAAATTTGCAGCCAAGTGTATTGTTTCTTTAATCCAATAAAATTACTGTCTGCCTATTTTCATTTCAGGTTATGCACCTCTACCCTTTCTATTTATTATACTAGGTAAATATTCCAACGTTATTCCTAACTTCCACGGTTTTCAAAATTAGATCCATACAGCTGCAGCTCATTACGATGGAGCGACAACTACACGATTAACACGAATCGTTAACAAAACCCCAAAACATTATACATCTGGATATACATACCAATATAACCAGAATTTACTATCATTTCTTCCAAATTGAATTACAGTGGAGAACGTGTTCAATAAGATGGCATCATTATTCATCGATTTACCTAAAATTCGTTTGTCCACCCACGTGTACACGTACGCGAAGCACGCGGGCGCCCGTGCGATCAAGAGGATGATCCAAACGCGATATATTTATACGACGCGCCGCGTAGACCAGAGGCTGATGAACGATGATGATATAACGAGGGAGATGCACTCCGGACGTCTTGTAGGAATGCAGCAATTTAGCGATATCAGCCAGGCCGACGTGGCTAATTCTATCTATGGGCTACTCGATAATTTACTCGGCAGAAAATTGGATCGGCACCACTGAGAAATCGCTAATTAACAACTATTCGTCTCGTTCAACGATTCGAGCGAGCCGCGAACAGGAGAAAAAGCTCTGGTCACGCGGATTTCGCGGGGTAAATTTTATCGAATTAGATCAACAGAGTGCGAGGATATCTGATTACCACCTGTTTCGCTTCGTACCTGACCAGCTATGTAATAAAGAAGCTTGCTGATCCATAGCACGTAATTTCCTCTCAAATTGGGGAGCAATTAGGACGTCGCTGAATTTATTATTCGTGATTGGTGGTCATTTCCCGGAGACACATTACCTGGTCCAATGAAATTTAAAGAGTATACTATAATTTTTTAGTAAAACTATGTTTCTATCTTGGGAACTTTGAGTGCCATTTCCAGCGAACTGAAAATGGCACATTGCGAAAATACAAATCACTCAGCAGCAACATTGTACGTAGATTATAAATCCATTGTGGCCACTCGAAATTGCGTACAAACACTCGTGATGAAATATTTCGACATATTGACTAAGTAACCCAAGAGAAACAGAACTCTGGAGGTCTGGACCACACGTCGAGTAAACATTGTTACGTTGTCCTGCAAAAATATATTTTCAACAAACTGTGATAAATAAAATTTTTCATATAAATGAGAAAATATATCATTATTATCCTATCGATGATAGGCAGCTACCTTATTTCACGCATTAGATGAAAGTATCACAATGTGCGGTGGTGCGATCCTAATGTGCGTACGTGAGTTTAAGTAGTGTGAAATATTAATATCGCGTTTCAGATTAATATCGTATTACGTACATGACACTATGTCCATGAAAAGTATCATTCTCTTAACAAACATTGTTGTCTTCTGTGTCAATTTATTAACTTCAATGATGAATATTGGATCATTTAAGATACCTATCCAATAACATTCTTGTCCCAGGATGAACATAATAAAATATTTTTCTTCTTATCATCAAAGACCAGAAACATTCCTCGTTGCATATCATAAAATTCATAAAACCGCTGCAATAATTCCATCATTTGCATTTTACCTTCGAATATTTCTAGAAGATAGAAAAATGAATATTCATGAGGTATAGACAAGAAGAAATGGCTGTACGTCCACAGGCAAAATTTCCAGTTCGAGGGATGATATCGATGCGATCGATGATTTAACGTAAATATTTAACGTTGTTCAGGATACTTCTATAACTACGATTACGCGTTATATTCACGTTTCGTATCGTCGCGATCTTTTCTTACGACCGGTTGCTCGGTATGTTCTCTTTTTCCTCTGCATACTAGCGGGGACTAACCACGTTGCATCTTCGAATCCTCTCTTCTCCGTTTCGCTCGATTTTATCCGGTATTAGATGCGGTGACGGTCATTTTTTGACGTTGTTTAGCCAGATTTACGGTATCAATTTTCAAAGGAATGTATAATTATTAATTTTACAAAAATAGCACAGGAAAATGTGTTGTTCTTCTTTAAATTCTATACCAATAAATTTTTTGTTATATTAATAATAAAAGCTATGGAAATAGAAGGCAATAATTAGAGTTGCAATAATTAATAATTAATACAAAAAAATCAGATTAATAATTCTACTTTAATGAATACCTACATTTGACAGAGCACGTAAGCCGATAAAGTGAAGTAGTACCAGAATTCCCGTTGACGAGGTGGCAGGACTTTTTGGTATTTGGTTTCAGTGATGCACGCGTTTTAGCAGCTTCTGGATTATGGGACTAAAATTAGTTAACCCTCTGGTTGCCACCTATCCACGAGTTTACAAAAAAGTGATCACGACAAGCGTATAAACAAGCCTGTTAGACCGACCATACGTCCATGTAAGCTCCTTTCGCGATAAACAACCATTATAAGAACCGCTTAATTCTCTGCTACTTTTACCCCACTGCATCGAATCGTTGCCACCGTTGAAAATCGATTAACCAGAGGAAAAAAGGAGGACCTTCACATTTTGCTACCTAGCATGACGAATTACTTCAGATTAATATGTCAACTTTGCTGTCATAGCTGTAAGTTTCATGTCACTCAGATTACTGTAATCTATGTACAAGCTGTTCTGGATAAAATAAATAAATTTTTATAAATGAAGTTTTACATGGTATTATCATTTTATCTGATTCTAATACCATCTATAATGAAATGAAAAAAGGGTATTAAAGAATGTATTTATAAAGTTACCTTGTTTTTTGCAAATGTATACCTAGTGAAAGATTGCAATAAAAAACCAGATAAATCCAATTTATATGGGTAACAAACACATCGTGAAAATGTTCAGGCTAAAAGGCTTCATTCTCAATTGTCTTAACAACTTTACAGAGCAGGCTTTTAAAAAACACTATGACTCAAGCTCTCAAATTCCATTCCTCTTAATAATTCGCTGTTGCCTCTGCGTTTCAAATCCTTTCACAGAATCCTCTGAAAAAAAATGCAATTAGAAAAATATTTCCAAAAGAAATGAATATTAAACTTATAGAGGAAATGTATGAAATGCTGTAAAGAAAAAATTTAATTTTCAACCCTAATAATTAAATTGCAATCTTGCAAAAAATCTGCAAAGTTTGTCTTTTCTTATTAATTATTTCCATCATACAAAATTTGAAGTGTCAGTCACTGATGGACCCCCATGGCAAAGGTGTTAATTGATCATTTGCATGGTATTTGAATTGCAATTGGGTGGTCCTACCGCCAGGTGACAAAATAAGGTGGAGGAGCGTAAAGGCACGTTCATAGTGCAGCGCGAGACACACGACTGTATAAAGTCGATCCTCCACCGACGGGAGCCGTCAGTTCGGCACGACACCTCTGTAAAGCACGACAGAGGAACTCGTCTCTCGGTATTCTGTAACATGCAACACGCCATCGTAGCTACGGCTTCTCATTTTCTCGATATTTAATTAACTGACAAGTGCTCATGGTGAATCATCGAATGGAAACGACATAAACTTTGGTGACATTGTCCAGAAAAAATATTGACAAACTAAAAAGTGTCTCACAAATTAAAACGACAGTAATTATCTAGTGATCGACAAGTTTGAAATTCTCAGTCCATTATTCGAATTTTTTTTTTTAAATAAATCAATTCGAATGACAGGAACATAATTTATGGCAGGTGATATTATGTGCTCCAGTGATGATATTTATACAAATTTATTTTTTATTTTGCAATGCAAAGTAGCATGAGTTTCTTGAATGAATTATTCAGAAATTTGAAGATTTTTTAATTCGTAGTCATTTAGTTTCTGTTTCAAGGTTTATTTTATATTGATCTAATTGATCGATTCTCGATTGAGGTCGTGGATTTGATACATCAATTACTTGTACCAGATTCTATGTTGGGACAAGTTGACACGATTGTTTAAAGTTCAGCCGACTTGTGATCCAACGTTAGACGGTCACGATCGAAATGTCTACGACAAATCGAGTGTTGTACAATTTCTTTACTTTCACGAGGGAGAAAATAAGTTGACAAATTGAACGGAAAGATTAAGATAGTCGAGGAACGTGTCATCTGGTAAGGGCCATTAAGGAGAGGAACGCTTCTGAAAATCGTGCCAGACGTGGAACGTGGCTGAGATTTCTGCGTCTGCCAAAGTATGACGTGAACCCCTTTGCTCTGCCCGACAGCTATAAATTTTTTCGTTCTTTCTTTCTTGCCACAGACTCTTTTTCCATGCCACAAGCTTAAAACACTTTGTAACGTACGAATCTAAATTTACGATCCCTTCGAATGGCTACTATCTCTATTTTCGTGTATGCACGCGGCCTTGACTTTGCACCCCTCTTTGCGTGCAATTTTCGTTCCACCCTTCCTGAAAGTGTTACGTCAGGGTAGTAAAAAGACACTCGAAATTCTTCGGTACTTCTAAAGAAATTGGACAGGACAATAAAATTTCTTTAATTTCTCCAAGACTAAATAGTGTGAAAAAGAAGCTAGAATCAAAATATTTCAAAATTTTCAATTAATTTTTATAGCTTTTCCAAAAGGTCATTTGGTCCCATTTTAAAAAAGTTATTCTGATTTAAATAATGACTTAATACTTTTAATCACTTTCAATGCTATGAGGCCGTATCACTGAACAGATCCCGCAGCTGTTTAAACATCGTTTTATTTATTCGGTTCATCAGAAAATTATTTTTTCACTCTCTTTCCAAGATCATATTAATAGTTAGGTATCGCAGCGGGGTCGATAATTGCAAAAATAAACGGTGTACATGCGTAAGTAAATGTCGCGGAATGATTTCATTCTTCCCGCTCCGTTTTCATATAAAGCAGGTTCGCAAATGTCGGTCGAGAAAAAATAGAAGTTGTTACGAGGAACAAAAGTGTTTCTAGATCGATAACAATGTGGTAAACTTGTAGCAATTGATTATTATCAATCGAAATTTGCAATTCGTATATCGCGAGTACAATGTAAGGAAAGAACGAAACGGGTTTAAAATGTCAATTAATTTTTTTTTTGCAACTTTTGAAGGATTTCTCGATTAACACGACACCTTATCTTTGCATTACTCGGGCACTGATTAATTGACACAGGATACGATTTCTGAAATATCACGCTTCTAATGTATGCTGTATTCGAACAACGTACCGATAGCTACCGAATGCATGTCGCATAATTCATATTCCTGATTACTTGCCGTGCACTTAACGTCGCAATATTTAATCCGACTTAACCCGCGTTTAATATGCACTCGAACTGGCACTTAGACTAATAAATAATCGGCTAATAATTTAATTACGCACGGATCACCGGGCGACTGGTTGCAAATCCGACACACCGTGTTTCCCGAGTCGATGAATATTCCGTCGGGTTATTATACAAAGTGGTTCAGAAGTAAATGTAAAGACGAGTTTAATTAGTCGGAGGATTTATGCAAGTAAACGAAACGTCTTAATAAATATTTATTCGAAAAAGGATCTGAATCGATTTGAGCTTTTTTTAACTTGCTAATAAAAGAAGATAATTACAGTATACTTCGATTATAGTTAATTTTATTTACATTCTACTACCAAGGAAACTAATATGCAGGATTAGAAGAAGGTTGAATTTCTCATATCTACACATTGATTAAGACCTGTTGAGCTCAATTAAGTAGTTAAACTACTGTTTGTAATTTTCAAATACCCCAATTATCAGTTCACTCGATTCTCCTTTAATCCCCAATGAAAATAAAGCAATTTCAAACTAGTTGTCGATCGTACATAATTACACCTGGAATAATTTCATTTTCTTGTGCGACTATTGCTACATAAATTCCACGTTTCTCGCTGCAATCGCGTTCCATGGGATTTCACATGGACGTTAAAATAGCGTTTCATAGGAAACAGAACCTATAAATTCATCTAGCAGAAACGAACTCGTGACATTAGATAGAAAATACACGGATAAAACAATAGATTCAAGCAGAGATAATGCGACGTTCGTAATTGAGATCGATCTAGTGGAACCATCGACGTGGCGCCAGCCAAGGAAAATCGAGACCAGGATTTCCATTCGAACTTTGGAGAGTTTAAAGAGGCTGAGGAATGCTGAGAAATCACTGTCCGACTACTTTCAGCTAATAATTCTACGTAGAAGCGATCATGTACGACAGGTCGACTGGTATCAATTCCCCTTAAACGTTCGCTAACAACTGGAGCATGAAAGCATTATGTGCTTGCATGTATGAAAGCTTGATAGCTTCTTCGATATTCAATTTCCTTCGTGTACCATCCTAAGCCCTTTTCTCACGCTTCAAAATATCTTGATCGTAGCTGAACTACTTAGAATCATTGTATCAGAGATCTTAGGGGCGTTTGCGCTAGACACCGAACCGATATTTTTATTTTATTATTAGATTAAATGTGTGAAGCATTGGATAAAAAATCCAATCCCTGGTTTCAACTATCGAGCTACTCGAACTTCGATTTAAAATAAAACCTTTATCGAACGGAACCGACTTCTCGACTATTCATGGAATACTTGACTGTAACCATCACAGAAGAATTCCTCGGAGTTTAATTTTGTCCTCTCAGTTTTATACAAAATCAAGAAATAAATAACGAGTAATTGAATTAATTGCAACGAACGAATTTACAGCTACAAGCTTTAGTAATTAATGTGACAGATCGTGCGGTGTACAAGATATATAGTGACAAGGAGCAGGAGTGCAGAGTGTTCAAAAGTTTGAATCGAAACGTGTTTGTTTGAGCGTGCAGGCTGGAAAAAGAATCGTGGACAGCTCGAAAGAAACGGGAAACGGTGATTCGCTGATAGGACAGGCTGCAGCGTCGTCCAGAAATCGGGACAGGGCTTAAAAATAGTAGGCGATCCGACGCCCACTTTCGCCGGCATTAAAATATTATCCAAACGTCGAATATATTTTTTCGTTGAGATGCATTCGTTCTATAACCGCGCCTTCTTAAAACGATCCTAAAAATACTCGTCGATTTCCCAAGAAACGTTTTGTCATTCCTTGTTCGCGATGTACAAAAGCTCGAGTCTTTTAGCTCGTGTCATGTGCATCTGACTGATCCTCTACTACGGGGAATTTTCGATGAACCCAAGTTTTTATTAGTATTGGTACTTGAAATAAGAGGCATGAATTATTTTTTTATAACTTGTTATATTTGATACTCATTTCAAGACCTATGAGGGTAAAAAAAATAAAAGTTTCTTTTTAAAATATTAAATTCTTTTCTCGGCCAAATCAAAGACGATCCTTTAGGATCTTTCATTTTCGATAGGGATGGATTTTAATAAACCTTCATTATATTTTTCAGAACACCCTATATATTTAGTACACCGAAAGGGGACTATAATTTTCGCTAAAACGTATCGATCATTCTTGTCGGCACTTTGCTTCAAACCGATCCCGGAGAGAAACAAACCTGCTTCGGTCGTTCAACGAGGAAAGTGTGCGCCGTGGACCGCGAACGAAAACAGGAGCGACGAAAAATCGGGAAAGGTCGCCGATTTATCGGGTAGCCTGATGTAATTACACAAACTATGCCCCGTGTTCCCGCCACCTTTTTATCAAACCGCATGACGTCGGTTAGTGTTCGTGTAAATAATTTTCTTATCTCTGCTATCCTTCTATCCGTGTCTGCCACGATCGCGTTGATCACAATTTAGATATCAGCAGGGAAATTCCTGCGGAGTCTCTCGAATCCCGCGCAAGGTAACCCGAGTAACACGATAAATAATATCGCGGAACGAGTGGCGCGAAAAAATTGGCGGGAAAATCGTGTTGGAACGAAGAAAATGTTGGGGGTCACCAATGAACCCCTTAGTGCCATAGTAGAAATAGCTCTAATCCAGTGTTTTAATTTCCCATTTTCATAAGTACTATAATTCTATTTTTATAGTAGCCGTCAGCAACCCTTCTAACAACGAATCTCTAATTTTCTATAATATCAAAGAGATCAAAGTTAAAGAATAGCAATACTAATGTTTTAAACTGAACAAACGACTCGATGGTAAGAGAATCAAATTCCAAGAAAGTGTCAGTGAAATGTTGAACACCGATTCAAATGACAGTGGAAGGGACTAACATCGAACCAAAGAATGGTGTTTGGAAAATGACGAACTATTTTCCGCAAAGAGGACTTCAACGTGACGAACATTAATGGGAAAAAGGATGACAGTCCAAGTGTGAAGCTGAGCACGAATCTTCTTCAAAATGGATCGAGCTATCCTGTTCGCTCTATTGATATCTCTGACGGTAAGAAACGTTTACTCACGATTTAGTGTGCTGTCGAGAATGTTTCTGGGTTAGTTCTAATTCGACTCGTAGATCAAACTAATGTGCAGTCGTTCGAATGTGCGTGCAAGAACTCGAAAAAAAGCGTAGTAAGTGTAGGCCGGTCTCTTTGAAGCCGAATTCAAAGGACCTGTTTCTTTCAAACGATCACGTACGTCATCGATTTTCTGGGAGGTTACACGGGCTCGTGTTTCGAAATCAAAGAACGAATTATCGAAGTACGAATAACATATTTGCACACTTGATAAATGGTCCAAAGTGTTTTGGTGATTATTTTATCTACTGATAAGTTTCTTTTAATCCTTTATGAGCACAGCACTTTTAAGCTCGATGCTACATTCCTCAGTTAAGTCATACACGCTGAATAGTATTTCTTTATTTCAGAGCATGTGCTCATTATACAGTACCGAGCATGGTGGCCTTGCTTAGAAAAAATGGCGATATGTCGGTCTCTCCCTTCCCTAGGATCCCGCCCTCCCTCTTAGGTGATCACGAGGAGAATGACGGTGTAATGTAACACTATTTTCCCTAGGGAAGCTTACGTTGCTCGATACTGTACTTAAAGGATTAAGAAATCAGAAATTGCATTTTTAATCAATCTGAACAGCAATAAAATTCTAAAAGGAAATAAAATGATAAAAGTCGCGAGTTACAGTGGCTGAGGTTTCAATATAATATTATAATTCATACGATCCATGAAATTTTGTCGACTCACGTGGTCACCCAAAGTGATTCGTTGAAAGACAAATTACAGGATATCTGGCGCCTCGTGCTTCAAACCCGTCCGCATTCAGGCCTCCGTTTCTCAGCACATGCTGAAAAGCATGTATACGAAGAGCCTTCTGTCTTTTTTTTTACATTTCTTCCCCTTTCTCCACTTCCTTTTTTGTTTTTCGATCCCATTCTTTTTTCTCCTTGCTCGACCGAAGAAAACCGAGTGTCTCGAGGCTTACTACCGTGGGGCAATAAAAAGTATCACACGACCGTGTCCCGTTCGTGTCACCGTGATAAGAGAGACTCTTTTTGGAGACATCTCTTTATCTGTGCGTGTCACTAAAATTCGTCGAAAGCGTGTCGGTGTATTTCTTGCTGACACTGTCGAGAATCGTTCTCGAGTAGGAGTTCTTCTCGAGACGCTTTCGAGCTTTGATTTCACAACGCTTAAATTGGATTCTTGAGACACATCTTGCAACGAAAATTAATTTTCCTGGAAGTTTTATTTCTTTTGAACAACAGGATACGAGCTTAAAGTACTTCTGTAAAATATTAATTCACTCCTTCGATAAGTGTTAAATAAATATTGGCAATGCAACTAATTCGAATTCGAATCAATAATCTATAGTTCCAATAATTTAACTTGTCTTTTGAAATCATTTACTATTTCTTTCCTGAAGGTCGGTGCCCCGAAAAATTCTTGTGATAAATACCTAAAGACCCGAAATGAGCAGGGAATTAATTGTAAGCGATCTCAGGTATCTCCAAATGCCGTAGAACTCGTTCAATAAACCCAGGCGCCTGTTCGGTAAATCCAACGATGCTTTAGCGTCGAACAGCTAATGAATCGTCGCCGGTATATTGGTCGTTAGTTTATTCAGCGTTATTATTATCATTCGCACGGCCTAACGAGGCCTCTTTGCCACGAAAAGGTAAATACCATTCGAGCACACCTTAACGAACGCCTGTATTTTAGAATCGCGACTGATTTGCGAACGACCCGTTCAGACCAGTTTTTTTCTCGTGTCCATTAAAAACTATGACTGATAAAATTGGTGGTCGTAAAATGCATATTACCTGGAGGAATCTTTGTTTCGGGTGAAAGGCAGATAAATCCTAAATGGCAAAGTAGTATGAATCAGAAATAGTCTGACATTGGAAAGACACATTGGAAAAGAATTTCTGTAACAAGACAAAAAAGGTGATCTTTGTAGAACTGAAAGTAAGAACGTTAAGATTGTCATACGTATGGTAACCAAAATCAATGAACTAATTATTAACGCCGTTTATTACTGCCAGGTACACCACTCCTTCGTTAATTATCATAAAAGATATGGAAATCTTGTACTATGTCAATCAAAGTTGAAGTTATTACTCTGATATATAGTTTTCGATAAGCATGGAAACGGGTCAAGTGAATGCGTGCATCGAGAATTACTTGTCCAAGGGTAGAAAAAGATATTCTAGAAAAATGAGATACATATCAAATAATTAAAAAATTTACATGAATTAAAAAGATCTATCTAATGTTTTATGAATTTTTCGTTTTTGCTCTCTAATCCAATTTTTCTAAGTACATATTAATTTGAAATAATATTTTCCAGATCATTTCTTTTCTTCAGTAGATATCATGCAATAAATTAAATTCATACCTTCATTTTATAAACGACCCTCACTTACAGTTACCTAACAATACGAATCACATTAATTACCATTAAAAATGAATTGAAGACGATCGATCATAGAGAGACCAACACGTTGTCCATTGTTAAGCAAAGAACGCATTGTTTTATTTGTCAGCGTTTACCAGTCGTTGCTTGCAAATTACTTACTTCGTATAATTGTGGTCAATGAGCAACATTGATTTTTATTTTTTCCACCGATGAGCAGAAACCCGTCTATGACGTCCAAGGTCTATCTAGGAAGTTCCATATTGCTTGGAACACATTCCTGCGGTTAAATGTTGCGAGTAACGCGTATTCTTAGACCAGCCAGATAGCATATTAGAACAGATTCGAGTCGCTTTTAAGTGTTGCAGGGAATCGACCGAAACGGCTCTTTATCCTTGATCCAAATTCATCGGCCAAATCTTATTCTAATGTCTCCTGAAAGCAGAAGGATGGCTCATTAATCAAACGAATCGATGTTCATTGTACCAGCGCCCACGATACTGCCCGACATTGTCTTTGTTCAATGGACGGTCTTCCTTCTCTGGTCAGTTTCAGGATCGTTCAACTACCTTCCGGTTGGATGCTTTCAAATTGAATCTCTGAGTTATTAAGGAGATTTATTTCCGACGTTTTATCGCGTAGGTGTCCTTTCAGGCAACCTGAAAGTCATAAAGGAAACTTTGTTAGAAATAGACAAATTGTTAGACTTCCTCCCCTTTGACTTCGATTCTCTACAGATCTTAAAATCAGTCACATTCGACATTAACAAGTTGAAGGAATTCGCTAAGGCGCGAGTTGCAGGTGTTACGAGATGATAGTTTGATAGATCGAATTAAAAACGCGGAATATTCTTCATGGTACATAAATGTAATCCATCCAGGAAGTTTCTTGTCTTGCAACGTTTCCTCGTTTTCGTGTCGCGAGCTTCGTATCCATTGTCAAGTCAAGGTATTGTAATAAATTACAGGCGTTCTCAGGTTTCCTGTTAATATTGCACAAATCTTCTTTGTTGTAATCTATAAATATATCTTTGTAATGCTGCGATGACGTGGACATATGTATTGTGAATTACAATCATTAAATGATACCCGATCCTTTGATACGCATATGTGACTAATTTTCAACAAAATAGCAAGAATTATTATTATAAATAATAGGTACAGTGTTACGATGTTAGCAGCAATTGAATGAAATATTTCCAGTCACACTTGCAACGTGCCTAATTTCTAAATTAAATCTTATTTCTACCGAGTCGCAATCAATTTGCTTTTACGCGTATGTCAGCTAGACTGACAGTAGGAAAGATATTTATTCATGGACCATCAGTTTCGTGTCTCGTTTCTTTTCCAACGTTATGACACTCGCTTAGTGCAGGGTCATGATCGTGCAACTTGCAGTCACTCGACTTTCATATGCTGTTCGAATCTTCATTGACGTCTTTCGAGTATACACTTCGTCTCCTTCGCACCTCTCCATGTCCATTTCGTTGTTCGCTTCTTTATGAAGCTTTTAATGTTTCCTCTTCCAAAGTGCCTACATGGTGCACCTACACTGCTAGTCAAAAGTACGAGACCATTTTATCCAAACTACATTTTATGACACAAAATATTAAAAAATTGCAAGATTTAAAAAATGATGGCTAAAATTTGAAAAATTCTTCCATGACTGATGCATAAACTTTGGTATATTATATCCCTATTACAAGACATTATTCAAGCATGTATGTAGGTACAACTACACCAGGGAATTACAGTTAAGTTTCCTAAGAAAAAAAGTCTCCGCTCAATTTACAGTCGCCTCATCAGCAGTGTCGTTCGTTAACTCGTACCATCATCAACGCTATCCGCGCAATATTAATTTGCCCCTTAACGACGTAGATTATTACAACTCACGCAAGCTATTCGATCTATTACAGCAACGAGGCAGTTTCCTTTTTACCTATCCTAAATTTAAATTCTCCCATGGAGCTTCGAGTTGAGGATGACGATGCACGTGACCGTGCTTATTCGCGGGCTATCGGTTCTGCTTTCGCGTCTCATCCCTTTCTCATCTCGCGCATTACGACGCGTACGCGTAACCGGCGCGGCGCCAACGGATCGGCCGAGCAGGTTGCAGAACGCCTCGAGGTCTCGTTGCTCGAGGCGAAGCGGACAGATCTTCGAGCAAGGCGTTAGACGCGGCTCTCGACAAGCTTCGTCCCGTCGGACCACCGTGAAAAAGCATTTCGAATTCGCCACGGAATCCGGTCTTATCGAGCAAAGTCAATTATATCCGGCCCCGAGGAACTGGTTGAGAGGCGTCAAAAGAAGGATGGAATTCCGTGAAACCGTGAAACGATTCTACGAGTGATCAACGCAAATGCTAAGTCAGACTGAATTATCAGGAAGATTTTTCGAATGTATGGGTATAGGGTCGAGACCACCATATTTGTGAAAAGGAATATTGAAGAGCAAAGTATTGCTGACATAATGGATAATGTAATCAGCTACTGAAATAAAATATGTGGGTTCAATTTTCAATAATCTTGGTCATTATTTTTTATAGATTTTTACTTCCTCAGTAATCAGTAAAAATAGTCTTTTAGTCTATCTAAAGGTATATGCACTTTTATGCATCGGTGCATAAATAACTGCAATTGCACTAAACGTTTTATTCTTCGTGCTTCACTTTAACCCAGATCCTCTCGATAATACATAACATGAAAATTCAGCCTGACGTTAATTCTGCTGCGTTATTTTCGTGGTCACTAGACCCGTTTAATCCCCTTTGTCAAGAATCCAGAGCATAATGCCGAATTTGCATCGTTCCTCGTCGAACCACCATGAATCATTAGGTCCTTCCAAAGCCGATTATTAATTAGCTGCTTAAAGTTTCACGCAACCTTTGCCTCATTTTTCTAATTTAACTACGAATATTTATACCTCTGTAACATATGAAAACTATACAAATCCTGTGTCTTTAAAATATAGAAAACGAAACCCGTATAGCCGACACGAATGTTCACGCGTTTCGCGGTTTTTTCCCAAATGTATATACATATGTACATTTTAAGCGTGCAGCATAAATCTGTAAAGGCGTTAAAATACATTAAGTTACGTCGCGCGCGTTAACTTGTAATAACCGAGTCGTAATTCTCTCGGCAACATTTACAAGCGGGCTCGTGCGAAGTCAGGCCAGGTGTTTACACTGCGATAAAACAAGTTGTGTTCTTGCGTTCCTTACGGAAAACCACGTGTACACGGTTTGATTCCCGGCTCTTCCGGATGATCTGGATGATGCAGCGAAGCTTTTTGATGTCGCGCCTCGGGGAGGAGCTCTCGCCCGATCTTGTCGCGTGTCAACTTAATCCACATTACACGGGCCCCGTAAAAAATGAACCTCGTGGGGACTCGACAACGTACGAACAAGCAATGATAAAATATATTGTAAGTTGCCGAGAATATTAAATCAGAAAATGAGGTTACTATAAGGGGATGCGTTTGAATAAATAAAAAGTATACTGTAACCGAGTTAGATCGAGCCCTTTAAATGAATTATTGTTCGGACCGTTCAGCATCGGTTCGTTGCGTAATTAAGGGATTCCATAAATTTTTTTTTTCTTGATCATAATCCCGACGGAGATGCTCATAAATCACGTTCTATGTCATAAATATAAATCCTAGATAACGATCGATGCGAGATAACATTAACGTCCGGTATCCCGGTGTATAACACTCGATCTCGTCGTTAATATCAAGTAATCGGGGACCTGTTTCACGTCGTTTGACATTATCGAACGGTAATCGAGAACCGTGTGGCGCGGCTCGCATTGTTCACCTCGTGGTCGATTTATAAATTCGCTCATGCGATATTCATACAATTAACATCCAACCGATCCCGTGCATACAACGTAACTTGACATTCATCCCGGGTTAATCCAATCAGAGTGAGGAGTGTCGCTTTGGGCGCGGCTTTATATGCACGTTACTGATTAGCTTTTACTGAAAAAAAGAAGCTTCACCGCGACGGAACAACGTCCCGTTCGGCTCTAACGATTATCAAGGACAAAGGTGGACATTGTCGGAAAATCAATCAAAGATCCTTTCGTCCCTTCGAGTGATGGCGGATTAATGATAATTATGAAAATTGTGCTGACAGAAATTGAACAAGCATGTGCGTTATCTAAATCAGAAATTGAAGGATACGATTAGATGATTAAGCTGTTCTCTATTGTAGCGAAAGCTATTTATGAGAATAGATCGAACACCTTCTGTTTGAAATTACTGCAGAGTAATGTGTTGCTAAATTTAGACGGTATCCGAGTTCAACCCGACAAAACTAGGCTCGATCGTTCGAACAAAGTTTACAATTATCCGTTACGCAATTCAGTGGAAACAAACCGACGTCAGCTGAAGAAATTGTTGAGTTTAAGATTGTATAACGTTCGAAAGGGGTCAGGTAAAATTTCAATTCTGATACATATCGAGCATTAGTAATGGAGTTTGAACCGTATTTCAATATTTAAAAAATGTACAATTATTCATGAAATTGGCAAACAATACTTTTGGCACTGCATCGACACAAAATCATCCATGGAACTAGAATAGAATTTTCAAGAAATCAGTAGCCTATTAATCGTCCAATCAAACGGTAGTAATAGATATGAGGTTCCAGATATGACCTGAATCAGCATCGAAGCACTTGCTAGTACGCAGCCATGTGGTCTTCACTGTAATTTATACCCGTCTTTCGCGTCCCATATACCGATTCCACGCCCATGTAACACTAACCCACGTATGAGGGACTATAAGCAATTTAACATACAATTTCTTATCTTCGTAATCTTCTCCCAACTTCATCAACCGCAACAATAAGTAACGTCGACCTCGCGTTAAGTTACAATATCCTTCGAGATTACTTTCGCAATGTTATTTCGTTTATTAACCCTTTCCCATCTACTGTCAGATCAAAAACTGCATTCTCATTTGCATATTAAACGTTGACAGGAACGATCAGCCTGTTTCCAAGAAATCATTGCAATTCTTTTCATTCATCCTCGATTGAAATCACAAATAATAATACCCATTGCGACTGAATTTATAAATAAATAAATGGTATGATTCCTTCAAGAAAAATTTACCTTAACGATGAAGTCAAAGGCATTCGGTAATTATTTTATGCTGTAAAATAAAAAAGCTTTCAGTAATGAACGTGGTAGCAGAGTGGCTCTCGATCGTGTGACGTGTCCGGATCTCCCACGAAGTGGTCCTCGATTTCCGGTGCACTCGAGCTGTCTCGATTCAGAGATGGGACGACGAAGTGCAGCTGAGCTCGTAGAGGCTCGACGGGACTAAATTTATGCTGTGACAGCCATAATTTCACGGTGGTTTTACGCGTCCAAACACGTGTCTCATCCACGCGTGTTGTAGCTTACTAATTCGCGTCCCATTCGAAATCCACTCGGTTCAATCGTGCCATAGCCTGTTTGCACAAACGTCGCTAAGTAGCCACGTGTACAAACACCGTCTATGTTTTGACTAATTATTCTCTATAAATAGTCAGAAGAATCATAAGGCGAATGGAATTTTGGTTGTGATTCGCGGGACTGCGTTCCTGAAGTCGTATGAGTAAACAGAAGAAAATGGTCTTCGTTTGCCTCTTTGGTTAACATTGTTCGATTGCTGCTATTTAATGCTTCTCAGAGTTTGAATACCTTTAAAAGGAGGTTCTCTGTGTATTTCTGTCGTAGAAAGTGAAGGATAGGACAAAGAAGCTTTGAACATTCTCCATTGTGCAAGGATTGACATTTTCTCTGGATTTTTATTCCTCGATTGTGCATAGTTGAATAATCCCTCGGTTCATTGCTCAGATTAATATGTCAGCAGCGGATAAAAATTGTTTTATGTTAAGAAAGAAACATTAAGTTTCAAAAAAGAGTGTTCATGAAATTTATAGGCAATAAAACTGCACGATACTTTACATTTTCCTCGCGTAAAAACATGATACACTCGGAATCATGGTCCGTGCCCAGATCGACGATAAAAATCGAAGATATTTATCGTGGATACAAATGCAATACCATGCAAGCAATGTGCCTGACAAAACGAGCGTAACGCTTTCCATTATTTCTGTTAGCTCGTTCTGATTACTTCCTCATTGAGGACGCGTAAACGCATCATTGCTTCCGTGTCATTTCTATTTCCTTTACAATGTCGTGTTTTATTACTCTATTTTATCGATTAACTTTGCTTCAATATATCACTCTGTACTATTCATTCGATGTTACACTTATTGGTACCATCTATTTCAAAAGTAATTAAAATATGTCTTCCTTAAGTATCAGATACAATTATTTAACTAATAAATCATTTAAGCTAAGACACTTTGAAGTATGCATATTCTATCTAATCTGTGATTCATTTAATTTTACAGACTACTAATTTTGCATTAATCATAGATGACCCCTGTACTACTGAACGTGTTAATATAATTACTTTCAATTCAATTGATTGCTGTATGTGATACTTAAGGTATCTAATACCCTATGGAGCGATGAGATTATTAATTACTCGATCATTACAGCATGAATTCATCATGAATCAAACAGTTAGAGTGTCAAAATAAATTGCAGCTCATTTGGTTCCCTCTGGCAACAGAAGAAAAAGTGCAATAAATCAGTATTAAATTAATTATACCTCGTTTTTATTTGCAGTGCTTTTCGAGTAGCTGCGGTGGACACCTTATCGATGGCATTTTCACGGAACCAACCTTGGAACGGGGTTACAATCTGGTTGCGACAGTTCCAAGAGGTGCTCTGGCTCTGAACGTGACACAATTACGTCACACGGAGAATTATTTGGGTAGGACAGTCGCAATTTATATTCGGCATCGCGAGACCAAAATACCATTCCGTTGGTGCAAGTTCAACGAACATCGAATGGAATGAGAGATGATCGTGAAACTGTAATAGAATAATAATAGCGTTAGTGAAATAAGCCTCGAGTCTCGGCTTCGAAAGCTTAAGTTTCATTAGAGTGTCAAGCTTTATACATCACTACATAATAAAGCAGAGAACAAATGAGCGCGTAACGAGGGTTGCTTGAAATATTGAATCAAACTGATACGCGGAATCCCGTTTTCGCAGCGACAAAATGATTCTAACGAACTGTGCCAGTAAGCAAATTGTTCGCGATTGCTCGCAATCAGCTGCACCCGTCCACGATCCCTATTTATTATCAACTCAAGATCTGCTATCGTTGGAATTCATCCACTACTATCTGCCATCTCGTAATCTAATCTCTAGTTAAGTTTTAAGTGGGACGTGATGAGTCTTGCAAATTAAATGAAGCAACCATTTATTAGAAGTACATTGTCTTGCCGTTGATCTGATTCCAGAGACTTTATGATATTTCCGACAATCAGTGGTAACATATCGTTCCAGAGATCACCATTTTTCATTTTTATCGTCAATTCAGTCTTTGATATTGTATCCAAAGGGAATTATATAAATCGTAAAATTGACAGCAACCCTTTGAGCATTTAACTCCCGGCTGAACGATCGTTCTTAAGATTTCCACAATGGATCGAATCAACTGACGTGCAGTTAGATCTCTAAGAAGATTAAATATCGCATAATAATGATTTTTTTTTTATTTCCACTGGCCGGCCATTCTTTGGTGTTCAAAGGAACGGATAGGTGCAAAGTAACGCGAAATGACCTGAAGATATAACGACGTGATCAATTGCAGATTTAAAATGAATTCTCGACGTTGATTTCACAATTTACATATTCGATTCGCAGCTAACTGAAACGTTTTATTGAGCTACCATAAAAGTTATTAGAGTTGTAAATACCCAATTAGTTGTAAAGATCAAGAAAGTCCTGGATTTTATTTATATTAATGAAACTACTTAAAAGTTTTCTTAAAAAAACTAGTGGAATTACCTAACAGGTTATTAAATGAATATCTGCAAAATTTTATGCTATTTAACACGTTTCACGATCCACGAAATATATTCAACGTTCGAGGGTGTTAAGAAAAATTAATTGCTTTCATGTATTCACAATCGTAATTCTGTTTGCACAAAGTGCTACTTACCGCAATGGAATAAAGGAAAATAGATAGCACTACTTTTGAAGTTAAATCAAGCTTAAAGAGAGTTGAAAGGAGCTCAGCATGGAGTCTCTGTGCATGTCGATCACTAAATGACTCGTCTATATATCTAATGCATCATATCTCGCGTACTGTATCGGGAATAAGTGTTTCTCCTATGTAAACGCAGTGATTGACTCTTCGTTTCATTACGCGAATGATTATGCGATTTACTTCTCGACTCATGACGAACGCGCGAAACAATTAGCAATACGATCAGCTGAGTCATTTTATCTCATTGGTTATCAGTAGTTTGATCTTCTAAACGTATCATTTCTATTTCAAAGGAAAGATATGGAAAATTTAATTTTCTTACAAGTCATAAAATCAATCTTTGAGCGAAACTGTATCACTGATTGGAAATAGCAATTAAATTATAATTAGAGATGTAAAATAGATTAAATATTAAATTATGTATTTCTTTTTCAGCAATAAAATTGCAAAATGGTACCTACTTGTTGAATGGAAATTATAGTATTAACTTATCCGGCAAGTATCCAGCAGCTGGGACAACTTTCACCTATCTTCGTCAAAGTCCTCAAAATTTGGAAAGCTTCTCTGCTATTGGTCCATTGCACGAACCCATCGATGTTATGGTAAATGAATCGCCACTTGAAAAAAAATATACCAAGTTAGATAAAAAAATTAGACAAATGAGTTGCAATTAAGAGGAAAAAATATATAATGTTTTCAAAATAGGTTTTGTATCAAGAACCAAATCCTGGTATCGTGTACCGATATATCATCCCTGGAAGTGTGAGTGTCCCTCCGAATCCTCATCTTGGACCTAAAACAGGTGCCTGTTAATAAAATTGTACTAATGGAAACAAAACCTTTTAATTTCAATTAATTATTATACAAAAAAAAAAAACATTTTATTTCCAGTTTCTGCCAAAGCTAGTGAACCTATCGTACCATCTGTTCCACACAAAAAGTAAGAATTAATTTTATAATGCTCCATTATCACGAAGTATTTTATTAAATTGAATCCTTTATGTTTTAGAATAGAAACTGGAACTAACATCAACGATGCAACTCAAACCTATCTTCCAAGACGTTACAAGAAAAGAAAATTTATATGGAAAGCAAGTGGTTTCACTGAATGCAGCAGGACTTGTGGAGGAGGTAACATTCAATATTTTAAAATACTCAAATTTATACAGTATCTAGTGATTTATTCTCTTGTATAATAAGGTATTCAGATGATAAGATACGTGTGTATAAGGGAACACACGCAAAGTCAAGTGCCAGAAAAGAGGTGTCATGCTTTAGAAAAGCCACGAGAAACTCAAACGAGATGTAACACTATGCCTTGCCCTCCCAAGTAAGAAGAATCATTATTTACGATTAGTATAATTCTTATTAGCTCCCTATCTTAAATTTTTAACATTCTTAAGATGGAGACCTGGTCCTTGGAGCGACTGTTCCGTTACTTGTGGTACCGGAAATCGCATCAGAGAGTTGGAATGCGTGCAAGAAATAAAATCATCATTAATAATGAGAATAGCCGATGGCGCCTGTATGGAACCAAAAATTCTTTCTACGAACGAGGTTTGTGAAATGCCAGCGTGTGAATATGAGACGAAAACAACGACGACCACATTATCGCCTTCACAGTGGAGCGTGGGCACATGGTCTTCGGTGGGTCTAATGTTCTTCATTCAAATGGTATTCAAATTTAATCCACGTGTGAGGAGATATATTCGAACTTTTTGTATTATAGTGCTCAACAACTTGTGGACCAGGTAAGAAAACAAGAACTGCAAATTGCATCACACAAGGACCTCCTTGTGATCTTGAAGAAAAGCCTATTACTCAAGAAGCTTGCGATCTGGGACCCTGTACCACTAAACCACCTCAAACGAATATTATTTCAACGAGACTTCAAAGTCCACAGTGGTTGTACACCGAATGGTCCGAAGGGGTAAAAACAATATTTATTAATTTAATTAATTCCATAAAGTTTAATCAGGAACTTCTGAAACTTAGGAAAAGGGGTGATCTCTTGAAAATTTTTCTAGTGTTCAGCAGAATGTGGGATTGGAGTGCAAACGAGGAAGGTTTTCTGTGAAAAGGGACCAGAAGATGAATTTTGCGAGGAATCAACTCGACCTGAGACTGCAAGGACATGTTCCAGTAACAGGACATGCAGTGGACAATGGTTTTCAGGACCTTGGTCTGAGGTAAGTTCGACATATTTTCTAAATAATACATAAAACTAATTTTTCATTTTCTTTTTTTTAGTGTTCTTCAGAATGTGATGGAGGAGAACAAGTGAGAGAAGCAGTCTGTGTAACAACCCTTCGTGGATCTCTTCGAGTTGTCCTCGATATGAATTGTCCTGCGAACAAACCGGAAACGAGAAGAGCTTGCAATGGTCCACCATGCACATCCATGTGGTTCATATCAGACTGGACAGAAGTAATTGAATAAATTTCTGTATATGTAATATTAAATCGAAGCTTACAAATTACTGAGTTATTATTTAATACTTTAACTAACGCGGATTAATCTTTCAATATCCTAATTAGAAAAGATAATATCCTTAAATAACTTTAGTGCTCTCGATCGTGTGGAAAGGGTATTCAGAAGAGAGAAGTCAAATGTTTGAACAAAGACGGTCAAACACCAGACCACTACGAACTCCATTGCACGGAAAATGATCGTCCTATTTCCCGAAGGACTTGCAATGATTATCCTTGCAGAGACGATATGCACGGGGCTGAGAATCATCACAGGGTTCTGCAAGTTCAAAACGATCCAGAAATCTCAAATGGTATAACAAACTATCACTTTTACAAATAATATGGAAATTTAAAAATATTTTAATTTTCAGGACTCGAGGAAAATCCACTTTGCAAGGACACCATATCAAACTGCAATTTAGTCCTGCAAGCTCGTCTCTGCACTTACCAATTTTACCAACAGCTGTGTTGTCTCTCGTGTTCCAGAGCTAAGCAAGAGTTAGAATGAAGATTTAAATATGACCAGACAAACGTATTTTTAATGTAAATGTAACTCTTCGATGAACAATTGAAAGAATATTCCAATCTGAAATATTAGTTAATTATTAATTCAAAAAAAATCTAAAGAATCATTAAAAGGTAATATTCTCTTAAATTCGAATCGTCGAAGATAATACTAAATATTATACGTGTCGCTGTAGATTTACTTACCCCTGCACTGCCTGATTTAGATTTTAACGTCGACTTTTTTGTACATGAAAATGATAAGCTAAAGGTACTCCCTGAAAAATGATACCTAAAAAATTGTACTTACACAAAAATCATAAGTAATAATAAATTTTTGTATCCTGTAAAGTAAGGTAATTTTCGAAAGCAATTTTTCTGTAAACACGATAAAAATTTTTGTACGATAAAATTTAAAACGACGATGTGGAGAAATTAGACTGATCGTGTAAATTGTAATAAGGCAACATTGGCATTTAATTTGTATTATTTTTCGTTACACGTACTTGCCGTAATAAACTTAATGCTTTCTACATTTTATTCTATTTAATCAATACCATGTCAATTAATTTTGGAATGAAAATGATATCCACGTCTACGGGAAAATAGAATTATTATTGAACAAAGAGACCAACGTAAAACTATTTACAAGATTTATGGTAAAAAATTATTCTCTACGTCTATCGCGTTCTAAACAATAAATTATATGTACACACTTATCGTTTGGGATGATACAACATCAGTTGTGATTGTGTAAAAATAATCGTCACTAAACGATACATTTGTAAAATATATCCCTCGTCTTACGTGTTCTCAAAAAGTTCTTCTTATCCATTAAAATCGTTTCTTGAGGAAAGGGACACTTAATGGATTAGAGGAACTTTGATTGGCAATCGTAGAACCGATTAAAAATTAAGGATGCCCAACTAGTAAACTAAGGATGAGGATTCGGTTTTCTCGTGAAATCTTCACGAACTATCTGTTTCCGAATTTTCTTGAGCGGTACTTGTACTATTATCATGGTTTTTGTACGCTGAAAAGAATGCTAAAGCTTTCATTAGTTGATAGCTTTTGCTAATTGGAATATTGCTATCGTATAAGCTCTTCGAGGCTTTGCAGTCCACGTAGAACCACCAGTTGCATTTCAGAATTGTTTGATCGAATAAGGTCGATTCAGGACAGAGGAAGCTCTTCATGATCAGACCATCGTCTGTTAAAGCACAGACGTGAAACACCTAAAATATTAAAAGAGACATTTACAAAAATACAACAGATAAAGCAAAGTTTATGCCGGATGTCTTTCTTCGGGTCATGGTAGCGAACATATAGCAAATTGAAATTTTACCATGCAGCCAAGATCTTCATCAGCATAAAGTCCTGGAAAGTGTTTCTGATCCCCACAGTAAAAGCTCGTATCTGGAAGATCTACTCGACTAGCAAAATTGTCATCAAAGTTTTTGTCATAACCCATTGGATAATATTCACGAGGTGCATTCATCACCTTAGTGGCTCCAGAATTATATTTACTGAAAGATTTAAAATGAACCATGAAATATAATTCTAAATTATTTGGAAGAAATAGTTAACGTATAAAAATATAATCAATTTTCTACTGAAACTATAATATTACTTTTTATTGGGAGACACAGTGGTCGTCGTAGTACTAGTAGTGGATGGTCCCTGCTGCTTTTGCATAAGTTGCTGTTGCCTTAATAAAATTGCTGCTTCCAAAGCTTCCAGAGTAATATTACTGGCTTCTGCCAGAGCTTTCAAGGATGTTTCCATCCCTTGAATAGGTTCTAATGATGGCAAGGATGATGGCAACGATTGTCGTTTCTCATTTTGCTGTTGTGGCAAGGACTGACTTGATTCAGATGACACTGGTTGAAGAGACAGTAGAGTCATCTCGTTTACTGATGATGCAGCATCTTCTCCAGGCAAAGGCAGCTGAAAATTGATTAAAATTTTGGTTAGTATTAATAAAAATAGTCAGCTTTTTTGTAAGTCCTCGTAACGGAGAAATTTTTACCTGACCGAAATCATCCTTCGACACCTCATTGACAGAGTCCTCCAGAATAGCAGGACTATTGCTTATTCGATCGGTCAACTGTGCTGATGATGGTGGCATCGTGATGAAGGGAGGCAAACTATCTGAAGACGATGATTTCGATGGAGTTTCAGGTTCCATAATGCTTCCAGCTGGAGGAATTGCAGCAACGATATTAGGCAACTTTGCTGGCATTCCAGTTGCAACTGCAACCACCTGTGGCATCTGATCTCTCTTCACTTGCATAGAAACTACATGCTGATGCCTCTTCTGTTGTTGTGCCATTAATTGCTGCTGTTTCTGTTGTTGCTGAAGTTTCTGTAACTGTTGCTGTCTCATGGCTTCCTGTTGCTGTAGCCTCTGTTGTTTCAACACTTGCATCGCGAATGCTTCCTGCTGCAACTTTTGTTGTTGCTTCTGTTTCATCTCTTGCTGCATCGATTGTTGCTGTTGCCTTAAAAGATCTTGTTGAGTCGTTGATAAAGATGGTGCCGGCACTGTTCTAAGAGCTGTAGAATTTTGTTGAACAACCAACTTCTGGCGTTCCGGTTGTTGAGCAATTGGTCTTGCTGCTCCTGGTGGTAGAGGCTTGAAAGGAGGCACCACTTGTCGAGTACTTTGTGCATGTTGCCTGACTTCGTCACGATTGGAAGCCTTGGAACGATCATTAATTAACGATGAAATTGGGTTAGTTAGGACAAACATATCCAGAGATCCATAATTGATGAAATTATAAATTATTCCGCAAAAAAGCATAAAAGGTAAAAAATTAAAAATCAAGGTAATAGGGATATTCATGAAATGATTCAGTGACTCTGTTTTCATAGGACATAAAACCTAATAAATTGCTTCTAGGAATTGCATCCAATTAAACTATGCATTTATACTCTGACCGCGACAAATAGCAATTGAGATCTCGGATGAAACCTTGCCCTAAATTGTTCATCTATCTCGTATTTGCATACTCTTAAGCTAGTACAAATGTGGACCTTGCACTAGGTCCTGTTATTGTTACGAAGAATAGATTCATCGACATTCACGCGCTAATTACGGCAAGGCCGATCTAGATACAATCAAAATTAATCCACGATAATGAAGGTCATATCCGTTTTATCCACTGATAATTAAATTCTTGATCAACAAAGAATAAAAAAAAAAGAAGTTCCAATTGTTTAAGTACCTAATAATGTTTATGATAATTGTTAAACACCTCTGAGAATCACGATGGAATCTTTTCTTCTATCCATCCTAGAATTTCCTTGAACCAGATTATAAGAGGACAGATGCTTACATACTAATGAGCGTTAAAGATTAAATAAAATTATGAATAGATGTTGATTTTAGTTTCAGTGCTTGAAGATTCTTACCACATTAGTGTAAGATGGTACACCGCCTCTGTTAGTTTGCACGCTTCTTCTTTTGGCAGCCTCCACGTTTGACAAAGACTGAGCAAAACCTAACTCGTCGCCGACGGAGAACCCTGAAAACAAAAATAGCAGTCTTTGTTAAATTAGGTGCAAATTATCTATTAACAGTACCACGAATAAAATATTGTACCAATTAATTACTGGTATTTATGGAAACATATTTTTTACCTAAAAAGTCACTTGAAAAGGTCTCTATCTTCTGAATATGTTAATTTATTTTGTTACATACAATTCACATTTTGCATACATATTTCGTTATTTGAAGCACGTATTTCTATGTGACAGGTGTCATTATTACTTTAAAGGGGTAAAAATCGGACCTGTCAGATTTCAAAGCACCAGACACGAGGAAAGTTAAGCAATAACGCGTTACATAACAATCAACGCCACCTTTTTACTCCATTCTGTAAACCGTGTATTTTTACAAAAAGATTCCTTTGATTTCTCCAATGATTTACACGCGACTAATGCAAATCAAGTTTCCATCGAAGGTGTCATCTTTTATGAGTTTCTAGAAAACATCTCGACATCTGGAACGAGTCAAGGTAGCAAATAACGAACCGTGCTTTTTCTTGGCAAGATAGTGGTAGAAGTAGGTTAAGAAGGGACATTTTCTTCGGTCGCAATATCAACATACGTACACGTTAAAGTGTGTAATTAATTACTTCTTATATAATAATATATTGCATGGAATCACACATAAATTCATTCTTTTATTTAACGAAATAGTCCCATTTTACTATTTATGTCACAAAGGTGGCATAAACAGAAATAGAAAGTATGTTATTACCAAGTGCTTAAAGAGAGAATATAATTAACTGGCATATACCTACAATTAACTAAAAGATAATTATTAGATCATTTCAAATGTTAGTGTTCCTTTTAATATATGAAAGCAATAGAAAAATAAGCAACAAAGCAATACTTTCCCTTCTCTTCTAATGTTAAGAAACCATTAATCTAATAATATACAACATATTTACAGTTTGTATATAATTTACAAATGTCATTATGTATCAATTATATTCGTGTTTAATTAGTTTCCTTTTCTTATTATGAAAAATTGTATTTCACCAACATCGCTGGTTTGACAATAGTCGTTTCATGGAAAATGTTTCGACCAGTGACATCGATGACTTGTTTCGACTCACCCAGGCCGACGTAACCTTTGACCCCTCCAAGATTTCGTACTCGAAATAGGCCGGATTTTTTGAAGGCGCAGTTAAGCACAAAACCAAAGTCCGATTGAAACACACACGTCCCTAGTGTCTCCCGCCACGTGCATCCTGCAACCAAACCGGAAGAGAAGAACACCATGGATCCCTGTTACCGATCCAACCAATCTCAACGCGATTGGATTAGTTTCCTAAATTTTCCTCCAAATTTTGTTTCCATCTTAACCTGCGGTATCAACACTGTTTCGACTTTCACGAAGATTTTATTTTAGATAAAAATTTGGAATCATTGTATAAATCATAGCTGACGTAAATTAAACTGATACGTTCATTATGAGAACGAAATAAATTCCAAAGATAAAGCAATAACGGAGAAAGTCTATCCGTTTTAAACCGGACTTTTAGCATAAAAATGTGAAGTGATCCTGACGTGTTTCCATTACGATGGAAAGTCACATCTGTTTATTATTCTAGGTTGGATCAGTTGACAGGGATTTGATCGAGGATCATCTGAAAATCTAAACTATTAAAAACGGGACTTTTACAACATCCCATTAATCTAAATACCTGATGGTGCTACTCTGTGCTATTGATCCTCGACAAAAAAATTCATTTGCATTTGCAGTTGTATATCGTGAATACCGTCTATTCTATTCATCTTACGTAGACATTAAGTTCCTAATATTCCTCAAAGAGTGAAATGTAATGAGATTTTCTCATAGATGAAGGCAATTCTGTCTTTATTTGTGGTTCTTTGGTACGTGATAAAGCAAACCGCACGAAAGCGTCGAAGAGAGTTCAAACAAAGATTGTGTACACACGAATGTGCAAATTGATGTTCATACTCTGTGTAACCAACTCAAAATTCACATCACGCCTTTTTCTTATACAACGAGGACCATATTTTTTCTTCTATGTTTAAGATCTTTGATAAAAAAAAATTATCAACTAATAAAATACCTCTCTATGATTAATTAACACGTCGCAGAGTTAATCAATTTTCCAAGTAACCATGCATCAAGCCGAAACATTCCAAGGAACGTCCTAAAGTTTGTGAAAGGTACTTCCGGAATTCGTGTTCGGAGAAGATTTGCCGGATCTTAGGCGTGCCATTGGGCCACAGCCTACTGACCCACTTGAAATGTCCAACTCAACCATTCGACCACGCTGACCGACCAACAAGAACTGCTCACCGTCCACCGAAATCTGTTCCGCGTCTCGAAAAGTCTCAAAGACGTTTCTCTTTCGACAATAAAGAAGGATCAGTTACGACATCCTACCAATCCCATTGAGCAATTTTACGAGGTGAATGGTTAACTGCTAATAACCAGCTTCCATATTTCTTTTATATAGTTTCCGTCAATTCTTTCATCAGTTTCTTTTTTCATGGTCCAAATAATGAAAAAATTTCGCATAATCTGATGTATGAAATTACACAACTGCATTACGATTTTTACATCACGAAGGTCATAATAAAATCAATTGTATGGAAATTTGTATTTTCGAATTCTTAACTTTGTTTTTTATATTTTATTCTTGACCTATATCTGAGGCTATCAATGCAATAGTGATCTAATTCACAATCTTAAATCGTGACTACAATTTCAAAACTAAATTTTTGGAACTAGATCACCAGGTATTCGTTCGATGTCTCATGTCAGTAACAGCAGGAAGAAATGTCAGATTCAATATTCCACGTTTCATTGGATATTTCATAATAAGATGAAAGAGTGGGCGATAAGGTTCAACATACCTAATCTAAAGAAATGATGAAACTCAAAATACATATTCATTTGGGTTAAAAAATAGAAAGATCTTTGCCCGTTTGCAGACGTTTCAATGGTTTAGAGAATAGAAACACCCGCGACACTGTTCAAGCGACAAAAGAGACAGCTCGTAGAAATTATGTTATGCTCGTTGGAGCATAGTGAAATTTTCAAACGAGAAAGCTTAACACATCTAGGCCCGCTCTTTGACCGAGTTGTTGAAGAGTAGACATGCGAGGTTGTTCATAAAAGAGTTCAATAGATCGCATAATTTTTTTGATATTCTTGTAAAATTTTTACACTTTGAAATGTCAAAACTTTCGATACTAGAAAGCAATAGGTTTACATAATCTACATTTAAAATTTTAATATCTGCATAAGAAATGTCGGCTCATCATCTTACTCTATGTTTCGTCACCTTTCAATTGATTTATACCATTTATTATAAAAGCTTTCATATTTTTTATTGAAAAATCACAGAATTTGCAACTCATAAGCATCACTAAATTTTTTAATAATGCTGTATTTTATGTTTCACGAATTGGTCTTGATGGAGATATCGAATGCAATGAAGTTATTTCATCGGTGACAGTAAAATTCACGATACTGAATTTCCGGTTCTTATGACATTCTTCGTAACTCATGCGAAAGCAATCGTGGAAGCAATCACACAAGAAGTACACATTTTGTAAGAAAAACGAAGAAGAAAAAGATAAACGTCGAGTAGGAATTTCGTTGTTCTGTCATTCGCGTCTTATTTCTGTCTGTTAAATTTACCGTATCCTGATTTCTTCGCAACCCTATCCGTAATAGTGCATCGCGTGCACGTCGATCAATCCTTATTAAAATGCAAAATAAATGATAAAAATCGCTTGAAAAAAGAGTATCATTAATTTGCAAAATAAGAAGGCATTAAATTATCTAAATTATCACAACAGCAGAACTTGCTGATTTTCAGAAGTTTGAATTTATTTCGAATGACATAACTGGACCAAAGACCTAGAGTTATTTCGTGACTTGCATACTACAGATCGAAATTCGTCGACGAATTATTACACCATTCTAAAACGTTAAAAAGAGCAGGGTTAGCGCCGGATTCTAATCGCTGGTAGGATCGAGGACGATGACTTTTAAGATACACGAATCTCAAACACACTTTCACTGTTCATCTCGTATGTTAACCCGAGATAATTGGACAATAACAGACTAAACACGAACAAAGATAAAATTCACTTTTCTTCATTTATCAGACTTCCTGATTAATGTGAAACAACGTAATGATGCTTGTTGCTCGCGCAATACTTTCTCACGAACGGCCTTTACCTTTACCTTGAGAACGGCACTCCTCTCAAAGTCGCCTTTCGTGTCGTTCACCAACCATTTGTTACAGACAACCTGTTGTTAATTTTTTTTCCTTTCAATCGAACATCTGAATTGAAATGCTCACAATATTCTACGCTTTTTCTGTCAGTATAAAAACAAAACGGTAAAATGGTACGAAGAAATCATACGATTTATGTCAATTTCGATTTGATTATTCGTGTCAACTGTATCTGAATTGTAAATGCGATTGAACTAACGGAAAACAAGTCAATCAATTACTAAAAATCATCAGAAACGAAGCAATGAAAAGAGGTACCGTAGCTGGTCAGAGTCGCGTAGAAAGTGACCAGTCAGAAATGAAACATTCACATAGATCCGTTGCTGACCCGATTCCCCAAATAACATCACCGTCCAAAACCCACTGAAAAAATTATCACAATCGAGCGACTATCATTCCATAGAATTCATATTCATTTCGAAAGCTGTGCCTTCTTTTGACGATGTGGTCATCAACTTTGCGAATGCAATCACCTGTTGCTAATGTTGTAATGCAATTATCATCGGCCAATTTAGTTCATCAAATATTTGATGTATCAAATTATCTAATTTAATAAGTATAGGTATGAAAGTTAATACGAATCTCTTCTAAATTGCCAAAGACACGATACTCCATCACTCACGAATGGCATGCAAATATAATAATATTGCGTTTTCTTTTCAAACCGAGTAATTATCACCGATCTCGTGAAAGTTATTCTTTCGATACATACAGAGAAAGTTTCGCGATTCTGCTACCACGTTACGTATCGCGTTCCAATTGACAGGATAATAACGAATAACGATGACAGGTAAAAAAGCATTGCCAACAGTTTTCACGACACATTGAACTCTCGCGACCTAGATTTTCCTATTATACATCTTCGTCCATTATACTCGGATTGTTAGACTGATTGAAAATATGCAATTACGAGGTTCGATTTCAATCCCCTTTCTCCGATCGCGCCCGTAATTGACGACAGAAGTTTGCAACCGCTTATACGTTCTATTTATCCTTCGAATCAGTTCGATTTGTATTTTTAGCAATGAAAACCCGATGCTTTTGCACTTTCTAGTTCGCGCCGATGCGTACGATCGACTTTACTGTTACTTTTCCTCCGCGGTGATTCCGTTCTCGTTGAAACGCTACCATTCAATGCCTTATTGCACATCGTTTTACGCACCGTACTGCCAACATTTTACGAGCAATTCTAGTTACGAGGGAATATGGACATCGTGGACGAACAGAGATTTGTGAGATGTATGACTAATGAAGAATCTTGGTCAGGTGAAACGATCATAAACAGGCACTATTCGCTAAAATGTAAGTGACATCTTGTTAAAAATGAATAAGAATAGTAATAAATAATGTTTCTTGGTTGTATGTCTGCTATTGAAAGAGGAATAATTAATTTACTATATAATTAGTTAAGAGATAGTATAAATAAAGAGTTAAGAGAAGAATTAATCAAGTTAACAATCAAGTTAACATTGATTTATGTACACATCTATATACAAGCTTCCAAATTCAATAAAAAAAATTCTCAAAATTTTTGTAGCAAACATAAAACATAGATGATCGAAATTTGCATATCTTTTGCAAGATCTTTTCTATTTGTAACACGATTCGGATACGCTTAAGTTACCGCGAAAAAAGCCGTGAAATTATTGAAAATTACTTTTACTGACACGCGAAGAATCATGTAAACTCTAAAACACGTAACGTTGTCCTACAGTTTCCAACATTCGCAATCGTATTTACAAAGATTTCCATTGAAGAACACCTGGGATCACCTTAAAGAAAGACGATTAGTACCGTAAGAAAGACAGACGACAATTATTGAAAGATCCAGCAGTGAAGTCGAGTAAAAAGTAGTGATAGATAAGTTTGAGTAGTAAGATCTATTAAACAGTGCAGTCAGTCAAAGATAAATCGAGGTTCAATAGCACAGGATGTAATATGCTTTGATACAAAGCGTAAATAATTGAAAAAGGCCCAGATACCTGCAAGTTAACCCAGAAAGAAAATCGTAAGGCTCTTTGAAAAACCAGTCTCCAATAATTTTATTTAATTCAATGAATCTAAATTGCAATTTCTTTGTCGCAGAATATTGTGAAATAAATATTGGAAACTGGTGACTAAATAACACTGTAACACTGTAACATTCGTACAAGTCTCGTGTCGACATGTTTGATGGACAAAAAGTAATCATTAACATCTTGATAAATATGAATCTTTCAATCGAGACTTGTCACCAATACTTAAATATCCATGTGTCTATCACGGAACACAAATTCGTGAGAAATAAAGACATGAATATCCAAGATATGCACTTGGCAATGCAGCAACTAGCTTAAATACGTGTTCGAGTAATTCAAAAAGAAATCGGTGAGCCAGAAACCTTATTTAATTACCGGGGTCACGATCTCGTACGACAATTACTTGAAAACACGTTGTCCACACTTTACCCTTATTTTGCGAGCCACATTTCGTGCTTCGCGTAATGTCTTACGAAACTCTGCACCAACGGTATTATAAAGAAACAGTATGGCCTGTCTGGTTGCAGGATATACGAAGAATGCTAAGAAAAACTCACGATTCAAATACTGACTCGGTTTTTTGACACATTTCATAACGAAAGGGTTAAACAGAAAATATCAAAATACAAATTTATCAAACCTTAATGATTCCTTGGCAATTATTACACAACAAACATTATAGACATAAATCTAATCAACCGCATCCTTATAATGATTTTTGAAAACGAGTTTCCCACGGAAAATGAGGCACATATTTAAGCTAGAAGCTGTGTTTTTCGAGAAGAAACCAATTGTACATACCGACGACTACGAAGAGGAACAAGGTCGTGGCGATCTTCATACTTGTCGATCCAGTTTTGATTATCAGTCAGAAGCTTAGAAAGTCAATCGTCCTTTTGAAACGTTCCCTCGAGAAAACGTTTCCTTTTCTTTGACGATTTTATCAGAAATGAAAAGGGACACCCGTCGATCAGATGTTGGAAAACCGCTCGAGAAGACCACCACGTAGGCGAAAACGTCCTTTACTGGGCGAACGTGATAGAGTGATAAAAAGGTACGACAGGTTACTCGTTCCCGCGAACACTAATACTGCATGGATATGTTCCTCGAAGGCGAACACGCGGGGCACTTTCAGACCCCATCTGGTTTCCAGGGACGGCTAAAGCTTGGCTCCACTTTCAAGACCTCCCCTCTCTTTCGTTCTTCGCACGACACACCACTTTTTTCATCAATTTGCATGAATATTATAAATGAATGTTGCAATGCCTTCTCGTGATGGATATTTTCATTTTTTATCATTGCAGAAACTTGTTCTACAAGGTTTGTTAGAAATTTGTCTAGAAATACAAAATGAAACACTTTGTTTTGAATAGGAGAACTGAAAGGATTAAAAATAATAATATATAGAATTAATATACTGACAGCAATTTTTAGATATTTAATATTGACCTGTGATTTTAATGTAAATTAATTGATCAAGTTCAAATGATCATGGAATTGTTAATTTCTTTTTAAGATAAAAATTTATAAAAATGCTAAGAAACGAACGAACAGGTGTAATGAACGTGAGACAGTCCTGTCAAACCCCACCAAGCTATCGGCAACAACGGCCTGTTCGTGGCACAACTTCGATACCTGCACGTCGAAGTGGCTACAGGTAAAATCCTGTCGAGGTGTCGGTGACCCACTCGGACGAAACGATAACGGGATCGTCGTGCGTTCATTCAGAGTCCAGCGAATCGATCGACTGGGTTTTTCAAGTAGGTCTCGTTAAAAGATTCGATAAACGACACTGTCCATTAGTTACGAGATTCTTCTATGATTTGTTTCCTTGAAAGTGATCGTAACAATACCAAGAATCAGAATGTTAACGCGTTGTTATTACGAGCAAAGGGACTTTAATCGAAACGGTAAGAAGATTATTTTTATTAATAATTTGAATTGTTTAGAATTCGGATTTTATTGAAATTTTTATTTTGATTGTTTCATAAATAAACCTGTTCATCATCATCAGTTCATTAACACTTGTATGCATTTTTAATTGCAACCGCTATCCGAGTTGCATAGTGCAATTCGAGTGATGTAACAGTGCATTCCGCTGCACCGATTTTGTAGAGAAATCGCGCCTTTTACCTGGCTAAGTTGCGTTAAGAAGCTCGATCATACTGTTCTTGGTCCCGTCAAATTGAAGACGTTGTTTAAATAATATTTTGTATAAATAAAAATGTTTAAATAAACAGAGGAAAGTTTATAGTTAAATCTAGCCACTTTCGTTTAAACGGATGGCTAGTTTAATGCTAGTGTGCACTTACATCCTATGATGCACTTGACCATGCCAATACCGGAAGTAGGTCAAGGTTTGATAGCTGCGTTCCTGTGCAAGGTGGATCAAATTCTGCAACAGGTACACAAAAAATTAGCAAATAAAAATTATTTTTTCAACTGGTGTTGTTTTAATGTTGTTCTTGGTGCTGCTTCTTTTGATAAAAATATAGATGGACTTTAAAGGGTATCTTATTTTATGTTACTGGAAAGTAATTAGTTTATTAAATTTAAAATATTGTGCAGGTCTTATTTTTATGCTATATTAATTTCATATTTCTGCGTGATTTGAAAATGATATCGCTAGCTCCACCTGATAGTGAGTAATAAAATTAAATAAAGTGAATGAAAGTCTGGGCGAAATATTATGTATGTTAGTACAGGCATCGAGAACGAGATCCGTGCTCGACCGTGGCTGTAAACAAACTGTTCGGCACGGCGGCTTCGGTAACTTGAAATGTAAACGACTTTGATCACGCGCGGTTCGTAGCCAACACTCCCGCACCTCAGCCTGCGCGCTTGCGCGCTCTAATAAGTCGGTGTTTTTCATTAATAATTCTAAAACCAAACCATAACGAGCATTTTGGTAAAGGAAAAAATTGTTCACAATTATCCCAGCTACTATCCTGTATATGATAAACGTTTTTAAGTTTAATTCCCGCCATTAAAACTGCTATAATAGAATACCAATCGCAGCTGATACAGCAGGATGTGACACGAAAATGGTAAAGGTTTTTCAGAGTTCAAGCAATTTTAATGAAATTATTTTAATGATATTAGAAATAAATAAGTTTCTATCCGTGTCAATGAAATACTAAAAGTTTTTAGTTTACGTAAAAACTGTTATTTGAATATTGTATTTCATTATTTCCTGCATGTACTGTTAGATGACGCTAGCAATACCATTTTCAAAACGGGAGCAGTTATATGGAAGAAGTAGTTTAATTATAAAAAAAAGCTGTGATTTATAGTAACATAATACACAAATAAATTAAATCCTCAAGAACTAATATGACAGACGTATGAATTTTTTTTTACCATAACAGTTCTACCCCCTGCATCGTCGTGACATAAAGATGCACCGCGTGAGTGCATCTGTGCTGCACCTGAAAGAAATAAAATATGATTATTACTTTTTCATAGTTGCACCCTTTTCCATGTACTGTAATTTTATTATATTCATAGGAAAACGAATAAAACTTATTGTACCATATTTACAAATAAATATTATCATAATTAAAATTAATTTAAGTTCTTTTTCCTTGACACTTTATCTCAACAATTTGTACACTATATCCTTCCGGCAAAGAAAACTAATCACATATCATGTGATAATTTTTTCACAACAAACGGATATAACTTTATCGTATTAGATAATCGTTTATCCGAAACCCTTACGTGTCAGAAAATATTTTTAAAGTTTTATCATAGTATAAGAATCTATTATCTATGTTTGCAAGTTTAAAGTTCACTGTCTTTGTATCATTTTAACGCTAGAATCATTCACGTATCTATAAAAAACATTGATTATTTTCAATACCAGTAAGATTTCGTACATAATTATTTAATTCCGATAATGTCTCGCATTAGTAAATTTTAACACCGTATATCTTAGTAATGAGACATGATTAAGTATTTATAATTATCATATTTCCATCAGTTTAACATCGATTGTATCTGAGAGAAGAATTTCGAGAGTCATCGGAACGTATTCGCGACACGTGCCAGAAAAGCAGCATGATCGTTATGCAAGAAAGGCAGCAATCTTTATTTAAATTAATTTCCACGTTAGTTTCGATATTACCCATTGTATGTTTATGGATCTCCATCTAAAGATAAGCCTTCATTATATGCTCCTGCATTCTCTCGTCGCTTGAATGCGGATGATGAACGTTTTGCATTCGCAAAGATGATCTTCCGTGATCGATGCGCTTTAAAAATAGCCCCGTACCATTCCAACATTTCAATTTCACCTTTTCATCGATGCCTATTTCAATACCGCCGAACACTTTTGTCCAAGTCACAAAAAGTGCTCGTCGCGTCGCAGCGGGAAAGCAGACAAACGCAATTATCTCATCAATTGACTTTATCAATTCCAGTGAACCGCATCTGAAAAAAAAAGGGATGGAAATGTTAGTCGTTATGGAGGGTAAGTTACAATTGCTCCCTTAAATTGTTTCCTTTGTAACTCCTTTCGTTCTTTTTCAACCCCAGAGCGTCAGAACTTGCGTAATTTCGATTAGACACACGGTAACTTCATTCTGAATTTCATTTCTCTCACGAACATCTGTTTTCTTGGATGGTTATTTGCACTACCAGCTGCCAAATTGTGTCCTCAAGATAAATAAAGTTGAAACACGAACATGGATGCTACAATCAGTCTACAACGCGATTTGTATTCTGAGTAAATTAGATGAATATTGCAGGTCCAACAAAAATAGAAGTACTTGCATCAACGGATCAAGATAAGCAAAATCATCATAATTGACGTAATAGACCTGACCTTTTGTTGTGACGTACATAAGTATTAATTTTAGCCCCATAATCCAAAAGAGGGTTAATTTGCACCGTGCCATGAAATTGATAACTTTCTCAACCTTTATAAGTGTCCTAATGCAAATGAACAGTAGTGTAAATAATTTACAATCTGACCCAAAATCGATTCACAACTCCCCGGAGGCGCCTGTTTAATGATTTTGCATGGTCAATTTAATCATTGTAATTGCCTTGCATAACATTCGCGTCAGTTTCGCGTGCTCGCGAATCGTTGGCGGTCTCCGATAACGCGAGAAACAAGCTTCCTTCATTAATGATTGCAACACTACCTCCTCTGTCCAACATTTAATTAACCCTAGCTACACGGAGAAATGGAACTGTGCTCCGTCTAAAATGATACCAGAATGAAAAATTGAAAAATGCTTTCCACAGAAAAGAAAGGAAAACTCGCACGAATGTGGCTGAATATTCTGAAATGGAAACTGAATCTGATACAAAAAATTCGACGTCTTTCATAGATATGTAGTGTGATATTGTTTACCCTAGTTTAAGACAGCAGTAGTAAATTGGATAAAAAAGACATCAATTATTGGTCGTCTCGCAGCCACATAATAGTTCGTTCACCTCGAGATAATTCAATGAACTCGTGGTGACCTCCATGCAGCGACACAAATGCATACGACCTGCTTTCTATTGATATTTTTCTTCTCTTTAGCATTTTCTTCCGGCGTAAGCTGACGAAGCGACACGTCGACGGTACAGGTGGAAAATCAGGTACGGACACTGCAAGAAGCGCTAATTAGTGGAAAACTCGAGCGTCTGTAGCGTGTTTCATGTAGTACGTGTGAAAAATAAATTTTTATTTTCATATACCTTGAATTGGATGAGCTGTACAATCAAGAAGAGCAAAGGTAGACGTAAAGAATTTACACACAAAGAGTTTGGAAGATGGATTATTTATCGTATCGACGCTTTTCTTGGATTTCTTTCAAATCTTGACTAATCCGTGCGAAGTTCATCGCCATTCTAACGTAGAATCTCTGTCTTCTGTGTCCTGCATCCTTGAGAAGATTGTGTACTTAACACACGCGGCCAGCGTTTACCGTGTCGTGCTTGAAATTATTTATCAATGCGAATGGCAAACGCCGCCTGTATACGAAAACTATATGTACGATGCATTATTTATCGGCTACATATTTGCATGCCGACGAAATTTCAACGCGTCTAACGCGTCGACATTCGAGTTCACACGTTTGCCAATTATTCGAGATCTTGTAACAAGAATGTCCCAATAATCCTCTTTCGAATTTCTATGTTAATAAATAACTGGAAAAAAGAAAAGAGAAAATAAAGCCAAACTTTGTACAATTTAATTTTAAATAATAAACAAAATTTTGTAATGAAATTTCTTGATTTGTTTTCTTACCTTACATTGAATCTGGTCGTCTTGAAGTCCCTCGAAAAGGAACTTATGATACTTAAAATCCCCGTATCAGTTGACAAAGGTGTTCCTAAAGCATGGCGCCAAAGAGACGCCGCCTTCAAACTCCGACGCCTGCGCAAAACCCTAGGATCCATGGTTTGTAAACAAAAGTGGAGGCGCCGCGTGGTTTGGATCAGTGTGGCGGCGACTCTCGCGGTCGAAGGAGTCAGTGAAGGTTTTTTCTCTTCGCTCTCGTATCTTCAAACCTTCTTCACGATCATAGATTCACATCGTTATTTCTCCGACGATATTTTCCAACGAGAAGAACGTGTTGAGCTATCGAGAAGAACGACGATCTCCTTCGGACCAAGTTGGTCGAGGTTCGAAAGAAATTGAGAAACACTCAATCAATTTCGTCGACAGTCGATCAAATCGATAAAATAATTTATTAAAGACGCGTTTTTTTTTCTTACCATTAAAAATATCTTAATTCCTGACTTCGAAGAAGGTCTATGAAGTGCAGTTTCTTCGTTTCGTTCAAATATCCCCAATTGTACATCCAGTTGAAAGGATCCGGCGAGCAGTAAACTCGTCTCCGTGAAGCAACAAGTTTCCCAGGAAAAGTTCGACTTCAGCAAAAATCGATTTGAACTAGACGAGTGCATTCGTTGCACCAACTGTAACCTACTGCACGCGCAAGCTGGATTGAATAAGGGCCGTAGGGACTGCAGGTAGTCATACAAAAGGGTCCAGCTACAACGTTGTCAAGTCTCACGAGAAACTCTACGAGTGTAGGCCCTAAAAGCAACAGCGCTCGTTAACACGTAAAAGGGCGACGCGATAATAGGGCATCGAAAGTGTATATACGATAGCCTGCACCGTCACATAAGCTGGAAATGCTTCCAGACAATTATGATGCACTAACAGGAAACTTCTGACTTGTTCTCAATAGCCGTTATTCGCATAGAAGAAAAGCAAGATAAAGGGTTTAAGAGAAACTACGATTGCTCAAGAACAATGATACCGAGATTGTGAATACGACTGAATAATCCGTAATAAATAATGAGGTCTCTGAATCGTTGCATGATTGATCGAGTTACGGAGACTTCCGTTTGAAATAAATCGCGAAACGCGTTCGTATCTTTGCGGAACATTCGATTCTGATTGAACAGCGTATCGTTTTAGAGATTTTTCTTCTTGGACGTTGTTACGAAACCCGTAGAAAATGTCGCTCACCTCGACAGAAGATTGGAATGAAACCTTGTCGATGATGGTACTGAACTCGACCATGATGGTATCTAGTGTTACCGCAAATTCAACGAAGAGACACGTGACTTTCGCTACTCAGGTGGTGCTCACCCTTGTATACATGACCGGTGTGATCGGCAATATATCCGCTCTAGTCATTTTGTTTCACCGTGATAAGGTAATTGCACTTGTATTGGATGATATAGCAATTGGATAATTATTGATATTACTGTGATCGATTAAGTTGATTTATTCTTGCCACGAGACGCGTCGAATATCGAGAATCTGACAAATTTTTTATATGCAAATATATGTAAATATATTTTTTAACTGGAAAGTTACGAAATAACTGTTATTGAAAAATCTTTGTTATCAAGAGCGTTTCGAAATACTATTTCACGAGTTTATAGTAATCATATCAGATACTAGAATTTATCCTTCGAGATAAATATTTGATCACGACAGCAAAATAGTGAAAAAACGACAGATAAAGCATTAAATTTGATACGACACATCAAGTATCCATAGCAAAAATAAAGAAGTTCTCTGAAAGATCAGAAAATAATTGATGTATTTCGTTGTTTCAGAGGAGAAATCGAAAACACTTGCTGATGCTTCGTTGCCTGGCGATCAACGATCTGGTTGCTTTGTTAGGGATGTTGGTTCAGATGTATATCACGATTTATGTTGGCAGCGTGATGTCTACGAGAGGATTTTGCTCCCTTCGCGTGGTGTGGAGGCTATTTGGCTTATTCAGTGGTTGTGTCGCTATTGTGATGGCTGCGGAAAGGTGGCTAGCCTTGACCAGACCCTTCGTTTATCAGAAAGTAAGTCAAGATCCTTGATAAACCTTCTTAAAGGTCCAAACAACGGTGTCTTTCGTATTGATTAGAGCTTTATCGCAGAACCCTTAAAGAAACTCAAGTCCAACTTTCTTATCCTTAGAAGCATAGAACCTGAGATTAAGTTTCTATCACGCAAACCTGCTGGAAGCATGACTAATTAATAACTAATTAAAGTTTTGTTAAGTCATTTAATAGAGCATAATTATGCAAAATGGTTTAGGTAGACAGAGTTTCTGTTGATGTTATATGTAAATAGAGTGCATTTTAATGAGTTGCAGGGGAGATAAGATGTTCGATTATTAACATCCGTATACAAATTTGTAGGATGATAAATTTTCGAGAACATCAATTAGATTCAATGTTCTATAAGCGTTATAAAAGCTACCAGGGCCCTTTGTTCGTAAGGTTGGTCCGAAGCTTTGTGGGCCGAAGAGATAAATAGTAGGAAAAGAAGATATTAACTCAATGGAATGATCTCCATAGGTTTTTATCTGTACGTGATAAGGGTCACGTTACATGGGCTGTACACTGCGTGCAGACCTGACCCATTTTTTTAACTAGAAGCAGTGTGGAACACCGCTTGAAAATGACTATTTAACGTTCTATTGATACTAGAGTACGTTGCTCTTTCAACATCTTAGGGAAGTGTTTACGTTTGTTTGTTTTAGACCTTGGGTCATCGAACCCATCGCTACCACGAAAACATGGGAGCTTAAAAAAAAAATAGATTCTGGTATAATTAATCCATCTTATTATTAAGTGTTAAATAACAAAATGCAATCCAGATAATGTGCAACATTATTGCAGCTCTTTGATAAAAGAAGTAAAACTGCAAAATCATTTAAAGTATCGCCTTTCTTGGATATAATGACATGATTAGCTCTTTTTATCGGAAATTATCGAGCATTCGGATGGCGCGTGTTTCGCCAACGGAATCATTGATAGAAAGGACCTTCGCATTGACATTCTTGCGAATCTCGTGATTGCAGTATCGGACGAACGGCACGCGAATATTAACTTCATCGTTCAGACAAAAACAATGATTCGTTTATACCAATTTGCCGCCTTTTAAGACGCGGCGGAAACAATTATTTAAACCGGCATCAAAACATGCATCGCCTCAATATGATTCAACAACCCGCTTCCGTTTCGCTATCTTTTCCGTAAAGCTGCGTTTGGTAAATCTTTCAAAGCATTGTCATGAATTTGGCAATCTTCAATAGATAGAGATCCACGTTTTCTGCGTGATTCAGAGGATCATGATTACGAAGGGTCATGGGTCATGGAAACAAGCGCGTGTACCTCGAAATTCTCGCGATAGTGATAACACGCGATAGCTCCAAAAAATCTCACACTATTTCCAAGAAAAAGAAGCTACGTGATCAACGGCATCGCGCCTAATTATCCAACACGATTATAGAACTGCTTTCGATTATATAAAAAACGATTTATTTGATCATCCCATGAGTTCGTGCCACGTTTCGTTTACATCCTTCATCATACATTTCCCAAACAGCGATTAGGCTTGCACAAGATTTATTTTATTATATTTATGGGACGACCTAGTAGGAGTAGCATACGCGTGTTTAATAGGTGTTGAATACAATTGTACCCATTGTGTCGCGAGGAAAAGTGCGTGACCCATATTGTGACCCAAATATGGCTACGCATCGAACCTACACTCCTTTAAATCATCGGTCATTCGAATAGCTTGATTGAATAATAATTTGCATAACAGTTATATGTAAAATTTAAAAATAGATTCTATATATAAATTTAGATTCTCAAAGTAGTAACCCTTGAACGTAAACACTGTTGGATTAAAGAAACACTGAAAAATGTAGAAAATGAAAATAACATGAAATACAAAATTAAATTAAAATTGGGGCTTTCTACATAGTCTGTCGTCCTATTAAGAATACTTTGGTATAATATTATGTAGTTTTACCAACTTCTGAAATAAAAGAAGATAAATAGCAGTAAGCATCTATGATTCTCAATGCCAAATTTCAAAGCACTAAATGAATGTTCCGAGTTTTAAGAGGTAGCGATACAAGGCCAGTGAAATTAATGTAAATCACACTGGGCCAGATGCTTCTCACCAGTTTCTGCACCGGTGCTCTTACAATGAAGGTCCAACTTTTACTTATGATACGTGTATCTACTCACGTACAATGTTTCCGTCAAATTCTTAATTATAGGGCTTGATATGATAAGGGACGACATGGTTAAATTACATGTCATTAAAATACAATTTTTTTTCTTCGTATTGCATAATATCAGCAGATGAAAAATGACCACACGCGATTCAATGACAGAGTTCAATTTAATTCGCGTATTTCCTGGTAACGATCGAAGCAAGCGCAAAAATAGAGCGCAATCAGTCAATCGATTCAAAGCAAATTGGAGAGCAGTAGGGCAGCGAAAATCCAAAGCTTCTCGTTAGCAACTCCCTAGGGAATCTACGTACACCATAAATTTCTGACACGACGGGATTTACGTGCATTCGACCAAGGCTGACCAGCTCAAAGACGAAACGTAGAGCTGGAGAAAAGATTACAAAGCCGACAAACGCGGATTAGTAGGCGTGTAGACGCGAGTACTTGCACTTCTAACGATCCAATCGCGACGACACTTTCACGATGCCTTCGATCGAAAAACGGGTGAATCGCGGCCAAAGTAAATTGGATCAACGACTCAGGGAACGTGTAAAATTATCTCTGCAAGGTTTTACGCAAAGCGTATCCTCGTGGAGGAAGTGAGGATGAGTAGCTACCACCTTATTCGCGACGGAAGCGCGAAAACGACGCGCTTGAGTGATTCATGAACTGAGAATGTACTTTCGCGAATAAACGGACTCGATGCTTCCTTTTTGGCCTCCTAATATCGAAATAGTATCATAGAGAAACCACTTCTAACGTTGCGTAAGAGGAACCTCTTAAAATTCTTAGACCGCCTCGCGAATTGATTTTCCCAAACGAAATTAAGGGTTCCTTGAAAGCTTAAAGAGAATCTATGGATAGATCTGAAGCGTTCCATGCACTGAAATTGAAGTTTGAAACTTAACTATGAAAGGTCTTCATAGGTAGATCACATTACCGTCATCTTTAAAGTGAAAACGATTGATATTGAACTAATTGCATTGCTGAATTGTATCTGGCACAAGATCCATTGACGTCATTGTCGTAATTTTACATCACATTGTCTTCGATAATCGCAATCGATCGCGAATATTATTTCCTAATAACAGCTTCTTCGTAAAGAGAGTTTAATTAGCTACTTTAATGGCTGATATTACTCGATCGATGAAACTAACACAAAAGCGTCCCTGAAATAATAAAGTGTGACATTAATAAAAAGTTAATAGACAATAAAAGAGAAAAGTCGCAGGAAATAATTTGTCATAATTTTATCATTCATCAGGTCCTTTATTCCTGGAGTATTTTATTGCAAAAAAATTTATTATACTATCTTTGGGACTTCATGGTTGATGCATTTGAAGTCAAGCTGTTCTGACTTCGTTTCCGTTAAAACAACGTTTTCTTTGATAAAAAGAGCAACAGCGGACAGCGACTCGCCGTCTCTCAGATTCAAGGTTCTTAAATTTCTTTAGAGCATTCAGCAGCAGTGCTTTCGAATGGTCTGACGTGATGTGTCAGCTTGAATTGACAGTTCAAGTTCACGGGTTACGAGCTCCTCCTACTCTTTGATCCATTTAACAAATATTAAAGATGCATCGTCTCTAACACGTTAAATGACGTAGGGAAATAGTAGAGTAATTTGCACTCAAATTATGAATTATTTTCTCCAATTATTGGATTATATTAAATTCAGAGTGTCAATCACTGATGAGCCCCTAAGGCATTCAACATGATTGTTCAGAAAATCACGAAATACTTCAGGGAACAGATCTCCTTTAAAGGTAGAGTACAATGTTCGAGAAATTAGGGTTCTTTTTTATTACACCCTCTTTAATTTTCTCCACTTTCTCTAAGTACGTGAGTCTTCCACTGTTTCTTATAAAGGAACCTTCGCTCATTTTCCCCTTGAAAGCACTTAGCCGCCTCCGCAACGGATCACGAAGCCCCAATGGCAATGGTTTCATTTCTTTTTTTTCGTTTTATAAGGATCACGATTTCGTGACACTTGAGCGATACAAGTTTTGTACAGAATATCCCTGCCTACCTTTATTCGTCTTCAATAGAAAAAAGTATCAAATTTTTTTGACTTCTAAAAGATCGTCGAAGGGGTGTTTTATTATTTATTAAATTTGAAATTTGTAGTTACGGATATCCAAGTAATTCAAAGTAATGGGAAAACCTTGATATCCCAATAAAATTCGACTGGATTGTAAATAAAAACTCCCTCGAGTACAGGAATTAAATATTTCAAGTTGCCACGTGCCAGAACGTTTTATTGATTAATACAGCACTTGAAAACTTCACTAATAAATCATTCTCTGCTACTATGTTCAATTAAATATTTTTCTGAAACCTTCAAATTTAAATAAAATATTTTTATTCCACTTGAGACTTGGACGATAAATTCTACGAATGATTCATCCCTTATTTAATAAACAGAATAATAATTAATGTAGGATCAGATACAAAATACAATGTTTACAGAAATTTAGAATTCCATTCAGTGAATGACTAATGGTATTGTTTCGATTTCAAAAGTCTAGACGAAAATTGCCTATCCGATGACGAAACGAAGCGAATCCCTTTTCCGCATTTTTTTCACCGTGTCCCTAAGATATCTAAAAAAAGATCGAAGGTATCGTAGATAATATTTCAGGGTCGAGCAACCCTAAAGTCGATCTGACGTAGATCCGAGTTCACCTATTTTAGCTTGCATACGCCAGAGTCGCGAGGGAAAACATGCTAAGCTTTCGTTGGAAAAGTGCGCGAGACGAAGTTTACGAAATAACCAACGAGTCTTTTGCTTCAACATCCGACTCCTCCTCGGCAATCATTGGCCGTGTAAAAGTCATTGGAGGTCCATTAGAACCGAATCAATATTCGTCGACTGTTTTTCGTCACGCGTTGCCACCAAAGTTCGTTGACTTCGTGTCGTGGAACATAGATTGATACGATTTCGTATAACGAGGTATGGCACGTGGCAAAAGTAATGTATTATTTAAGTTTCATTGCATAGAAGATAATGCAACGATAGGAATTTCATTTTAAATAGATATTGAAGATATTTTATGTTACTTTCTGAAAGAAATGGGAGCTTTTTGTTCATTAATTTTTTTCCAATTTCTGATTCGTGTACCACCTAATCTGTGACACCCATGTGTTCTCCAGCAGGTGACGTATCCGGTAATAGTACGTTGCATGCTGGTGCTTTGGCTGGTAGCTTTAGCACTGACAAGCTTTCCAGTTTTGGGTTTTGGTGTATATTACAAAGGTGAAAAATGCGTACGATACAGAGAAGCCACCGAACCAGCCGACATAGCTTACGCCTACGTTTGGTTCGTTTTCGGTGAGTATATACATATGTATATATATAATAACATTATTGCGATCGATACATTTCTCTGATAATATTTTGCCATCGTTCCGTTATCCAAACCTCATTTGATCGAACGCTTGATTATCTTAAGAGCATTAGCTGGTATAAAAAAAAAAGCTAACAAAACGAATAGAACAGTGGAATTGTTAACCCATTCAGAATTTGTAGATGACTCATTTTTTTTTTTCCTTATATTTTGTTTCGTTGTAAAAATGTAATTTTTCTGAAATAATCAACTATCTTCTTGGATCGCAGGTACCATTCTCTGTCTGTCGATAGTCTGGTGCAATTTGGCCGTTTCCAGAGCACTTAGCAGACTGAGTCGCAAGGCTGGTGCTTTACGACGCGTAACGAGATCCTCCTCAAGAGCGAAACCACTTCTGACGGTGGCAGGACCACCGACGGAAGTCGTCACCACCGCTGAAGAAAGAGCGTTCGCGAGATTGATGGCCGTCCTATCAATATCGTTCGTCATTTGTTGGATGCCACAAATGGTACGTAATCGTCGATACAAGTCATTGATTGAGTTAATATCATCGTACGCTGTTGCCAATTAAACGATGCCTATGAATTTTGGCAAGCTGATTAAAATTCACCGAACGTGGCCACTTCCGCTATTAAACCCTTTAGAAACTCCGTTACGTACTATCTAATGGACATTAGAAAAGTAACCTCGGAAGCAATCATTATTTTTTACTTTTGTTGGAACTTTTATATCTTATTCTTGAGGATTAAATTTAATAAAATGTCTCGATTTTTAATATGTAGATATTTCGTCTGTTATTTTGCTTGTTGTTGACGATAAATTTTGGCAACGGATCGCAGAAACGAAAGGGAAGTGCCGAGGTAAAGGAGCTTCCGGTTACTCTCTTTTATGGGACCCAATGGTATTTACGTGACGCGTTTACCGAAGGCCCATTCAACGATAATATTTGATTCAACGATGCTGAAACATCGATAAAATTTGCGCTCGTGATGAACATTTCAATTTTGTTATCGACGTTTTTCATTCTGAACCACGCGTCTTCCTTAAGGTATCGATTTAACGAATTTGCGATCATATCTCGAACAATGTTCTTTCTTGAAAAACAAAAATTATAATTGCATTGCTATGTGTCATTGATAATACGTCAATCTGCTCTTTCATACATTCATTAATATCGTATCAGAAAGATCCTTAACAGAAAATTTCACGTCAAATCGAGGGAATCATCGTCATCGTTCGAAGCTTTCGCATTCCTGAATTTTTAATGCACCTTTAGCAGCATCCTGTCACCGAGAATAGAATTGCATCGAACAATGCACTCGGTGGTGTACGGTGGTGCATACTCGAGCATTCCGCATTTCCATCTTCCTTATCGGTTCGGTATCTTATTCCTCGCGAGTTTCTCTCGAGTCGATGCAAAGCGTTTGCAAATCGCGAACTGCCCTCCAAGCGACACGAAAATGTTTCCTATCGTTTCCTGTTTGCACTTTCGAACGCGTGTACGATCGAACTAATCGACTAGTTGCAAAGTTGCAAACGTGACGCACATCCGGCGAAGGTTAAAACCAAACGATTTAGTTTAGAATATCTTCACGTACGATCAAGTAGCGATCGATACTCGTAACACCGATGTTATCCGCTAACGATTCGTAGGTGGAAGAGTTTAAAGAAACCATGAGCAAATTTTCCACTGTGTATTTCTGTCGTTGTCCCTTTGGTAAACAGGCGGGTTCCTATTGATTCTGACGATACAATTATTTTTAGCAAACACACCCTCAAATATAATGGACTGTTTTGTAACCAAGCTATGGAATCGGGCGATATCGATTGCCAAGTTTAATGTTTTATAAAATATTCATGCCGTTTTCACGTAACCATTTTGCGTTCACCCTTCTCGTGAACAGTTATTAATGAGATCAATCTTGTATTCAATTGTTCCTTTTGTGTAGTAGTACTTTTACGTCATCTGCTCACCCTTTTCTTTAATCAATTCCTTTATCCTCTGTGTTCTGGTTCAAGGAACTGAAAGGGTTGATCTATTATTTCAACAGATTTCCATTCCACTGGCTCAGTTCTCGATGCAGTTACCTCAGAAGGCGATGTTAGCGCGAAAATTAATTCGTATGTTCCACGTGGCAGCCGACATCCTTCTTTGCATTCATTTCACCCTGGATCCGTACATCTACGTATTACTGAGGATGTCACGACCAAGATTTCGCATTCTGAAACCTTTCTGCAAGATCTGCTGGCCAGCCAGAAGCCGATCGAATTCGTTCAACGGTGAGTTTAAAATATATTATATTTGTTAGTTGTTCGGTCACGCAAATGAAATCAATAGTATCAGAAATCTCAAAATTGAATTCACAGGAATGTTTCAAATTATCGAGCATCATAATTTATACAAATCTTGTTTTAATTTCAAGTTAAACTGGTTGCAATTGCGTGACTCTATCACATACTGCAATTAATTACCTAATCAATAGCTTTGATCGTATTTCTGATGCACCACCTCTTTTCCCATTTTCCATAAAAAATATACGTAAACATTACTAACAACTCTATAAAAAAGGTGTGTGTTAATTTCTTTAACATGGAAAACGTATAAAATACCAGCGTACTCGTCTATAAACAGCATTGGTATAACTTGTTGCTTCTCACCGCTGATAATCTACTGCATTCTAATCTATGTATCACTTAAATGGATGGCCATCTACAGTGCAGCTTAATTCATCAGCTTACTATAGCTTCCTTCAATCGCTTATCAGTGTACGTATGTCGATATCGTTGTCATCTGTACGATTCAAGTGGACTCTGTTTAAATACCTGACAGGTACTACAGACCATCAGGGCAGCAGTGGTGATCCGTCGACTCCGATCACCGAGGCACCCTCCACACCTGTTAGCGAGGAGCGTGATCCTCAATTAGTGGCGGTGTCTGTTTGAGACAGGCTTCAGCGAACGATCTTCCTAAAACGGCTCAACAGCCAAGACACTGGCCAAAATTGAGCCGTCCACATTTTAAGAACCATGGAAGATCTTCGCTGTTACACGATGCGCTGCGAAATAATTTGATCGAACGACGACACTCGAATGTGTTAATTAGCACGATCATCGTGTGAAATTTCGAAGAATCGAACGATCGTTACCGTGTTTCAGGCTCGAAGCTTGAACCCGATGAGCAGAGATTGATACCTCGCTGATTTTCGTGTACAATTTGTACGAGGATGTTCAAATCTTTTCTTTCTAATATCTTATTCTCCTTTCGTATATCTTAACTAATCAGATATTATTATTCTAACAAGGTCTTTCAAAGATTAATTGAAACTCTAATCAGACTACACGAAAATGTTACAGAGATTGAGGTTTTTATAGAAATGTAGTTGAATGGTCTTGAAGAGAGGAGCAATCAGCATTCCAAATGATTATTCTCGCACCTGGTGCGTGTATATTGTTTTTGTTAACTTGTATAACTTCCAAAAAATGTTAAAAATTAATGTGTTTGTTAAAATACGGAGAACTCTACTCGTTTGCGATCCGCAAGTGAGGGTGAGTATTGATCCTTCGCTGGATACTCAAATTGAAAAAATGAAAAAAAAAGGATATTCGTATTGTTGTAATCAAAAATGGCCTAATGTTTATCGATAATTGCGTGTGTACACTGTATTGCAAATTTCGACACACACTTCTGTTACCGTTGCGTAAATGTATGTCTAGTCAATAAATTAATGCAAGCGTGCAACAGTTACAAACGATCAATGCACAATTACCAAAGTATTCGATGCTTAAAGCGTGTTTCGAACGTACAATTGTACTTTCTCGAATAGAATTTAAGAAAGAGACGCGTGCATCTATTTTTTGTTGTTCTCTCTTGAAAATATACAATCATGGTAACATCTATATATATGTACAGATAGAGTTATCAAACAATTGCATACTTAACAACGATTGTTCTAAGTTACTTTACGACCGGTGTAATTCATAGTCATACATTATTTACCGTATATTGTATCGATGTAATGATACTAATAAATTGTAATCAGTTTTCTTAAGCAAACACCGAGCGTAGAAATTAAATTTTTCACTTCTTACCTTTTTTAAATTTTTTCCGAGAGATTAGTGACACGACGAGCCTGAATTAATTAGGCTCAAAATTCTTACCGACCGACCGGGAATTTTTTCCAACCCCCTATGGCTACTCCACCCTTGGATCAAACTAGTAGGAAACGACGAAATAAAGACACCACCGGAAAGGAAGGAGTACATATAATACAAATATATTTTTACGCAATTACGTATCTCTTTGCCTCTAGACACTTATAACATTAATAATAACTTACGGACGCGATCGTTGCTGAATACACGACACCTTTTATTGCACACTAGAAATATACCACAGATGCATTCGTACCTTAAGTAACTACAATAAATAATATTCTGTTTCTGTTCATCATTCTAGCGCTCTTTTATGCAAAAAAGAAATTGAGAGTCTTGCATCGAAAGGATACATTTTGAACAGCTCATTGAATTTCTTTTCCTGTTAAGCTGTTGATTGTTCATTTTACGGAATTTCATCCTCATAAATCTTTACACATTCACTCATTGATGTAGCAACGATATAATTACACGTTGCGTTACAAATAAACCAACAATTATCCGTGAAAGACGTACGTCGAAGGCAGAACTCATCACACGTATCTAATTAATCTCTCTCTCTCATTGTTTCTTGTGAATTCGTCTATCTTTTCTCTTTCATACGCAATCAAACGATCGCACACGTTAAAGGTACACACGTCTCGCTACAATAATAGAAATTCACACCGATAAACAAAATATAAGCCCCGTACGTGGACCACGATTTCATTAGCGACAGATTCTATCTTGATCTCGAGCTTTAGGCTTGTGAACAGCGATTTATCACACGTATAGGTATGTCGATATCGTGTACACATAGATAGTGTTTCCCTAGATCAGTATTTCCATAGAAATAAATAAATGATTTGATATCGTAATCACTCTTGAATCGGCGCATCTTGATTTAAGTTCATACCACAGAAATTTAAAAGAATTCTGTGGCCAAGTTAAATTGGGAAATGATGTTGATGATCATTTTTCAATCTGAGCCGGTTAAATGAAAGGAAAATCGAAAAGACTACTGTTTTATAATTACCGGCTCTATCAATAAAATATTACCACCATTATTGATATAATATTTTAAATTATATCTTCTCTCTTGTGTATTTCATTTTCTTCTAGATCTACATAATTCCACCCAACAATATCAAATACCTCAAGGTACATTTTCAACGTCTAATCTGCTTCGTTCAGTAAAAAGAAAAGAAAAGAACTAATGTTTTAAATAACAAATTAGACATCTAGGAAGAGGTGTCCGAAGCTGTAAAGAGTCCTCGGTCCTAGTTGAAAGGAATCGTAATAAAACTTCGACGATCACATCGTCGTGAGACATTGAAATGGATGCAAAGACTTTTTGTGCGAAGAAAATCATTTTCAGGATCAGAGGAACGAGGTGTATCGGTCTCGATCGATCAAGAGATCGATACGAATCCATGATACTTGGTCTCGTGTATAGGACTATTGGAAGAATCGATATCGATTAATTATTGTCAAATACGCTGTATGTTGATTACGCGATGGTCGATACAACCACGACGCGATAGAAGTTGTAAAAAAGTCAGACCCAGTCGCTCGTGTTTGAAGCGAATAGAACACCCGAGAGATATAAACAGCTTAAGATCTATACAGAAATACCCTGAAACGGGGAAGCTAGAACGAATTGGCCTCTCGAATTTTGTACCATGAATACAGATGCATACAAGATAAACATTGCAACAAAATTTCAACCCTTTCACTATAACTAGTATCTATAATCACTTGCTATCAAATGATTTTCACTGCCTATTCGAAAGGGTTAAAAATTCTCTGACTTCTTTTCGTTCCCTTGCAACAATACTTTTTAGCAAAAGAAAAGAACAAAAGGAGGAGAAGAGACGAGAAACTTTATCGAAAACTTCGTCATTTTGGTCTTCTATACAACAAGAGTAAATCTGATTTAATCATTGCCCCTTTCTTTCCTTCACACGAAGGGAGAATGAACAAGTCTATGGATCAGAAACTGTAATGATATACAATTAGAGAAATCTCAATTCCAAAAAGGTGCTGTGATATTCGTATCCGATACGTATGATATTGACGCGTGCAGCGTTCAAGAAACTCGATGGAATTTCATCTACGATTAAACACGAACACATTCAGTTTTGCGTTTAGTAATGAAACGACTAACAAACGTACACGGCTCTCGCGAGCGCGCAAACGTCGATCGGTGGACAATGATAAATTCGTTTTGGCACATTAACTCGATTAGTTCCCTTTTCTTTAGCGTGTAAATTATTTTAGGCCAGTGTCACCTCGTGTGTCTGTGTATGTGTAAGCTCGATTCAACGCTCTTCCAGGTATCCTGTTTCGTAACATTTCATTGTTTTATGTATCATCCCAACAAGTACGTAAACCGAATTCTCGAAACAACGCGGGTATACGTTGTCTCTTCAACATTTCCCTTCCTCGTGCGAGAAATTAACAGGACACGCGCGATCAAAATCCATAAAAAAAATCATTCGTTTCCCTTCTATTTCATTCGATATATGGAAAAGTACAAACAAACTCCCCTGAAAGCGATTACCTGAAATCAATCAGCAGCAGCAGTCATTAAATTTGTAGTTTATTAAAGTTGCAACAAACGAAGGGGTTGTTTGATTTCAGTGAACCGTTTCACACAGTCAGATCCAACCAACGTCGAACAAATCACTTCAAGCTATTCTCCTGAGCTTTGATCATGATCACTGTTAATGATCTATGAGAGTTATATTTAATTCGGTTTCATGATCATTTGGAAACCGTGTTTCTTTACGTCTCGTTGCTAACGGACCTCCCTTATCCTGGTCTTGATCAACTCGGCCAATACGAGCCAGAGAACCTTTCCACGTTCCCTGAAAAATCGTCGGGCGAATACGTCCTGAACAGCCACGATCGGACGATGACGGACCCGACCACGTGTGAATTGCACACGCGACAACGATCCCCACGGCGTCTCATGCCGACGTGCGTGAAATGCGGCCCTTACCTGGGCAACACGAGAATTCATGATTTTGTATTATTAACGAGGCGTGAATTACTTACGACGACCTCGAATATACTTACCGAGGGCCGTACTAGATCACATCACACTTTCCAAAGCAGCAGATGGTTGGTCGAATCCTCGCGACCAGCCTGCAGCTCGGCGGATGCCTGGGGTCCTCTGAAATCCTCGTAACCGTCTCCTCCCGATATCACCAGCAGCTTTCCACGATTGATATTGTTCTGCTGGGTTTTACTGGATTTCAGAGAGTATCTGTTCACCTTTGGACGTGGATCTGGCTTCGATGGTGCCATCGTTTCCACGCATGTGAGGAAACGAACGTGTCCAGTGTGTCCATGAGGAATACCTGATAAATATTATTTTCCAACCTTTGAAATTAATCATTTTAGACTGAGGTCTTGAATCACTAGCAAATTTATTAAACTTTCAATGAACGACGACTTCTTTGAATGAAAACACATCTGTTATTAATTAATATCAACTTCATGAATCTCCCTTCATGAATTAAAATTCAACGCCCCAGTGTCTCGGTTCGACGAGCGGAAGGAATCGGGATACGAGGTCCAAGATTCCCTTAAAAATACCAGTTTCATCTAGAAACGACGAGCTAGTATCGTAATTAAATTGTACCAGCCACCAAAAGCATGTTCGTTCGAGAGTCGACGTCAAAGGCTTCGTTTCCCAAGATTTATCGATGGTCGAGTTGCAAGCACCTTATAAATATCGCGGCGTAGGCACGTTATCACGTGTAGGATACACGGATGGGTCCAAAAATTTCGCAAATGATTGATCGATGCCTGTATCTCGATGGCGTCGAAGCGGGACACTTTGCGAGGAGCACGATGTTCGTTTGCTAGCCAGCTTCTAATTATATCGAAAGCAATAACGATGATTATAGCCGATCGAATGTGACGTCAATACCTACCAGTTACGATCGGCGGCTGAGACATCCTCTGTGTGGATGGCTTTATATGGGGAATTGGCACGGTTAATAGTACCCCAGCGCTCGTGCCGATCCAAAGCAACTCGTTGCAAGCCAAAAGTGCGGTAACCCTGAGACAGGCAGCCTTGTGTTGTCTTATTATGTCATCGCAACCTGCAGCAAGTTTAAAGCTTCCGTTAAAATAAATACCATGGACAGGAGGGAAGATCTTGCTCCAACTTCTATGATGCTGAATAAATTAAATTAAACACCTATGGTGCATCATCATTGTACATCAGTTTGGAAAGGAAATACAAGAGGCTCAAAACATTCTTTATTTTATTACAAATGAAGGGTGTAACGTGTTTCACTTTAGGGGATGTTGAATGCTCGGTGTTGAATAGACTGATTTATCATGTCATGCAGATGTGTGTCCAAAAACTGTTAAAGGTCTGTTTAGGGTCGGGTTGCAAGAGCTAACTGCAGGTGGTCCTCCAATTTCCAGTTGCGAAGGCAGGGTCGTAGCAATATGAATACTGAAGAACTACGTGTACCACAGAGAGTCCTACTTCATAAAATAAACATGATGATTTTTTGTTCTAGATGAGATACCTCAATGTCTCGAAGAATCTCCAGATTTAGGTCAAAATAGGAGCTTAAATGAACCCAGGATTTGCAGATCTGATGGAGATCATGAATTAGACGACAACGGGGGTTAAATGCTGGAAAATGTCCTTACAATTGAGTACCATATGTATTTACATGTATATAGAGACTTACTGGTAAGCATTTTGGTAACAGCCGGTGCTATATTGATGTCCGTCAAGCATTCGTAGCTACCAGAATGAAAGAGCCGCAACACGGCGCTGTTGTGCAAAGAAATCCAGACTCCCAGACCGCCGGAACTCGCCATACAGGAAACCGATAAGGACGTGTCATTGCTGACAGCGAACGTGTGCTCGATGTCCAACGAATGAGTGTTCAGAATTTTCACGGAATTGTGACAGCTGCACCAAAGTTTCCCTGACACCGGAAGCATCTTCGTTACTGGAGATGCCGCTGTACCGATTGATACAGTTGTTGGATCGGGTGTGTTCCAACCACCCACTACGATTAGAGAAGATCGTTAAAGTATTCTGCCAAATATTGTTCATGTGTTATTAATTATAGTTTTTATATGTTAAAAAATCTGTAAGATTGTGTGTTGTATATTTGTTGAAATGAAATAAAAATATTTTTATGGAAATATGGAGCTTACAATGGTCTCGAGTGTAGACGGTGATGTCTCCATTGGCAAGTGACACGAATACTTTATTGTCCAAGTATCTGAAATTTCGAATCAATGAAAAATGTTAATTAACTCGGCTACTATCGCTCTTTGAATTGGAACCTGAGGGAACTCTTACATTATACAATGCACACTACTATTGTGCTGTATCTTCACTTTATTTTTCTTTATCCTGATATTATCATTGCAATTGTAAACGTGTACGCATCCGTCTTCGGTACCTAACCACATGGTTGGCTGATTGACATCCTCTTCTGTAGTGACACTATCAATACTCGGAACATCGCCGGTCAAAGTTAGGCTACCCGTATCTGCACATGGAATGTCGTCCGAGTCCGAGTCGTCGGAGCTCGAGCTACTACAAAATATCTTTCTTAGACTAAGGATAAAAGATAGTAAATTTTATTTGAAATTATATACATGGATCGACTGAAATAACGTGCTCAAAATCGATGTAAAAAAAGTAACAGTTTAACAAAAAGTAACACTGAAAGATTTGTACTTTATAACAAGAAATCAACAGATAATTTCGATTAGAATTTCTTATGCATAAAAATTTCAGAAAATTTTAAGAACAAATGCTGTAAAAATTGTTTGTTATTACAAGTTGACTCCTCGTTACATGATATTTTTTTCGATTCAAACTTTCAGTGAAGAGCATTACCTATCTAACTGTATGTTCCCGCCACTGGCATCGACATCCTGGACCGAGATGCTTATGCCGCTCTTACTGTTCGCGAATGAAATGTTGTTAGTCACGCACGAATTTGATCTAAAATATAATACAATTAAAGTAAGGTCCTCATCTACTGATCTACGAAACATTAGAAGAAAAAAAAGTAGTGATTTTTTAAAAATACACCAGCTTGAACCCTTCAAGGACCTCGATGAGATAAAATGCAATTTTGAAGTTCATACTGCTTAAAACTACAGAATTAGCAAATTATTTGTCTGGTAATTCAATATTGAGTTAAATAAAAAAATAAAAAATTCAAAGAACAAGATAAACTTCAAAACCTGGAAACACGAGACAAAAAATAAACCCTACGACAGACAAGTGCATCTACCTCTGCGTGCATGCCGGAATTCCAGCGACGCACAGAATTCTCGCGTTGCAGACCCCATTACAAGATGTAACCTGCGGTGGTTCCGGGGTCAGGCTCAACACGCACACCTGACCCACGTAGCCATCGCTGTTGCACACCCACACGTCCCTGGAGCCTTGCCCGTTGGCCAAGGTGGGTGCAGCGCAGGTGAACTGCAAGCCAGCCCGGGTCTTTCGTATCGGCAGAGGTCCCACAAATTCGGGGCAGGGCCTCCTATCAGCGGACAACGCTGTAAGTTGAGACATCGAGAGAGATCAGAATCTAGCGTATCTCCGCTACGGGTTCTAATTTACGACCGCACTGTATTTCTGAACCTAACTATACCCGGTTCAAAACATCAAGTTAGAATTCGAAAGGGATGACCGCAGGGGAGTTTGTACGTCACTCACCTAACTTTTGCTTGGCTTCGTTGAAACTCTCCTCCCAGCTGGCCCTTTTATCCGGCTTCGTGAACATGACGGAGATATTCTCGATCCCTGCCCTGAAAATAAACGGCAGAATTTTTCTCACAATCCCGTGGAAGTCACGTTGTGTCGACAAACATTTGCGATACACGTGGACCAAGAACGTGAGTGGGACAAAGTAGAAAAACATGGTATTGTTGCTTTGTGGCTGGTTAACGGGATAGACGGGGTGTCGACGTTCAAATTGTTGGAAACTCCCTTGTTCTCCTTCAGATGGAATTCATTCGACGTTCGAGCAATGGACGCTTGACGAGGATTGCGCGGAGGACGAAACAATAGAAGGGAGAAACTGAAGCTTCGGGTGCGATGAAAGAGCTTTTCAGGCATTCGAAATGGATGACGTTCGAAGGAAGACAGACGGAAAATGTCGTTTGAAAGGGGCTGTTACTTACTGAGTATTAAGCGTTAATTCCAGACAGGCCAACTGCGAATGAGCCGCGTTCCTCTCGGCTAGTTGACGCTGTGCCTGGCCAAGCATATCTTTGATAAGATCCTCTAATTGCTGCTTCGCGCCGTGCAACGTTGACACCAGCTCCTGAAGCTGAGTCAACGTCGCGCAGTCCTCGCGAAGATGGTCTACCTCGCGCGCCATTCGCCTCAAGTTCTCATCTTTGGCTGGGAACGGAAGAGATGCTTACTCTTAATAATTGCTGAGACAGTGTGGGAAAAGATGACGTTGCTGATATTCGCGAAAAGCAAGCTTGCTATATTTTGTAGCTTGAAAGGATGATGAAATATTGAACAGATAGCAGTTTGCTCATTTTGGAATACCTTTCATTACTTCTAAGTCGTCCAGCGGTATTCTCATTAACATTTTGTACTTGTTCGCTTCCAATAGGCCGACCAGACTATTCGGGCAGGAACTTCTGGAAGAAAAACGATCTTATATATAGAAAATTAATAAAACAATGGGAATATCAAGTCTATCCATTTCGGAATAAAAGTATGCAAATACAAATGAACATATCATCGTTTTAGTTAAATGCGTGATTGACATTTTATTCATACTTCCCACGTGCAGAATACGAATGAATCGATATATAATTCGTCAAATCATCAGACGACTTTAATTAAAATTAACAATGTGAGCAAGCATCGAGATGAAATTTTTAAAACCCTCGGGAAACTCACGTCGATGGTTTTCTAATGGTTCCGCTTCTTCTTTTGATACTGGTGATGACCAACAAATCGGAGAACAAAAACAGCGCTCGTTCCTTTCTCGTTCCTTGATTCGAGGCGATGGTGACCAGATCGTGGCGGACAAACGTTCTGCGACAAAGACAGACGAGCGGATTCAGACGGATCTTTTTGTTTTCATAGCAATTTCTATCGCGACACGCATCGGTATCGGGAATCGATACGGAGTGCACGTTTAAAGCCTGAATAGTTCATGAAGTGAAAAAGCGAACGCTACGTTTCACGGAAGGTTTCTAAAGGGGAAGCCTCTGCTCCACGTTTAATTTCTTCCAAACAATTTTGCATAATTTTGCTCGTGAACTCTACTTTTCTTTATTTAAAAAAAAGGGCATATGTCACAATATTATAAATCTGCATAAAAATGAGTTAAATTAGTCAAGCTTGTTGATAATGTAAAAAACCTAAAAATCGATGCAAATATGACAGGTGTCCTTTTTCCAGCGAACCCCTTATTGATAATAAAAATTAACAAAATTGTCAACTTCTATATTTTCTAATTATTAATGTGTTACCTGTCGTTTGTCACGATACCAGCAAGTCCTTCGACAAGTGCCTGGACCTCCTTCAAAGTAGTCTGCTGTTGTTCCCATTCGAGGGACTCCCTTTCCGTGCAATTGATCTTCACTACCAGCTCGTGAACTTCCTTTTGAGCGGCTTGAAGTAATTCGAAATCCGGATGCGTGGTATCGGTATGCTTCAGCAGCCTCTGGATCAGCAGCTCGTAACGAGGTATCTTCTGTACCGGTTTGATCAATAACTGATCCAGCCCGAGTTTTCCTTTGTGCTCCCGCTCCATTGTCTGTCGCGCAAAGGGACAATCGAGGCATACAAATTTGCCGATCACCGTTCAGACAAGTAAAATCGCGAGTTATGGGCAACAGAAACTGGTTAACGTTTAACAGAATTGAAAGTTACTAATTGTGGGAATAGCTACTGTTATAAAGTTTGATAATTGCTAGAAAAAGGATACAGCAATTTATTAGCAAGCATTAAAGTTGATCGATTCGATTGAAAAGGAAAGTTATACAAGAAAATCGGATTCCCTTGTCTGAATTGGAATAATTTACGCGAGTAGAGAGGTGCAAACTGTAATGAAGTTGATCGAGTGTCGCTATTCGAGAACTGAAGAGACAAAAACGTTAATTGAGACAAGGAAAATTAAAGAGAATACACTGTGTACCTCGAGGAATCGTGCGAAAGCCGGTTTCGCTTGGCAGGTCGTTTTTATCGCTTTCTTTGCGGATTTCCAATTATCAAGGAAAAGGGTGTACGTCTCCAGGACGACTGGCTTCGTGAACTGAAAGAAACAGTCTTAAAGTATTCAATCTTCTACCTTCATTATATTAATTGAATAACTTCTTGCTGAACAGCGATTAATCATTGTGATAATAAAGAACATGAGTGACAAATATGAATGAATTGAAATAATTGATAACGATATTAATATTAAAATTAATTACTAATTTCAAATTTTGTATAAGAATATTTGTAATTAAAAATAATTGTAAGGATCCCGTAAAAAGTTTTGTAATTTCCTTGGAAGCAGCAATCTAAAGATTAGAACACCAAAAATAATATTTAAATAGAACAAAGTATTAATTATTTGCCATAGACACGTACTACATCGAGGAATACGTCGCCAATCGTCTGCTTAAGTTCCCAAGTATCGAGTCTTTTGCGTAGTTCTTCCAGAAACACTTCGTGATGATTAAGAATAGAAGGAATCTGAAAGGCAGAAACATTTTCAATTAACAATAAAACGATTGTAGCAAATAAATGTTTGTTAGCAAATATTACCACCAGGAATCATGTTAATAATCTACATTCATTTTATCAATGATCACGCGTTAAGGAATGACTTTGTCTTTTATTTTTGCATCACAAACTAGTGGTAAAATTTATCCATTTAATTGAAAGATTATGGTGACCGAATACATCGATCCGGTAAATGGCATTAGAAGAATTTACGTGAACAGATTTAGCTTTCATTTAGCCTCTTTTTTATCGCCTTGGTGCATGTACCAGCGCGAATTCCGACGTGACAGGATTGCGCGGAATTTACGGTAAGTAGAGAATCGCGAATATAGTCAGACACTAGAACGGTACGCTCAATAATTCCCGCATCAATATTATCATACGAAGTTTGATCTCTCAAACATCGCTAATAATCATGAATTGCATTAAATTATTATAGGATTATATAAGCAGCTTATGATTAAGTCTTTTCAATATTTTACGATATTGACAAAATTACAAGATTAAATTTAATACAATAGCGAATAATTATAATTATTTTGCTTTTAATGAAAGAAGATGAACATTTTTACCTGATAGAAGATTTCATCCACTGTCGCTGAGTCCACCAAACCAGCATTTTCGGGACTCTTTAATGGTTGAAGGTATTTCTGGAACCATAAAAACAATTCCATTGAGATACACCATTTGAATACTTTCATATTCAAATTCGTATTAATACACCCATCAAATTAAATTTCTGCGTATACTGAAGTTTCAACAAACAACTAATTCAATCGTCACGAAGAATATTAATTACCCCCGAATAATATCAACACGCTTAATTATAAGTGGAAAACGTTCCGTTCGCATTTCTTCCCGTCCACGTCTACGTGTCAGCTGCCAGTGAAATATTCAGGTTAAACGTCGGCCCTCACTTTTCTTTTTCCCCATGATTCATAAATAAATGCATAGGCCTGCTAATGTGACCGCCATGCAATTCTCTGGATTCCATTACTCCCGACTGAAGAGGTACGATCAAAAGAATGTGAGGATTGATCGACTATAAATGAGAGTGTTTACTGCAGTCTTCCCTCGATCTAAACCGTGTTTTTACGTCCATCCTTATTTTCAAGGAAAAAGAAGCTGATCAATCAGCGATAAATAACGTGGTATCTACATTTAGAAGAGAGAGAGAAAGAGGTTCAAAGTCCTACGTCAAAATTTTAGCACAAATCAGAATAATTTTCATTTAAAAGCAGGCCGAGCAAACAGCGGTCTAGACAAAAGAAAATACTCAAGCAACAGCTTGCTCGATAAACAAAAAATATTTTTCACAATGGTTCTGCTTTACGAGATGTTTGCGCAAACCACTTGGAACGAATCGTTTTAATAACAGGATATCTCCGTCGTTAATTTCCGAGGGATGAATTAACACCGCGGCCATGATGGAGTTCGCGAGGAAACTCGCGCGCCCAGTTTATTTGTGCTTTCCTGATGGAAACCTTTCTATTATTTTTCTAGGTCGAAGCGACGACATGAAAAATCGCAGCGTTCTCGACACCGTCGGCTTCAAGGCTGTCGCTAAATAATCGGCCAGCTCGAACAACAATCATCGTGGCATGGGTGGCGCGATGTTTATAAAATATGACAATCAAAGCGGGGTGGGTTCGTCGAGTTCTGGAATCTGAATTCCCGGTGAATCGTTCGAAAAAATCTCTCGCGTGGATGTTGCTACTTTTAACCCTCTTACGATTCTCAGAAATACTTTACACAAAAGATCCTCCTCGTTCTCTAGTAATTATTCTATCGAATTTAATTGATACCACTAATAATTCGTAACAACCAAAATATTGAACGTGTACAGAAGAAGGTGTTCAATATTCAAACCACCCTTTGCTCTCACCCTTGTGTTTATCGAACGTTGCAGCCACCTTGACAAATGCAGATCGCTGAAATCGTACGTGACGTATCGGAACTGGCAAATAAATCTGGGAATCGAGTTTGCCAGAGTGCGATTCTATTAAATTCTAAACACGTACGTCTCGACGGTACGGGAGTTGCGTTGCGAAGGTTGCGTCCCATTTAAGCGTCGATTTGCAACCGTGTTTATGAAGAATCGTCCTTCCGTGATCGTGTCGAGTCGCAGAGAGGCGGCACGGTAATTACGACGGACTAATTGCAGGCATTATTTATCGATCCAGGAGCCTTCGATACGAATACCGGGATGAAACTCGAGCGAACACGGGACCGAGCTTCTTGAAATGTCAAACGACGAGGAAGAAAGCAGCGTTTCCCATCGCGAACGATTTTCTACGGTTCTCGGGTTTTGTGTAACGTATCTCATGCGTAGCTTTAGAACCGGAGAAATTTAATCGTTTTGCAATGAAAATTGAAACCTCATCTTTGTGGAGATTATAATACTGATGGAATACGGATGAATAAATATAAAATGCTCATTTGTTTCCGCTAGAATTACAGATATTACAGTTATTGTTTCTGTTTTATATTCTTCTCTATTGTACATCCTACCTTTAACCTTTCAGCTCAAAGGGTCCCGTGGAGAAAGAGTATAAAAAATTGCAACCCTCTGTCAGGTAACCGGCAAAGAGCTTGACTGATAAGCTCCTTTTCTCATAAATCTCCTTCTAAATTATTTTCAGAAACACTGCGTTTACTTTCCACGCGGAAATCAGACCTCGGATTGTCTGACGTACTCGCTTAATAATCTACTGTCGATGTCATTCTCAGCTGGTTTTAATTTATGACTTCAAAAGCGTTTCGCTCGGCTCTTTGATCGCTGTAGAAATTCACTGGGTCAGTTTAATCTACCTCTTCTGTTAAAAGTACAAATACGAATAATGCTTCTACTGAAGGATTAATAATTATATCATACGCCTACACATTTTTAATGATTTTTCATTACATATGAAAGAGCTATTTTCGAAAGAGGAGAATTTACTCAATTCATAAAATAAATAATTTTACTGGAGTTTAATAGGAATATGAAGAACACGTGTCGGAGTTTAGGTGGATGCAACGATTCTTCCAGCAATTTCAGGAACCTACCAGGAAACGTTCGTCTAATCCGGACGGCACGTTTAATGAAAACAACAAGTCGGAGGATGCGAGGCTGCATAACTTAACGAGGAGCTGTTCACGAAGTAGATCATTCGAGTGGAATCCTTGCACGAACGAAGTAAATAAACGGGCAACGAGCTTGTTTACGAGAAACAAGGTCGCGGCTTCGATGTTAGAAGAACTTTCGAAAAGTGCATCCCAACAGACGTGCTCGCTGATATCCCGCCGGAAGCGAAAACAACGAAAGCGACCCGCAATAGCGTCGCAACATTGTTATGCATTTATGTTCCTCTATTCCATCGCGATTCCGATATATAAAAAGTTTGAAAGGAAACTTCTACCCTGAAGTGACAAACGTAACAAATTTTTAAAACAATGTTGATGTCTCTTAAAATAATATTGCACTCACATTGACTAGTATTTGCAGCGCTTCCACGTACGATCGCTCGGTGTCATAAAGTTCCACAACAACGTGAGTCCTTGTGTCCTGAAACGCAAAAAAGACAATTAGAGAGGATGAAATAAGTTTTCATACATTTCTCACATTCCTGGAAAAAAAAAGGAAAAGGAAAACATCAATTACTATGTTGAGTTTCATAAGGGTTATAAGTGAAACAGAAAAATATAAAAAGAGTTGTTGATAACATTGATATCATAATAGCAATGCAAAGTAGGGAACGAAAAGCTTAAATAAAAAAATGAAACAATTGTATCCTTAATGACTCGGATTAAAGCGTGTCTGACCATATACTGGCTGTTTCTACTGCGGCCGTCAGGGTATTTAATTCTGTTCTCCTTCGCCGCACAATGGAATATTTGCATAGAAAAGCTGATCAAAATTTCATTTTGAAAATTTACTTATACTTAATTAGGAATTAAGTACATAATAAATTAAATACAGAACGTGTACTACTGCAAATATGAAGCTTGAAGGAATGAAATTTAATTCTTTTCCCTACTGTAAAAGGAATAAAAATGCTTATGACCTATATTTTTTTATAATTTCAGTAAAATGATAGATTATTTTTTTAAATCAAGTTCTTAATACAAATATCCCATTGTGCTTCATCTCAAATATAAGCGAATCTCATAATTACCCATCTAATAGAAACAAAACGATTACGAAATGGCTTCGATTATCCGAACAACATAAAAGGTGGCCAGGTCTGAACGGAACATTGTCCGGAATGCCGCAAATCTGTTCGCCAGCAGGGTTACCCGTTAATTGTATCGTTCCGAGTATTCGCTCATCAATTGTTCGAAAAACAACGGAATCTGTTGCACGGTTCGATTCCGTTGTCTCGTGATAAAGATCGCACGTGTCTCCACGTGTCGCGTGCAAGCACGTGCGGTTCATCACGTGTTTCCCGATGCCAACATGACACTGATTACAAGAAAAACTGTTCCCGTTATGTAAGCCGTAAGACGCAATAGATAATCTTACGGTCTGGCACCCGACAATTGTACCGTAATCGACGATTATGACATAAGCGACTATAATGTCGAGGTTGCATCCTACCGAGCTACGAAGCACTCTTTTATACTCCATTTTTCTTCTGCTATCGTTTAACCCTTTCAGTTCCCTTCGGTGCTTATTAAAATATTAAAGTGTGGTAACAAAAATATTATAACACTCAGATTTGTTCAAAATTACCTAATGGAATCACGGGTCGATTTGCAATACTTAATACAATAGATAATTCTCCTCAACATTTCGTCAGCATTGCAGCTAGTTTCAGTTTCACAACCCTGAAGGAAACATCTACAATGCCATCAGCTTGCCATTCTATTATTCCAATACTTTCATGCACTTATGTATTTAACACAGGATAGTCTACTAAATATAACATCTCAACACTGCGGACTCTATAATCTGAAACCACGTGTGAATAGCGGCAGAGTGGAAAATATTTCCACCGACGAATTCTGCAGATTCGCGTAAAACAACTAACAAAACTAGCGTGTGTGTAACAAGCAATGGGTACAGTGTTCCCAGTGTTACATGTGTATTAATACGGTCAGTGTGCACGGTGGCTTCGTGTAAGCATGAAAAGGAAAACTACCCACGCGGTCTGTGCTGACACGTTCGTTATTTTCGCTGTCCACCGACGGCTGGCTGATGAGTTTCCGATCAGCGTTCATCGTCATCCTCTTCCACCACCTTTGCCGATCCTTCGAAACGGTTCAGCAGCCTCTCAAATTGCATATCAATCCGGCTCTCCACACAGAAGTCCCATGTCGATCGTTTTCACGATTGTCAACGACACTCGCGTTCAACAACGATATCGAATCTAATTAACGAGGATTTTCTCAAGCTCAGTCACATTCCCGTTTTGCAAAATTAATAATTCAACCCTATTCAATCACACCTACGTGTAATCATATTAATTATTATAATTAGCTTGAATATGTATTATATTGTGTCAAAGGGTATTCTACCCCTTTATAAAATAAACACTTTTTCTTGTTCTTTGATATTCTCCTTATTTCTCGAAACACTTAGACGATATCCTTCTCGGGTATACCTGATCGCTAAAAATACCCGGGAAACGTGTAAAAGTTATATCCAGTTACAGACACGAAAGAGTTACAGTATCGGAAAAGCTAACGACGTGAGAAAAGGAGCTTTCCTTCGATCATCGCTTCCCCTCTCGCTTATCAGCCGCAAGCACTGTTCTACCTTTTTTCCAACCTCGCTTCGACCTCGATTAACATTTTCTTAACACCCCGACACGCGAACTGGAATTATTAATAAAGCGATTAATCACGGGAAAGTTACATCGCGCTCGTTGTAACCTCGAAAGCGAATTGACCGACTTTAAAATGGAAACCGTGCAAATTGAATGAATCAATTAAGAAAATCAAGGACAAACATATGCCGCATCACGATATTGTTTGATTTCAGAAATTTGTATAATAGAATCGGGGAAAATTGTAAATGAAGTCTCCCCCGTGTATGCACACGCTTTTCGATGCAAAGTGATTCAGCAGTGCCACTTTAAAAGCCGAGGCCGTACGTCCGGTAAGTTTTGGCGTTTCCACGCAGAGCTTTCACACTTCGAGCTGGATGATCATACGTCGAACACGTCGTGCATGTACGTTGCGTTATATTTAGCGATGTGACTCAGGAACCCCTCGTGAGCTTACAAAGCTCCCTTTTCCTATCTTTTTCGCTCTCGAGCTTTTCCCTCTTCCGTCGAGAAGCTCGCCGTTCCGTCCGATTACCGAACCGATTACATTCGAGCGGATCTTAAGGCATGATTTTCACTCGTTTCCGGATTTCCAGAATTTTAATATTACAAGAGTCTTTAATATTTAATTTTTAGAAGAAGAATATTAAATCTGAATCTTTAGTTTCATTGAAAACCGATCGTTTATCATTTTCAAAGTACCCCTTGGAAAGTGAAATTCCAAAGATTCCTGAGACCAATAATCCAGCAATATTTCCAGGAAACAAAGCAAGATAAGCGAAAGGGGAAAAGTGGAGCGCCGATATTGGCCCGACGAAGAGTCCTTGGAAATCTTACAACTGAACCGCGTTTCCAACGTGAAATTAAATCTTAATAGAGAAACGCAATGTACTCGAGAGCAGATTGGCTGATGACGATGCAAGGCTGCATCTATGCTACCCCCGCAAGTTGAACATTAACTTATACGAGGAAACATGTGTTTCCTGTTCGATGGAATTCGAGGGTTGCGATAATCGTGTATTCGCAACAGCTAACACTATCTCGTTACTCATGTCACTGTTTCGAGAAACAAGGCTGCATTTATTAACCCGTTGCGAATTATGCAATCCTACGCCTTATGCAACAATTTATTTCATAATAACCAAATCTTCGTTTCGTCTACTGGTTTTTAATAATGTTACCACCCTAGCAATGAAATTTTTAATAATTTTTCAATTAATATTCTGCAAGAAATTAAGAAATGGATTCATTCATTAGCTTCAGCTCGCGAAATGATAGTCTACGCAATTTTCCTTTATTGCACTGATCTCCCATGTGACATTAAACAACGACAGGCCAGAACTAAGGAGCTTTCCTAAGAGGCAGGGAGAGACTAAGACTCTTTGACCTTTTTATTGTTGCCTTGCACGATATCGTTCGCGTGATCGTACTGGTGTTTGTTCGACATTATAGAAAAACACAATCGCTTACTTTCTGTGCAATTTAAGGAGAAGAAAAACAATATCCTGCCATGCAACGAGGAGAAATTAGAAAGAAAAAGGAAGAAATTCGAAGATAAACCTAGGTACTTCGTGATCCTGATCACACACGATGCATCTGTAAGCAGCATTACGTATATGATACTTCAGGAAAACGTACAATACGTCTTGAAGGAGCTGCATGGTAATCCTATCTAAATAGCGCGTAACCGAAGGTTAACCCTTGACCTTTGTTAAGTATCAGCAGCACCGTGTCTGGTACTTATATTATTTCTGTTGGTTCCCAATTAGAGGGATTAAACGCGATTTTCTTCGGTGGGTATCGCAATGTTCGGTGCACTTCTCGCGTGATGAACTTTACCGTACAATGGTGGAAGCAATGTACATTATTTACCAGGCATCAAAGGATTTAATGACAGCAATTAACCATGCGTCGTAATGAACTGTGATTAAGTTATTCGTCGGCAATTATAACGGGAAATTTTCCCTAAAATTCAATTATACCCTCTAATGTGATATTAAGTTTGAAAATGCATTTAATGCAGGCTGATTGTTGATCGTTTTATCTTTGTTATTCGCGATCGTTAGTCCAACTGTTTCGTTAGAGATTATAAGATGCAACCGGCACACGAGGATCCGAATAGAATCGAGAATAAATAGAAGGTGGCCGAGCTTACGTGATGCACTAGTAAATATGCAGTTACACTGGTCGCGTAATATTAGTTCTAGCCACCACCGACAATATTATCAAGACCCTGGAATTTTCTAAACATCCAGCAGCTGCTGTTAACCAATACAAACATACCCGAATACTTGAAACGTTACTTCGAGTTTCTTTTCGTACACCTCGAACATCGAGTCACGCGTGAAACATAAATTACGATCTCTGAAATAGAAACTGTATGCGTTTAACATGCAATTACTCGCTAGATCACCGTTCATCAATGCCACTCGCAAGGCAACAGGTTGACTACAACCACCAACGTTCTAACTATCCAAGGAGTTCAAATAAATCTAACAATCACTAATCAATATTTTTTTCCATTATCTCTTATCGGACACTATCAAGGAACAAAACTATGCCTAATTAATCAGACACAACTCCACTAATCTATAAAGCGAAATTTCGCCGATTACCGTCACCATCCTCGACACGTTTCTTAAAGGACTCACACGTGACACGATCCAAGGTGGATCGAGCAGATTAGTCCTCCGAAGGATCAAAGAAATATCACTATGAAAGTCAATGGAAGTGTCTATTTTATCCCGGTGATTAACTCGCGGATTTTGATCGATAGCGTCATTATACGATTTGATCTACGATCGAGACACGGTACGAGAATCAAGTGCAAGCTCGATGATGTCCGGAGCTTTCGCGGAACGGCAGCGAGACACGGCGTTACGCCTGAAACTGGCGACCCGTCGCACAACCACGGCCAAGCTCTGATCGATGCCCAAGAGAATAGCGACCGCTTGCGGAGGAAGAGAGGCAGATGTTTCGCTTCCAGAACGCCGGCGCGCACTCTCACGTGGATTACACGCGCGCACCGTGTATCCTGTCCATCCTGTACGAGGAGCTTTGCCGCGCGACCTTGTCCCAGGAAGGGAAGCTCCGACGACCTTGCACCGGCGGCACCGCTAAAGAACCCCTTCTGATTGCTATAGCAATCGCGATCCCGCGAACCGACAAGCTTTATCAAACATTTCAATTATTTTCTATGCATTATACATGCCCTATAATCCGAGGATATATCTTTGCAAAAATTAACCCTTTCGATGGAATACATAAAAGTGCACGAGTATTGTTTCTAATTGAAGAGTTAATCCCTAATGGTAAAAACGTACAGTTTTAAATAAAACGTGTAATTTGGCTATGTTGTTCGCAGAAATTACGTGAATGCTTGAAACAACTCTAGTCGCTGACACAGGAAGTTCACCTCCATCAAACCGAATTAGCCTGATATTGTCTGTTTTCACAGAGTGTCTCTCAGCAAGGATTTAATATGTCTTTGTACAGTGCCCACTTTAAGAGAGTACTTAACGTTGAAATGCTAAATAATTCCCTGTGCAAAAATCATTTAATCCTTCTGAAAATATATAAAAATAAAAATCAGAGGGCATGAATCATCGTGTGTATTAAATTTTTACTGGATGCAATAAATTATTTGTCAGAACATGAAATAATATTTCTATCGAAGGTAACAAATTTTTAACACGGCAAAAAGATAAATTATAAAATTGTCATTCGTATATTATTCATTTCACTTTGTTCTGTGACAAGTTGAGAATGATAGGAATGAAAATTTTATTTCGACGATACGGAATATATAAAAATTGATGGGCTCTTCGCTTGATCATATAGCTATGAATTATTATATATTTTTTTTTTACGTCCCGTATGCTACATTTATTTCGAGGATGCTTGTTTAGTCTGCGCCGTTGCAGCAACGTTTCAGCCTCGCAATTTTCGGGCATTTTATTCGCGTTTGTCGAACGCTCCCGGTGCAGTCTGCTTTTCATTCGACTGTGGATTGGCAACTGGTTATGAATAGCTGCGTTATATTAACTTCTGCACATTAAAATTTGTGGACCTCCAGTGCATAGCGTTTAAACGTCCAGCATCAAAAACTTTCATATGGAAACTGTTATGCCTGTGTCAAAATTTTATGAGCTGCAAATTTTTATTTAAAATTCGTCGAAAACATCTCTGCACTGGATATTGATATATTAAAACGAACCAATTTTATATTCAAAACTTGTCATAGGCATACATCGTATACTCCTGAATACTTTTTATGTATTGACATTTTTAAATCATTATGTATCATTTGCATGAGTTCAAAGTTTGCCTGAATATCTTGAAACAACGATGGCGTAAGAAATCAAAGTCCAAAAAAGTTGCTCCTCATTGTGAAAAGGAAAGAAAAATTTGTGAAAACAGAATCATGCAATAAAATTTAAAAATGGAGAAAAAAATTAAAATGTTAAAATTATAATTTGGATAAATTTTGATCAACTCATCGATCATTTAAGTACTCGAGTAAAGTGTTGTTCAATGTCGAACAAAGGAACATAAGTTCGAAATGAAAATGCAAAATGGAGGAAACAACTTTCCAGCGAGTGCGTATGTCGTTAAACGACGAAGCGAGAAAGAAACTGGTGTAAATTATTCAAGAATATACGTGGGTTTCTACGTCACGTTTGCCGTCGACGTCACGACGCCCCGGCGCTTTCAGTTTCGCGATTCCATTCATGAAATCCTAGAAATCTACGTAATACCGACCAAAAGCGATGACATCAGATGATAGATAAAGAAGTAACTGAAAATATCTCCTGTTTATCTTTCGGTCTGCTATTTTCATCCAGTTAGTTTATATGTTTTCTTAGCGATCTTTCCGTTAGAGATTCTATGCGTCCGCACGTAATAATGTCTCTCGTCGTGTTTCATGTACTCGAACAAACGTTATTTCCACGTTGGAATGTCAACCTCCCCCTATTTCCCCTTTCCTCTTTTTTCCTTTTCTTTCATTTTTCTCTTCTCGCAACGTGACAATCTAAAAATTCTCATTCGCGTTGCGGAGTGTTTGCTTTAAAATACCTTGTCCGCGTAAACACTCGGAAACATTCGATACACAATACACATTTCATAAGCGACCAAAGTTAGTGTGTCAGTTGCAAAAATTGTTAAGTATAGGAATATCAATCGCCTACGTATTCGTGTATTTATGCTTTTCTAAAAAAACTCGAATAAAAAAGATTGCAGCTAAGAAACTTTGAAGATTTCTTCAACAAGTTTCTCGAAACCTTTCTCGAGCAAACTTCAAGCTGTTTTCTGTTCAGCATCACAAAAGATTCTGCTTTCTTTTAAGCTGTGCAAAGAACGTTTTCCTTTTTGCATGGCCCAGTGTCCGTCTTTCAGCGATTGATCTTAACGAAAGTAAATATCTAATCAAATAATAATTTATCTAATTTGAGTGATCGCTGACTCGGATACAAATTAATCTATTTCCTACTCATTGTCTACGCGGACTCGTGAAAGTGCCACGATTACGAGCAAAAGTAACGAAACCTTAGAAAGCAACGTAGGCTGACTTTCACTGTATTCGTCGAGGATTTAAAACGAAATGCACATCGGCTAAAGATAGCCGGGACGCGATACAAAGTTAGATGCAATTGGAGTGGTTTCAATTATGTACACAATCTTAGACACAAAGCTCGATTTCGATGCGTCTTTCATGATCTCCTAGGAAAAAGAATATCAAACATTTTCAGATAAATTCAAAGGAGTCTCAGAATATACCTGCTAACCGAGGGTTAATAATACAATGTTCAAATTCATTTTCAAGCATTTTCCTGTGAATCTCGAATTTCGCGTCGCGTTAACCAGCCGTGTGTCGATGTATCATCGAGCAAGGTCGGCTTGCGTAAAAATGCTGTCGGCGACGGTAGCCGGCAGATTCCGTTCGCATCGGTAGAGGCCGATCGGTCCCCAGGTACACCTAAGGCCAGGAATATCCTCGTCGACGCCCCCGCCGTGCCAGAATCAAGGGGACACTATGCTAACCTCGAGTGCACTGGCCAAACCGCGAACTCATCCCAGAAATATGAGCGAACAACATTATTATTAGATTACGTTTTCGCCGCTAGCCTGGAGTCGTGCATCTCGAATGACGACTCCGGGGACAGCTCGCTTCTTTATTTCGGTGATTCCCGTGCCCGAGAATCACACCGCCGATAAAAATAAGCACAGAAAGACGCGTAGGAATCTGATGTTGCAGAGGGCAGAGTATAACATCTTGGTTGCTAGAGAAATCAACTTTTGAAAAATCAACTTTTGTCACCAAACTTATCCTGTATACCAGATCCAATTTGACAGAAGTGGTGTTAATTCATTTTAAAATAAATAAATGGCTGTAATGACTCGTGTCTTCCTTGCACTTCGATTCGATTTTGTATCTCTTTTGTGAAAAATAAAAAGGTAAGATTGAAAGAGTAGCAACATGGAAGGTTCATCGCGTGAACTTATTCAGAAGGGGTAACGTATCCTGTTCCTCTGCTTGAAATTCGTCGCCAGATGTTACAAGCCTCGTGGAAGATCGTCGAAGAGGCCGCCAGAGATACGATGCCACGATAAGATCAATCGGGATGTTCTTGACTCGGCTCGAGAGCATTGGCTTCTTCCTTTTTGTTTTTGCTGCTGTTCGCTCGTTAATCGATCCGGCGATTAGCTCGTCATTACATCGCCATCTCGGTCGTGACTACGCCTTACGCGAAACATGATTACCATTTGTAAAACCGTGTTAAAATTTTTTCAAATTTTAATTGCAACCACTTTGAAATAAGACACAACTTCGGTCAATTTAGTTAAATTTTTCGTTAACGTTGAACTGCTAGAAAATAGGATGTTCCCTTGAAACTCTCATAGATTAATGTTCTTTTTCTATGCTACGTGCTCAGCGTCTGCTCTTCGCAGCATCATTAAAAATTTACAGCTCATAAAAACATCTCGCCAACGTGTTTGCTGCAATCTTTAATAGTATGCTTTCGTTTCTACTGTCTGTAATACCAGCACTTGACTGTTCCATCGATAGAATCATGCTTTTCTTCAGCAACCACATATCTACGTTTATTCGTTCACTTTAACTTTGACTTGTATTAAATTACCTTCAACTTGGTCGACCTGCTCTCCTTTTCCTTTTACGTCAAAGTAATACACATGAAATTTAGTAGTAGTACTCACGTTTCGATGCGCCGGTGCACGAGCCACCCTCTCTGAAGATCCTCGAAGTAGTTCAGCAAGGAGTTCCGGACTTGGTCCCGGAAGACCTTCGAGTTTGCTCGGGCTGGAAGTGGTTCTATGATGGCAGGGCGTGGGCGGTTCCGAATTGCTATTATTCGAACTTGTGTTGTACGAGAGGTTCGCGGAAACTTTTCTACGCGGACGAAGACCTTCCTCGAGAGCGATGTCAGTGGTTCGCGGTTTCGCCATTTCAGCCTCGAGCATTTGTCCGTAAGGACCGCGTAATGGTCTTTTGCTGTATCTAAACAAACAAAGATAAAGTTCGTCATTAATTTTAATATCCTTAATGAAAAAGAAGAAATTTTATCAGCCCTTGAACGACACTCAAACTTACAAAATATATATTTAACCTGAAGTTAAATATAATTTTTCTATCAAAGAATTTCATATATTGGAAGAAACATTGAATTAAGTTTGAAGCTATCTGCATGGTCCATCGTGGGAGGGTTAAGAGCAGGAAATGTAAATTGAATGAAATCTATCATACAAAGAGGATACTCCAGAACCACGCGAATGGTCTCTCACGTCCTCTCCTCTTAAATCGTATCCGTAGGCAGACGCTTTGGGTCTATTTGCATTCTATTCCGATATATCAACGCTGGTTCTCGCATTACCTTCTAGGCGTGTGGCCCTCGCAGTCAGAGAGGTCGCTGGGCGTTGCAGGTGGCTCGTCTCTTTCCTCGCTGCTCTGAGCTGACAGCTTGTTCCGGTCGCTGTCCAATGGCTCCGGCCATTGAGTTATGTACACACCCTTTCTTCTTTTGCTGGTATCGCCACGATACCTTCGCGTTTTACCCGACGGAGAGGATGACTCCGAGGGTGCTTCGCTCGCTGTCTCGCTACCCTCCATCGTTTGGCTAAGTCGTGGCTCCTCAGGTGGTGGTGTTATTATCACTTCGTGTGGCTCCATTCTGTTTTCTACGAGATACGATAGCCTTGTCTAAACATTTTGATCATTGCACCACTTCGGAGAAATATTTTTAAGGATATTAGATAGCAAATTTAATTGCCAACATTTTATTTCACCTCACCCATTTAATTTATAGCGCTCCTCTCAGTGTGTTGTTTTTTCACCGAAGATCGAAAAGCAGTTACCGTCACAGATTAACAGATCGAGGATTTATTGTGATTAGCGAACCTCCAGACGCGAATGAACGAGCGTGAAGTCATCAATGAAGATGGTTAACGCTCGATGACGCTGAAATTTCTATTTCAACCCTGGCACAGAACGTTCCAAAAATAGTGACACGCGAAATAAAGTGGAAACACGGGTGCACCTTTGTACCCGGTACTCCTTGTCAATGCACCAAAAATAGTTCTTCCTTTCCCTACCCTTCTTCGCACCGGTCTAGGGTGGACAGGCGAAATTATTTGGCCGCTCGTCCGCTTCGATTCCACGCTAATACATCACCGAGGCTAACTGACGTTCAACGAGCGATTCCTAATCCTCGCCAGTCGATGCTTCGATAAACGTGTCAACGGAATATCCGATAATTAAGAGGTCGTTGAATCTTTTGACCGCGCAGCAATACGCGTACGTTAAGATGCAAAAACCGATAAGCGGACACGCGTCGAACGTGGGTCGAGACGAGAAAGGAGGACGCGGAAGGCGCGATTCTGGCACCGGCTATGTCATTAAATTGAGATTACAAGCTGACGAGGATGTCGGAGTTTGTGACATTATGTTGCCAATTTCTAACGACGACGAAATCAGCCAAATAACAGACGGTCAATACAGAGAAAGAACTAGTCAGCTGTTTCCGGATCGTGTTCGAGAGATTATTTCTACTTGAAACTTTCTGTTCGTTTCATTTTATGAAGACGTATCGTAATGTCGAAAGCTTCCTCTGTTAAGCCATTTCTAAAATCTACTTCTGTGCTTAATGAGGAGGAATATTACCCATAGAAAACCTTTTTCTTTTACAAATTTCTTCCCTTCTTCTTTGCGAAACGCGTAGTTATTTCTAACCAGACGTATTCAAGAATACTTGTTTGTCAGTTTCCGAACACTTTAAGATTAGGAATGATGTCTAACGTTTAACGTAATAGCTTTTTTTCGGACGTTTGCAACTAGACAGCGGGAAGAAAGAAGGTTTATTTTTATACACAGCTTTAGGTATACATTTCTCGGAAGGCATTTGGCCTAGAAATTTGAAATGTGCGTTGTAAATTCGCAACTACTATAAAATTCTTGTCCTCCTGCACCAATAAAATGTTACTCGAACGAGTTTGGCTGTAACGTGGAAAAAGATGTAACAGTACTTCTTTGGAGAATGAAATACCGTGCAAACAATAACTCACCTTTTTGCGCGGTTTCCTCGATGGACGAGTTTTCCACGAGCGGGAAAACAGGCTCGGACATAACCATCTCGTTCGGAGACACGTCAGCTTGCACCAGATCAACTCTCGGCTCGTTGATCTCAGGAACCGGTGGTTCTGGGCTCGTGAGAGCACTGGAAGTCGCCAGACTGTCGGAACCATCGCTTCGCGGTCGGATCTCCTCGACGTTTCCGGTTTGAGGTACGCCCAGTCCTTCCGCCGAGCCGACAGCACTGTCGACGCTGGGCGTCGACGTTCGCGGACTTTGACGATTGGGACTATTTTGCGGCGTCGAGACGACTGGACTGACGTCTCCTCGTCTCCTGGGCAACGTGCTCGCCCTGACATCCTTGCTCTCGTTGCGATTCGACGTGGCTATTGGTTGTGCCTTCTGTCGATTGACTGAAAAGAAAATTATATAATAATTGAGATTCTGACAATTATTCAAAATTGTCAGGTTTAATTATTTTAAATTCTGCACTCCTGCACTCCTTAATATTTGCATTACGATTGTTCGTACCATACATCGGTAGAAGATTAAACAACAGACACCGTATTCAAGAAGGTGTATATTTATTTTCCTAAGAGTTTCCAGCTACTAGAAACAGTATAAAAGTCGATCCTATTTTTTATTATATACAAACCCCGACGTATAAAATAGAGAAAGATCTAGTGTCGTGGAAATAAGTACCATCTCTTACCAAAATTGCAATCAAAATTATCTTCGCTATGAAGATATTTTATTTATCATAATTTATCAATTATCATATTTTTTGACCAAGACCTGTACACGTTTCTCAACGCAAAGAAAAAGGAGATCGAAAATAAACTTCCGTGAAATCTATCGTTTCCAAACATTTCCCATCACGTTGAATTTTTAATCGAACTGCCTATCAAGCAGTGAATACCACGAAACGTAGAAAGAAAATACACATTCGCGGGTTCGTGTGTTCCCGGAGAAATGGACGTCAACGATTTTTAATAGCAGCTCGAGCGTTCTTGCGACGAGGCCATTGCTAGAACGAGACACGTAGAGAAAGAGAGAACAAGTTCTAATTACCTCCTCGAGTGTCAGGTAAGTTTGGCAACCCTCTCAGCACGAGGAGGTGGACCATTCCAATAATAACAAACAGAGTGTGCGAGTGGGAACGGGAACGAAAATCTCGGTGACGACTCGAGCCGACAGCCCGTCGACTTGGCCGAATTCCGGCAAAGAGAGTGAACGATTAAGAGTGAACTTTGTCCCTTTATGTTCTTTTCCAATTTTTTTTTCAACCTTCCACAAGATTTTATAGAAAAATTCAGACTTCGATAAAGAGTAGGTGTGGTTTACTTTTGAGGGTGAATTTTTAAAAATATTTACTGTAAAGCCCAGTTGATAAAGGATAAATAGAATTTTTACCCTTCATATGACCGAAAATTTTGCAAGAAATTAGAGTTCCTCGCAAGAACAGAATTCTCGTTTTAGTTTACGATAAGTGAAGAGAGCCAGAAATTCCTTGAAACAATCAACGGTCTGTTGATAATTACGACAGAGGCGTAGTAAATCATCAAGTACGATTATAATGAATTCCGCGTAACTCCGTCGTCTCTGTAATTATCCTCGCAATAATTAAACGCGTCAAATTAACCGCTATGTAAATTCACCCTTCGCGGTAAAACACACATTCGTTAATTTCGTTCACGGCTTAGAAATAGGAAGACTTTGCAGCCGTATAAATATGAATGAAAGAAAAATTCTCTGAGAGCTACGAATGCATAATTATGCAATTAAGGGTGCACCATAAAGTAGGTGTCATTAACGTTACCGTGTGCAGTATCGAGCACAGTAGGCTTCCCTGGGGAAAATCATTAATGGATGCCCAAATTGTAAAGGGTGAACATTTCAAAATAACTAAAAGATCATTTGGCCATCTTAAAATAATTATTAAATTTAAATTATCATAATTTTCGAAATGCATTCCAAATCTCCTTATAACAAAATTTCTAATCATATCATAAGACATTTGTACCTCAATTTCCTGTGTATCATTTCTATCAGGCAGATCATTGCTAGAGGTAACATGGTCATCAACCTCGTGATCACAATCACTATCATTGCAAATGATTCTTTCGATCATATTCAGATAAAGGAAATCCATTATCTTCTATGCTTTCTCCCGATCTCCTTTTTCCTTCTAAACGCCAATGACATTCTCTGATGGTTAATGGTCGAGGATCCGTAGATAGCAGCTGTATTTCAGAAGATACCTAGTTACACGTCCTCGTAAACCGTCTTCCGAGCGTAAAAGGTGTCTCGCGAGAGATTTGTTGGCGCGTTAGCCGCGAAGCGTTTCCGGCTTGCGCCACGCACGCGATTCGTCGCGTTTCACGCCTTCGGCCTTGTTACACATTGAGAAATCAGCGTCCCCTTTCTTAGTTTTTTCTCTCTCTCTATGTATCTCCCTCTCTTCTCGTTTCACGGACACAATTTTGGCTCCTAAGCAACCGACTCGGTGAAAAAATACTCGAGTCTGGTGGAAATTACCGACGATATTTCTGTTAATCTTCGGGAGAGACTATGATCTGCCCGGCACTTTAATTGTCACATTGGAGGTAAAAGACGAAGCATAAATGCGACCTCTTTGAAGAAAAATCAAAAAACAATTTCCAAATAAGGATTTATTAATTCAGCCTTCGTCAAATAAAGATAGAATTACTGTCAGCTGAAAGAGCTATATTTGCAAATGTACTTTATTTATCTTGTTGAATGCAACTCTGATTACACAACGAGAGGCGTAAAAATTTCGAGGTTGATATTAAAATTTGCAACAATCCTGTGAAACGTTCAAATCTAACATTACATTTTTCCTCTTCAAATCAAACAACCGCTTCGTGTTGGCGATGGTTTCAAAAATAATTGCTTGTATACATTTAAACCGGACGTACTGCATGTACAATGTTTATAACATCGATGTTGAAAAAGTAGCATACCTCTGTAATGTATCAATCCTTTTTCGCTAAATATTTTTAGATTTTTTAAAGCAAATGTTTCTATTCAACTTAACACCGCTTTATCGAGCCTGATTCACGCATAAAAATACTTTGCTCTGCGTTATTATCCTTGCTTCTACTCCAAAAGCCCTTCGTAGCTCAAATAATGTTTATAGAACTGGTCTATTTCCATCTATGCACCATCCACCCACCCTCTAATTCTTTCTATTCTCTTCTACCCATCTCCGATAAATAATTTTATTTCTTCTAACGAAAATTCCCAAGTTGACATCAAAGTAGCTAAATGGGTGATCGTGTATCTTCCGCCTCAGGTGGGGCTGGACAAATTAAATAATTACCCAAGGAACACAATAAGATTATTCAGGCCAGGGCCATAAAATGCATTATCTTTAAGGTCGTTTCTCGATACGAACTCCACGGAAAGAGGTTCTCTAATATCTCTCTTATTTCTACTCCTTTATTATGAAATCGAAGCTGCTCGCTCGGTATGTAGTTCAGGGTTGTAACTATACACCTAGTCGGAAAGTCAATGTTACGTGGTCGTTTAAACGCGGAATTGAAGAATCTGTAATCCTTAGAAACGATCGTTATTTTCCATGTCGCATAAACTACGAAGGGCTATACGGTTTCCTCTCCGATAGAACATACTCTACCCAACTTGCGTCCTCGATTCTACATATCTTACGACAGAAGAAAAAGTAGTTTCGCGAGGAGAGATAAATCGCGAAAACGGGCTTACGGATTGATCGACATGTTCAAACTTTCGAGTTGGAGAAGCATTTGATACCCTCGAAAATTATTGGACTGGAATTCGCCAACGAAACACCGTCTGCTTCTGTCTATGTATCGAATTCAGGACGCGTATGAAACTTAGAAAGCAGACTCTTGAAGACGAGAGGACCGAGACAGTGGAGGAATTGAAAAGAAAAACAGCTTCGCAATCGTTTCTAAATAACGCCGAAAAATCTCATGAGATGTTGCTTTCACGGTTTAGATTGTCCCTATCCATAGTTATACAAACCGACACCTACATGAATGTAATAATAGACATAATGGGTAGTGTTTATTTGGCGAACCGCCATACCGCCAGAGTCTGCATTCTGGTGGACGAGACTCTACTACTGGCCAATATTTACAAGTACACGACGACCGTATACAAATCATGTAATTAATTGACAATGTTTTTCCTTCCAAATTTCCGCGTTTGAGAGACACGCGGATTATTTATCGCGGTCTCGTTATGTAACAACCCTTGGAAATTTATACAATTTTCTTTAACCCTCGAACACTGGTAGATGTGTAAATCATGACGTGCATAGATTAAAATTAAACACCTAAATTTCCAAATAAAATTCTATCATGTGTTGGAAAAATAATATTTAAAAATAAGAAATTAAAAATACTTTCCAAGTTATTCGATTACATTTAATTTGTGGTATTAAGGGAAAATGTTTTCCTTCGAATCTAACGAATTGCATTAAGGATCGAGGAGGAAGCAAAGCACTACCTTTTACGGGGAGTGACTAGTAGAACCAGTTCCGAGCAGGTGAAGACCCGAAAAGATAAACACGGAAACAAAGTACATACAATGAATGCTTCGGAGTAACTGTTCTTACGGTCGCTTCTGCTCCCAATGCTACGCCCATTCAAATGCTCCCTAGATTCTACCGTTTCCTTTCGATTATAATCATACGCGACGATGGATACGATAATTGCATACCAAATTAGCAAATGCATCGTAACTGTAAATCAATGGTTGCCTGAATGCGGCTTCCTCGTTGCAAATGGGACTAGAGACGAATCATGCGAAGTCAAAGGTGTCCTAATGCCTATACATTATTGCACGCTTGTTAAATATGTAATACGATGTCTATTAATTATAATTATTGAAGATTATTTAATACAAGTATTGGTCTTTTGATGGTATTAAATGCTTGTACTATGTAGATCGAATTTAATAGAAGATACTTGGACTTCAGTGAATGCAGCTTGGTCATTAACCAAATTTGTGCAACAAATTCGTGGAATAAACGTAATCTTCGACAATACGAGGGAACAGAATGCTGGGAAACCAAATTTACATAGAATGATGTATTTCTGATGAAACGTGGATTTGTTTCATCAGTTAGAGTGGTTAAAAGCTGGTCAAATTTACACAGAAAGTTCTGTTTCACATTGCAAGCTCAAAATCCATATCACTGTGAACAAACAATACATGCAAGAGCTGCTTTTCATCACCAACTGAGTGCATACAGAAAACTGCACTTCAAACTAAATGCATGTAATAACATAATCTCCTGTGTGCTTTCCGAGAAAATTATTTGAAGAACATGTACATCTTCTAATCCTCTGATGATTATTTTTCCAAATCCTTAAATGGAGCTTTATGGAAAAAAAGGAATAAATGATAATAATAATAATATTTGAAAAATGTTCAAGGTCCGATTACCTTGATTGAAATCCACCTGGCCGAAGGAAGCGCTTCTGAATGGAGCCCCACCTCTGTGAAAAGTAAGAAGAGGTCCTCTTGGTTCCAATTTGGTGACCGCGTCTCTGGCTTCAGCCTCGCTTCCGGCTCCGGAAGTAGCGTTCAAATTGTCACACAAGTCGTCCACACACGTACCACTATCCACCACGGAATCACTGTACTGTCTGAGGTGTTTCGTCGCGTCCGCACTTACGTTCAGCTCGTGTTTGATGTCACTTACGTCACCACTGTTCCTATCTTGTTGCTTAGCCGACCGCGAGGATTTCCTCGAGTCGGCACACGGCTTCCTGCACGCATCGTTGTTACCCGGCTCACTCAAACACTCGTCACCCACACTGTCACTTCGGCCAATCGTCTTCAGGTGGTGCTGTTGCTGAGGGTGCTGATTGCTGGGACTGTGACCACTGCCCTCGCTGTACGTGTAGCTTCGGGAGGAAGGTCGACCATCGCAACGACCGCACCCTTGATTCGTTGTCTGAGAAAATATTATAAATTTTTTATTTTTATCTAGGTTCATATGGGACCTCAGAAACCATCAGTGTCATAAGGTCGTCGACCTCAGTTAGGTTGATTCAAAGTAACCAAACATTGAAAAATAAATTGTTTACCTGTGGGTGATTCTGCGAAGGTGGTTGATACCCACTCGGTGGTGGAGAGGATGCTTGAATTCTGGAAGGTCTTCTGGGTGGTGGTACCGGTGCTGGTCCCTTGAGTTTTTCAGTGAGCTCTCGAAGGCGCTCGGCCTTATCGCTCCGGGGGCCGGAAGAGGACTTCTTGCCACTTCCTCCTCCGCCCCCGCTCCACCGGAACCTGTGCAAACGGTCCACCGCTATCACTGCTGGTTCCTAAACAACAAAAACCCCATCCCCATCAGAGTCTCATCGTCGATGTTCATTTTCTTAGAACACATAAAATCGTCTGGAAGTAGCATCTACTTTTAACTTCAGCCTTCTCGTTTCTTTTTTCATATACTCTTTAGAATCGTGCACTTGTGACCAGACCAATTTTTGGATCGACCGTGGTGCGCAGCGTGCGCTGCCTCGTGCCTGCCGCGAGGGAAAAGACAGATGACGACCAAAATAGAATATCGTTCTTCGACTAGACACCTACGTATCGTATGTACGAGTTTTCGATTCTCTAGACCCGCCACTTTTCTATAGTAAGCTATTCCGACTTCCGTTAGAAATTCGATCGACAGAAATTAACAGGTGACAGAAACAATTGGACCAAGACAGAATCGTTCTTACCGCTTGGGAATTGATGCAATGCCTCGTCCAAGGGAACTTGAGAATTGTCAAATTCAGTTTTCTTGATTTATCGTCGCCATCTCCAGTAATGTTTTCGAGATAGCATAAAGATTCAACGAATCGACGTAGACAGCATAGAGATTGATGTAAGTAAATAGTCAGATGGAAATTGTTGAGCTCCCCTCGACAGAACGATCGTTTAAATCAGTGTCCACGAAACCTTTCACCTTGAAGTTCCATATCTCCAGCCATTAAAAATACGACGTCCCTACCACCACCTTGTGAGCCACCTCTCGAGCTTTGACACAAAGCGTCCCAGGTCGAAGACACTTCGTCCCAAATTCCTACGAACCAGCTCACTCTTACGAAATCACAAGTTTTTCTACGGCCTGCGAGGCATTCCTCCATCCACGTATCACCAAAAATATCTTCCAGAAAGAACTCGATTGCTCAGATGAATTCCATCGGAACCGACTCGTATCAAAGTCTACGGTGAACTCTGTTTCCATAGATCGATCATTACCGATTCACGATCGATCTACGCGAGAAAACGATCGAACCGATCGGACCAACCGCATCGAACGACAACCGACGTGAAAAGTGGACGATCCCGCGGAACGTTCGAAAATACCTGCAGCTTCAGCGTCTGATGCTTGGTCCACTGTGCTAGCTGCCGCGGCACCGAGACGGACTGCAGCGTCGGCACGGCGGTGGATACGTTGAACGACGTCGAAGAGGATGGCGACGAAGACGACGGTACCGCCGCCGTTAGAGCTGCGGACGATTGTGCTTGATGGTGCTGGCCAGTGCTGTTCCCCACCGACGATGTTTGCAGCATCCCTCGGTTATTATTAGAGTTCACCAACGGTTGCGCCGACGTCGTTGGCGTCGTCAGCGTCACCGGCTGTTCCACGCCGACAACGCGGCTGTTCGAAGACGTGGGAGGCCCAGGAAAAGGAGCCTGTCCACCTACTCCTCCACCGCCACCTCCAACTCCACCTACACCTCCTCCTCCGCCGGCACCGTACGTCGACGACGACGACGTCGTCGTCGTCGTGCTCGACCCTGTCGACCCTGGCGGGATCCTCGGCAATGGCAAACGCGAACGTGGACCTATGCAGCAGCAGTCGGCGATGCTCGAGCTCAGTTCTAGTGCTGCATTTTCCGGATACCTCTCCGTCAGTCTCTCCCGAGAGTCGCTCTCTCGTGAACTCCTCTTTCGTCGTCTCTCCTGGGACTCTTCCCGTGAGTTCGATGGTGGCAGGCTCTCCTGAAAGGGAACCATTCGTGGATGTGTTTTTAAAGGCATTGGAGAATTTCGTAGTGTTTTGTACAGTCGTGTGAAACTTAGACTTTTCTTTGATAAGGGAAAGTGTGAGAGAAGAAATGTCCCGCCATCTTTAGGAGTGTGGTTAGGTTCTTCCCAAGTTCTCCCGCGATTTTCCCAAGACCGAAGGCAAATGGCAGGAAGACTATGTTGCACCGGAGTGTACATTTGATGATTTGGTATTAATGGTTTAATTTTATTGGAAACGCGTGACAAGCTTATCGAAAAATTGCTGAATCTTTAAAATGACACGTTAAATTTTCTCCGATCAGCAAGAAATTTTAAACTTTACACTTGTATACATGATGTTATAATGAAATAGAAGTCTTAATTTGATTGCAAATATACGCTTTTATAAGACACATATCTTTTGCATAAATTTCCAATTCCTAATGATAATAATTAGTTATTTACAATCGAGTACTCCCGTTACAATCATTTTATAACTGGAATAGAAACTGTAATTTCTAGTGGTGATCTAATACGATCATTCTAAATATTTGATTTCCAATTTATAGCCGGCAATACAGAAAGGAATGACCTCTTACTTATGTAGATCAGGGTACACGGTTACGCTCTCTTGTTTAATACGGAGTACGAAAGCAGCGGAACAAATGAGACCGTAAAGTCTATGAAGTGGCTTCGCATATAAAGAGACTCAAAGGCTACTTCTTGCGATACCGCATAAAACGAAACGTAGGAAGTAGAACCTGCCTCTGCAAGGTAATTTCACCTTGTCCCCGTCACGTTCAAAGTACACCTAATTTAGATTTTTTCCCTTGCAAATCACACCTTTACGTACCTTCAACCGTACGAAAATTATATGAAAAGAAATTATTTTATGAATCATATTTCAAATTAATCGTCTGAAAACGAGGACACGTTATTAATAGCCATTAATGCGGTCTCTTTGATACCAAAAGCCAGTGAGCTTGTTCCATCAAAACTGTCTAGAATTCTAGAATGTCGACGCCACTCCATAATCGTTATTCCCATCGTTTTATGCGAATCAAATGGTACGTGTGCAAGAACGATTGTCGCAAAGAGGATCCTAGAGGAGACAATAGCGTTGAGGTAAGGTGATGCTGTTTCTTCCCACGAGCGAACTGAAGATAAACTCCTCTGAAATAGATCTCCGACTCTTGTGTATGCAACACTGGCTACGAAGGATATGCTGGAAAGTAGAACCATCTAATCTCCTTTCTCGAAATCCTACCGAGATAGCCAGATGTATACATATATACATACGCTCTGAAACGTCTGTGTCGATCTTCATTCTGACATTTTACGTTCCGAGTCTTGAGAACACGATACCAGGCAGAAATGTAAAAAAAGAAAGAAAGAGAACGTGAAAGATAACGAAATACCTGTGCCCGGTATGGTAATAATTTCACGAGAGAACAGTATTTACAATGGCTTGAATATTCGAGCCGAGTCAAACAGCTGAACATACCATGTAGCTAGAAAGGATCTCAATTTATTCTAGCTCTTTGTTTAAACTCGGATTTTCTACTCCAGATATTGGAGTAGCTGGAATTTGAAAAATTTCTGCACTCGAGTAACATTTTTCTTATCGTTAAAATAAATAAAGGAGATGACTTTTGATTGGAGTGGTGCAATAAATTTTTGGATGAACATTACCTAGATTTGACCATATCAAATTATTTGATCTGAGAATTCTGATTCCGAACAGGTAAAGAATAAATTTCTCTAGAAAACAGCATAAGCGGGCAAAGAATGCGAAGGATCGAAGCTGAAAGACGTTCTCGGCATGGCTAAAATCAGCTTACGAGTCGCCGGATCATCGGCTTCCGATCAACCGAGGCGTGTGCAGTGATTTGTCGCGATCGAAGGACTTGGCAGAGATTCACGCGGGATCTTCACGTCGCGGCTGCGTGTGTGCTCGTGTGATGTCAACGTGAATATTATTCCGACCGAACGAGGACGGATGGCGGGAAAAATAGGAAGAGGAAGGAAGAAGGATAAAAGGGAGATGCCTCAAAATCGGTTCGAGTCACTGACTGGTGGTATTCTATTTACGCGATCGCCTCTATATTTAGGATTTTCGACGTCTTCATTTCGTCCGTGCAAAACCTCTTTTCTCTGTCGCGAATCCGTCGAAGGTCGTCAAGACAGCCAACTAATGAACGATGGATGTATCTTTAACGACTGTTCCGTTCAATGATAAAGTTGCCCCTGGCAATAGCACCCGTAAAATCTCAAGCATTTCGTTAATCGTGTCGAAGAGGCTTGCGAAACTCTCGCGAGTTATATGCCCGAGTGAAAGTGCAGTTTCAGAGATGCAGTTCTTGAAACAAGACTCGTGTAAATGTTTAGATATCCTTTCTTTTGTACGTCGTTGTTGAAGAACTCATTGTGACATGTGTAAATGTTACGTTCAATCATTCTGCAATGTTGAAGTAATAGGAATATGTTCAGGAAAAGAAACAGGTAAATATCTGGTGTCTCTGCAGCTTGTCTCTGTGTTATTTCGTGATGGCCATTCTATAAGTGGTTTAAATGTTAAAATAAATTACCTGGGAAAGTCTGAGACCGTATCTGGTGCCACCAAGAACCACGTATCCACCGCCGACATTTCCTCCAGTCATGGCTCTTGCTGCACCCCCGAGCCATCCTCCAAATCCGCTTCCCCCTGCCTTCTCCGGTCCTCCACCCCCGTCTCCACCGACGCGGGGCATTCTTCATCCTCCCTTCACCCTTGAAAAAATCACAAAAAAATATCAGGTGCTTGTTTGCCACTTCCTTTCCCTCAATCGACAGCAGCAAGCGCCTCGTTATTTCAATATCGAGTTTGTCCTGGCATGAATTTTATTATGGTGGTTTTCCGCCGGTGCTTTATGAAGTTACCGGCCGCTGTATGACGTAAAGTAAACGGTAAGTGTATTTTGAGTAAATACGCCGGCAGAATTTCACGTTCGATGTGACGGAATATAAATTTTGAATATAAATTCGAACGATATACAAAACTTTTGTTTCGTCGTGATTTATTGGAATTGAATTAGGGTTTTTGGAAGATTCGTAGCGAAATTTAATTACGATCAAATTATCTTGTAATACACACAGGATTTCAAGAATTTTTGAAACGTCTCTGCAAATTATGATAAAGGACCTCGATATCAAAAATTACCACGAACACAACAAATTTTCCAAACCCACTAATTTCAATTTTCTCAGTTAATAACATTGCGGAATTACTCTTTCATGTTTACAAAATATTGTACAATATTTTTGAAACACAAAATGACATCATAAACATATGACAAAATGTCATTTCTTCTTTTTGTTTATATGATAAGATATCATTAAATACTGTGTAATCAATTTTCACTTTTTTCTTCCAGTACACTTAACAATACACAAACAAATTTAAGTATTTAATGTCCACAATGGTACGTTTAAGGATTCATTGAATCAAAGCCGGTTTTCTCACAGATTCTGCTGAATCACAGTGCAATCTTGAAGCTTTCAACGGCGCCACAACGTACGCACGTTCGTAATACGTTTTCGAGTGATTTTAATGAAACTTTCCCGCGATTCCTCGGAAATTTCATTCAGCGACGACGATGCACTGTAAATAAATAAAATCGTTCGTAACAGTTGTCAGGGAATGCGCATACGTTTGCAGGAATTTGAGAAGCACGATCGTGCGTGCGTGAATGCGTGCGTGACTCTGCGTAAGCAAAACAGTTTAATCAAATTCATTCTTATTACGAAAAATCGATGAAAAAGGACTCCTCCCAACAAAAGTCGACAATAATATTATCTACATACACTGCATGTTATAAGATTGCTTTGTTTTTTTCTTTTTTATTAACCAATCAACAAGAATGAAGACTCGTGAGAATTTTCCTAATTTTGACACTTCGTCTATTCGTCATTTGTACACTCAGAGAGCAAGAATTTTTTCATATAAGGGCAACCATTATGAAGTTCAAATGCGACTGGAATAATATACGGTAAATGTCAATCGGAAATTGACGTCATCATACCGTTACATCCGATTTAGGTGCTACTCACTGAATCTGTACGAAAAAGGAACTCAATTGCCTTCACCAAAAGCAAAAGTTCATTTAACTCAAGCGAAACCAATGAACGACCATTATGCACCGATAAAATATTGAAATAAATCTATAAAAAAGTAGGCTGGTTTTGTATACGTAAAATATATTATATTTCCGGTTGGAATAACAAAAATTTTGTGGAAATTCGCGCATCAATAAGCTACACAAATATTATGGCCTTGCATAAAATATTCGCTATGAATTTATTATTACCAGGAAAGCAAACACAACGATTCGATCGAGAACGTATTAATCATGGATCACCGGAAATTGCTGACGATAATTATGATTTGGTCATCGCTGAACACATAGCCCTTAAATAAATTGCAAACTAGATGATCCTATAATACGAGCCTGTAATACAATTTTAAATTACTTCCCACACTAATTGCAAGTCTTTTAAAACCCGACTTCCATCAACCCAATATTGAAATTCAGGCTATGGTTGCAAATATCACGGGGTTATAAATACTCGTACGTGTATGTCTTTTCTATTTCCAAGTGATGAAGGCTAACATATATCGGACGTTAAAATGGTTCGTGCGTGTTCTCGGTAAAGAGAGGCATTAAGAGTCCATCATTTATCACAAAATAATAATAGGGATTACAAATCGTTCGTCTTCGATACGGTACTTGTTTGGCAAGAATATCAGCTGGCTCGTATATAAAACGTCACGTTGCAAAGCATTGTTTTCGGACGTTGAATTACGACATTTTATTACTACCAAAACAACGATAACCATATCGTTCAATCATGTTAATTCCGACCAGAGAAAAAAGATCGGCCGATGCGAGCCCTTAGATTTATAGGACGATCAAAATTATTCGCTTTCATTATTTGTGTATGCGCGCGCGCGAAAAGAAAAGGAAAAAAAAAGGAAACGAGAAAAATAACGTTCTTTTTTCGCGTATGCAAATTACACTTCGAGCTGGACGCGCACGGTGTAGAATTTATGAACGGCCGCGGAACAGGTTGGGATTAACGAGAAATATTATTTCGATGCACCGTAAATCCTAGCGTGGCTATTCGATTTTCATCTAATGTGTTTTCTGTCAGATAGCAGTGATCGAGTGACATTCAATTCCCGGAGTGAGTTATTTCGTCGAACCACGAGCATCGGTGTTCACGATAACGGATGTTGAACTCGATTCCGACCGAGCCACGATAAGATTTGCGATGAATGAAATTACGGCTTCGTTATTACACCAGCGCCGATTTATGAAGCTCGAGAGATTCTGAAAATGTTCTTTGATTAGGAACACTGGCAGATAATGCAAACGATTCGGTGCTGATCATACTAGGATCTTCATCAGCCAAATTAATTAGTAAAAATATTTGACTAATAAAATATTAAAATTTTTTAAAATTCCCTATTGATTTTACGTTAAATTTGCAAGCTTTTTAACGTGTTTCTTCGACGATGCAAATATCGTGAACGGGTGTTCATTGTGAAGCGATTCGCATCGATATACAGTGCTCAGAAGAAAATGGTCGATCGAACCACGGAAAGCGGCTTCTCTTTCACACTGCCGAGTCCAATTGGCCAGAACGAATTGAACTTGTGCCAGGGTCGTGGCAAGGTGAATAAAAAGAAGGAGAAGATGCGAAAGAGACGGCTGGTGTGCGACAGGATACTCTCCCGAGGGCGTTTTCTTACGCTTTCTTTTCGTTCTTCGAACCGACAACCGCGATATTCTCAAATTCCACGACGCCTTGTTCCGAGAAATTTTCATCCTGCTTTATGTCGGCACGTGCCATCGGGATCGCAAGACAGGCCGCGAATTAATTCGATTCAGAATGCGACGCCACGGCGCGGAATTTCGAATGCGTCGTGAACCGAGTAAGAGGAACGGAAAGGGGGTTGACTTTCCTCCTCGTTCGCAACGTAAACCCGTTCCTCCCACGCGGCTGGGAATGGAAATTATGGGGTCAAGATTATTGATGTCGAATTGAAACATCGAACCAAGGAATCCCGTGAATTGATTCGGAACGCCCAGTAGGTTCAAATCCCTCGGTTCGCTAACCAGTCAGCTTAGCAGAATCACGTGAAAAAATAAAAATTCTACAATGGTGATTAATTTTATAAATTTAATTTAAAATTGACAGAAGCTTCCAATATGAAACCTTGGTGCAAATGGTAAGTATTCCCTGTAACGAGGATTCCGAAGATTTAATTTTTCTCTTATTTTTTTTCATGAAGAAAATTTCATAAAATTGTTAGAATCGTCGCTAAAATATTCGCTAGATTGATTCAATTCAGAATAGAGGTTCTCGCACGCAGGTGGCACTTTGGGTACACTCATTTATTGGCACCCTGCCTGCTGTGATATTCGTTGAGGAATCTGTACGTCGGATTCTGATGATTCAACGATCAAAAGGAGAAGTTCTACATACAATGAAACGACCTAGCATACGGAAAATATACGAAGAATTTTTAGGGACAACGAACGTGACGTAAATCTCGAAGAAGGAGAAGAATCTTTGGTTTTATTGCGTCCATGATCTCAAAGGATCACGGAGAAATGCATCGACGTCAGAATTTCGGATATAACAAGAGAGAAATTTATACAAGACGAAATCTAAAGGAAAACAATATTTGTTTGTGGAATATATTTGACGAACTCTATGGGGGATCAAATACTAACCAGACCGTTTCTATTCTCGATCAATCCGATTTTATAAAAAAAAGAAAAAATTACCGTCTCGGGACGGAGAGACAGTTTCGCGTCTAATTTTAATCCCCGATCTGTTGGAGAACCGTCATTCTTGGCACATGAAGGCACGATACGAATAAGGAAAGCGGCGACGAAAAAGAGGCAACCGCATTCCGTTCCTGCGACGTTATTTGCACGAGGGACGCAACGCGTTCTCGGTGCAAACAACCGATAAACATGCACGATGCTTTGTCATCGCAGTGTGGCAGAAAGCGTCGTTGGGTTTATTTGCGAAACGATAAGCTGCTGCGACGCCACTCTCAACGCGCGCCCGCCACTCTTTCACCGATTCCTCGCTTTTTTTCGGTCATGGACTTGAAAAGAATTTCACCTCTGGACGCTATATAACGATGAATATGGCGTGAATTTCAATTGCCTTTAAATGAGGCTTGTGTACCGGGTATGCTGGTGAAGAAACATTTAACCCTTTCGGAGCGATGAACCCATATACAGAGTACAAGATGAATTCACTGTCAAAACCACCCCTATCAAATGTACTCCTTCTTTTCAAAATAAATCATTTTTTGGCAATTTTTTAAATGAGGTCTCCTTGATCTTTCTAGGGTAAAACAGTATTAATTGCACTTTTACCTTTCCCAAGTACCGTTTTATCCATCGACTAAACAAATTACACTGGGTAGAAAGTGTAATTTCCTTTCCGTCATCTGCAGTTAACCAACGGACCTGAAAATGCGGGAAATTCCGCAATCCACGGATTAGAGTGTTAAATCCCGTTTTATAGAATCTCGTTTCCAGTGTGTAGCTTCAATGGGAGCGTATATAATAGCTTCGTCGTTGAGGATAATAATTTATGAAGGAAAGTAGCGAGGGAGAGGAAAAATGTTTCGAGACAATCCAAGTTTATGGATGATAAGCGGCATCGAACGGGTTCCTTTTCTGCCCGATAACGATCGATGAACGAGGGAAAGGCACGCGAGTAAGACGCTTTATCTCGTTCTCGTGTTCATTGTTTATCATTGAACACAATTGTTCGGCTACGTGTGGAGTCGCGCGCAATGTTCGCGCAGATGTTTCGGGACAATTAAAAGTGATTGACACGAAACTGCCTGATTCACGAATTGTCGTCGCGACAAATTAGGGCCGTATAAAAGGCGAGGCAAGGGCAAGAGTGTCGCTCCTGAGAGGTCGAACAGTGTCCTCTATCTTTAGAAACGTTTCCCCGAAAAGAGAGTACAAAAGGGTTCGCGTTCCTCGATACATCCAAGGTGGTATCGGTTCGTTGAACATGCCATTCCCAAATTGCTTGTTATTTATGGTGAAATAACTCTGGGAATTGAATGAAAATTTTTTATGTCATTCTCCTTGATCCTCGGTAAATATGATAAACCCTTTGTGTGGGGTTGGAGTTAAATTGACCCAAAACGACAATCTAATATTTAATCAAAGAGTCCATGAGAACAATAACCTGATACATGAAATAAAATCTAGAAAATTTCTTCTGCAACGGACTCTCACCGTATAAAGAAGAGAAGAAACCCGTCTACGTTCCCCTACACACAAAAATTCCCGCTCAAGGAGAAACTAAACAAAGGAGCACAAGTCTATCCCGCGAGTTTCGCCGGCGAATCACAGAATCCATCATCGAGCTACCATCAGATCGATCACCCACGCACCAACGTGTCTGGAATGGTCGAAGACAGGCTGGTTCGCTTACCGATTAATCAAGAGAGCCGCATGTCGTGGCGACGAATCGAGCGAGGCGTACGAGCGTCCCGCGACCCTGTCGCTGAGGATTCCTGCTCCCACAGCTCGTCGTAGATCTTGATGTCGCAGCAGCACCGGTACCCCGGTGATGTCCTCGAGGCCTCTGGCTCAAGGTCGCTTGGTCGAACGCGTTTTCTAGTCACGAGACACACGGAGCTCGAACGCGGGCGTGGCGTTCGCCAAAAACTTCGATCGAGCACTGGCACCAGCCACGAAACCAAACAACGGACCAGACTAGATCGGACGCGAGACGAGACGAGACCAGACGAGAGGAAAAGAGAACGAGCATCGAAGAAACGCGGCCGGTTCGCGGATCAGGAATATGATGCCACCTTGGTGAAAGCCTCCACGAAGAAGAGGCTCCCTTGCCGCAACGAGTGCCGCTCCCGCTAAGCGGAAGATTATCTAAATAGACTCCGTGCTACCACGAAGAAGAGAGAGGGAGAACGGGACAGCGGGGAGAGAGGACCCGAAACGAGGTGGTATTTATACGTCGTGTCTTTTGGAGAGCCAGTGGAACCACGACCAGGAACATCCCTCTCCGTGGATGCCACACCAGGAGGGGAGACCGGATATTCTGCTGCTTTGATGTTTAGTTATGATGAACGATCTTTTTCTTTTTTTGGAGTGCACACTGGTCAGTTCGATGGAATTTTCGAGGCAAAATTCAGAGCAACACGTTTGAGATATCTATGATGGTTAAATTTTAACAGAATTTTAATTGTTAATTAGACGTTAGATTGTTTTATCACTTGATATATTATGGTAAGTATAAAAAATGTTCCCTTTAACCGCGGTCGAAGTGGATTGAAGTAAGCTTTCGCAGGTGCACCGCAAGTAATTAATAGTGGTTCATTATTGGTTTAGAGGATCCACTTCTCGATCGTTGAAGAGAATATCTAAATTTGGAGGAATTTCAACCGAGACTGTGGGGGCTTTTGAGAAATATTGAGTGGGTAATTGATGCATTAAATGGCAGAGTACCATCTCTTTTTCAGATTCATATAGCAGAGGAATTTGAAATAATTTTTAACGAGTGCTGAATAAAATATTGATAAAATATTAATCCAGACATTTTCATCAAATCAAACTGTTATACGCGAAGAAATACTTGTATGTCATGAAATTATGTCAGAAATTTAAATGTGAAAAAATGTATAAATTAAGAGATCAATATTTTATTAAATCATATATTCTCATAAGCATATGTGTACTCTAGTGATATGTATATTATATTCACACATTCAACCACATTTCTGATTCCCTTTCACACTCCTGATAATCGTCGCAGAATACCGATGCAGTTTACTCGAGCAATAACCAGTAACCGAGGAGAATCACAATTATCCGTCCAATGAATAAATTCAACACCATGATACGAACCACGTATTCGTAATTGGTAGATCATTGAACGTTCGCGTTCGAAGAAAGAGACGGTAACCTAAGTGACATAGCACTTCGATAAATTGATTCTCCATGCACGATTAAACAACACACTGTACTAATCATCAGCACGAAATAATTTTCTACAGAAGCAGACTTCCTTTTCCAATTTCCATTAAGTTAATACAATTCTCAATAGCTATAAATATCGAATATTCTTGATCACGAAAAGTGCACCATTCAGCCATGCGATATTTTTACGAGTTACAACCGTGGCTAGATGAAAAATACGAGCTACGTGGACTGTTTCAAGAATTTGCTCGAGCTTGAGAAAATTTACTATCGATAATTGAGCATAGGTTGCTTTACGAAAGAATCGATGAAATCTTGCTCGAACGTTTCCGCACCTGTCTTAATACAGCTGCCAAAACTGATTGCTCGATCCGCCATGTGGAATTCCTTGCTTGATGGCGTAACAGCGAACACAATTATCGAAAAACACGACTTGTGGTATTCGTTAAGCTAACACCGGTAAATAATGTACACACGAGAACGAAGGAATCCGATTTTATTTACGTCGTTTTGCATAGAAAGCACTTTTGGTGGATGACTTCCGACGCGGTACACTTGCTTTTTTAAAGAAAATGACGATATAGAGGAAGCAGGAATTCTCAAAATCATGGGACTCCCTTCGCTACCATCTTCCCTGGCGAAGTCTATTTTGATCACGAGTGTACATTGCGAGAAGAAAAGAAATGTTTCACACCTACAAATTAAATATCCTTGTATGCATTCAACTTTGAGAAAAAGAATAGAAGTTTGCAAAGGATACTTGAAAAAACGATTCGTGAGCCAGCCACTTTCTCGTCTCTCCGTACGCGTTCTTTTATCACTCGGAGGATCAAGATTCGTCCTCGATTTTCACGCGATTTATCTTCTGTGAAACGAGGATGAAAAAATCACGGCGCCCGTTACGGTTTGTCGTTTCGAGAGGACGTAATCGGTCAGATTGACGAGACGCGACGAAATCGTACGCACTCTTAACACAATAGCCGATTTCTTTCTACACCGGATGACGATCGACGCGTTACAGAGAGTAAAGGCTTCCGGCATTGCCGAGATTACCAGCGAACTTCGACTTTCACCGATCGATAAAAAATCGCGATCTTTTCCGCTCGAACAACGGCTCGCCGCTGCGCCAAGACGATCGAACATTATATTCATAAATAGCGGACCAACGTGCTCCATTGTACTTTCTCATGTGGTTAGCGAAGCTGAGATCGTTCCCCGGAAGGACACGGTCCGTGGTTCTGTTATACTTAACTGGAGATTTTAACAGGTGGAGCATTTTCATGAAATGTCTTCATATCATGATGGTTGTTACTTGAACCATCAAACATCAATATTCAACTTTAGAATAATGATTAACAGGGAATCAGTTAACTTTATTAAATTTCAGCTTTCTTCATTCTGTTCTCTAAACGATATCCATATCACAAATAAGTGTCATCAATAATTCACAGAGATATAAATATGCATAAACCATAATATTTACATTTAATAACTTGAGATAAAAAGCTTGCGAAACATTTTACTTACTCCTGCAAGAGTTTGAAAATGCTTGCTCGGATGCCATCCACGTAATTCCACTCGAGAAAGTATTTCCGTTCGACAGCTGTGCAGATATCCATAACAAGCACTTCCTCAAATCGGTGATCTTTCACTAACAAAGAACGATCATCGATGATTTTCCACCAGCCACTAAGCACCACTGACGTAGCACGTTATTAACAGCAACACTTTGCATTCGCGTCGAGGTAGAAATGCTCCACTTTTGCCGGACCATTCGTTTCTAGTTTCGACTATAGCCGATTTTTTTCCTAGAACGGTATCAACGATCGGAAAGACACGTTGCTCTACGACCACCGTGCTCGGAGCGTAATTGAACGTTTATCGGAAATCGTTGCCAGTCGATTCGAGTCTGAGAGTCAACCTCGAGATTTCGCTCACTGCGAATCTTATCGGAGTCAGATAATATTATCATAATATTGTGTTTACGTCGAGGTTTGTTCGTCAGATCGCGAGCGATAAACGAGATCCTCGGCTCGCGAACGAAAAGGCTGTCCCCGTTTCGGGCCACTAGTTTCGCGAGAGGTAATCTTAAAGTCAATGTGACTAGATTAGTAGATCACGAATCGGTTTTTGCACCGGAACTCTGCACGTATTCGATCGCCGACATTCTTCACGATTCTTCCAGCCGGCCAAGATCGTTTCGTTGGTCTTAATTAATCACGAATACGGTCGGGTAATTAAAACGCACGAAATGCAACGGCACCCAACGATCATCCAAGAGTACTTTCACTCGAAAGTTCTGTTTTTCTTTTTTTATTTTATTTCTTTTTGGTTCACTGGGCCAGATCGATTTTCGACTCTCTTTAATTGATCACGAATCGATTGGATTCATTGCCGACAGCCTCGCAAACGTGAGCTCCAAACGCAAGAATATAAACGTCGTTTGTTCTCTTCTTTACTTTTTTTTTCTCTCAAGAGTCACGAGTTACTTCTTTTATCTTAATCGGTCGTAAGTGCACGTATCGCTTTATCAGTTCACGGGCGAACGACACCTTGAACGTTTTCATTTGCACGACGAATTTCAATCTTGCGTCGCGCGATGAGAACATTAATCTCCTCTCGACTCGTTATAAGCGGAATTGTATTCGGTAACAGTAGCGAGTCGGAGATGCTAATGCGAACCACTTAAACCAGTTCCGTCAAGGAAATCATTTCGACTCTGTTTCGTCCCACGGGAACGATTAATTGATTAATTACTCACGCACGAACGAGCCGAATGGAATCTCCCGCTAATCAGCACGAAACGTCTGCTTTCTCTCTTGCAGTCGTTCGAGCTTTCCTTCCTTTTCCACGGGAAAGCTTTCAATTTCTAGTACCCGGTTAACCGTCCTCCTTCGCATCACTTAACTTCTCGATTCCGTCCTCTGTCTGAAGATCTACGAATCCAGTCGCTCCAAAACTTCCAACACCCAACGTCCATTAGAAGTTTCGTTCACAGAGTATCGTGACACAGCACCAGAAAGACACTTCACGGTGGCTACGATCCAAAATCCATCAATTGACCCGGACGAGACGATAGATCCTTCCTGCCCTCCGATAAAACTCCAATAAGAAAATTCACGAGATATCCAGGGTGTACAGCAGCAGATTTGATCGGCGGAGCAGGCGCGACAACGTAGACACAGCCTCGACGAGGAGGACGACGAAGAGCAAGTGCGCTGCAGACGTTGGGACCGCTCGCTCGGCGACGCTCAACCGTTCTGGTGTAATCGAGGCGAGATATACACACGGCCGATGCGGTTTCACGACAGAGAGAAAGAGAGGAAGAGAGACAGAGAGAAAGAATGAGAAGGGGGTTACATCAGATCACCGAGACACGCTGCACGTTTCAGAGCCGAGACGACAGACCGATGGAGAACGGATCACTGGTGTTGGTCGGTTAGACCTCGTGGACGACGAAGACGACGACGACGAGGACGAGGAGTTGCAGGCCGACAAATGGGCGTCCGGATCCAGCTGGGCACCATGAAGCTGGCCCGATTCGACACGACAGACCATGGCGTATGTGCACGAGCCGAGCCGGAGCCGACGGCACGAACCGGTGCTAAGGAAACCTTCGACGTCGCGAGAGAGTGTGCGAGAGAGACCTGAACGGGGCCCAATCTCACTAGAGGGGACCCCTATATCACCTTTCTCTTAACTCCGGGCCCGTTGCGCTGCTAGCGTACCTGCAACTAGCCAGAATTCTCTCTACCTCTTGGTGTCTTCAGCCTCTCCTCGTGTTGCTTTCATCCAGAGTCACTGAATCTTCGAAGTGCTTCAAAACTTACGGTGATCCATAGGTTCATGTCGCAAAAATTCATTCCAAAGGACTCGTTACTTAGATATTTCTGAATGTTGTGAGGTACAATTCATTGGACGACACTTTTGTTGGGCCTGAAGAGGATTGTGTATAGTGGTCGCTCAGATTTCGAGCGTAATTCGAATAATTCGTGTATAACTTGTGAGTTGATTCGCTCGATGCACGATATCAAAGTGAGTTTTCATGGTGTCCAGAACGAGAGAGGATGAAATAGCAGCGCGAAGTCGTTGGCACAAAAGGAGTCGACTATATCGCGTTTCCGATAACTCTGATAGCTGCGTGCACGAATAAGCTACACGAAACGGAGTAAACCTTCTTTCGTTTCAAAAACAACGTTCCTGATGAATGTTCCTCAGTTATGTTTCGGGAGGAAAGAAATCTGATGCTTCTTTGACCGAGGCTCGTTTCGGAGCCATTAATTCTCTGGTCCTGGCCGAAATCAATGCGATCGAATACGTTTCATTTGAAATCAGCTGCGTGTTATATTATAGCTTTTTCCCCGACGTGCATTCGATGCGAAACACGAAGTTGTTCCGACAACTTTTTGCGATTTGACTCCTTTCCCGCAACGTGTGCTGCGTTAAACCGCTTGAAAAGCGAACTGCCAATGCATAAATTTAATTACCGTTCAGTGATTTATTCAGCCCATTCTCTCGTTTATAACCGGCGACGTGAGCAACATTTTATGTTAAATGTATTCTCTTTTTCCCAGCAAAAACTTTACGATTAATATTAAATAAACGTTCGTGAGCGAACTTAGAGCATGATTCGTGAAAATAATTAGTCACGCGATTGATTCCTTTTCATTGATTAAACTTTCAAACAAAAACGTGGAATCCCATGAATGATATTTATCTTACTTTGATAGTACTCGGCAATATTTCAGGTAAATATTGCGAAGTAATTTATAATAGTTCGTGCGAAAGCTCATTTTCCATTTGCAGATAGTCCACGGTTAGGTAATTTGGAGTAGCACTAAAATTTGCCTTCTTCTTGAGTTTAACTTTGAGATATTTTTCAATTGTTCATTTATCTTCCTGTTCATGATTTTTCCACTTGTTTAAATCATTCTAAGTCTTCAGATTTCAAATTGTAAATCATGGTTCGTTTAAAGTACAGCTTGTCTTGAGACTCCTTCCGGTTATAACGGAACAATGCATTAACTTATTAGCCTAAATGATTCGTTCGTTAAGCATAAACATTAGGCAAAGTCACGTGCCGACTGTTCATTGAAAATCTATTGGTGTTGCCTTTACTGACCACGTAACAGCGACGCCACGAGATTTACCATTCACGAGGTCTAGATATGCCTTTAAGAATGGAAACAGTGACGACGGTGTGTGCGGTACTTTCGACCAACACCTAAATCGAGCGCCAGTTTAAGGGTAATTCACACCTACGCAAATTCTAATAACATAATTTATGGGAGAAACACGATTCTATTCTGCTAGAGTTTCATTAGTAACCAGAGAATGATTAGAAGACTTCACGCTCCATTTTGCACCCTTTAGTTAAAAAATTTACTCAGATAGATGAAAAATCAATAATTGAAGAAATGAATAGCTGCAGTCCAATAAAAAGAAAATTAGTACAGGATCTATTCTGTTTTGTTAAAAGGAACTATCTAGGTGTGGATAGATCTTTATGATTGCCCTCTAAAACTGCGAAGAAACCAACATGGTGGCGGAGCTATGTTAGAAAACGATAGAGAAAGAGTAAGACGGAGAATTTTGATGGTTCGAGGTATTAAGAGAGGCTCCACGCATTCATGCTCGCATATTTATAGCTTTTGGACTAGCCAGCGTCGCTAGACTACGAAACGCAGCTGGTTGGGGCTTTGAACAACGTTCTGCTACTATAGACCTTCTAATAGTAACCTGTACTGCAACGTAGCACTCCTTCCTTCAAGAGGATGCAATATCTACGATACCCTTGATATTAGATATGCCTATAATAACGAGCAGTTCCACGTACTTGTAGATCAAATGCCAACTATGGTATAAATTCTTCTGGTCACGTTGCCTCTGATTCGAGATACTAAGCCAATATTGTTCTTTGGAATTGAAAATAATTTCTTTCAAATTTATTTAGAAAATATTAAAACTGCATCGAATAATCAATTTGACATGGAATATTAGGTAATAAGCATTAATTTTAAAAAAAGATTCTTTCTGACTTCTACAATACAAAGTTAATTGTCATACGAGTTTCTTCGAAGAACCTGTGTTTGTATGAATTGAGGGTGTTATAGTGATGATTCAGTATCATCTCGTCATCTATAGAAGAATATCCTGTCCATTACATAGTACAGTATTGTGTTCAATGACTATAGGAATTCGAAATCATCGCGTGAATCCTACAGTGTCCCATTCAATTCCAATCCTTTCAACCTTTCATTATGAATGTCGAACCGAAGTGTCTATTAAACACGTATAAATATTGTTGTTTTTCATTGCGTAAGATTAGAAAGTGAATTCATCATGATTAGCTTACAAGTTCATCAAGTTTATTGTCAATGTATAATTATACGTGTTCAATTAAAGATGGAATTGCTATCCTTATATTTATCCAACATTACACGGCTCGACCAGTTCTCTTTCGCAACTGCATTATCAGTCACTGATTTTACCTGGCTCCAGGCGGTTTATTTTCATTTGCGGTACCAAAATGGCTGCCCGCCGCGGAAACCGCAAGCGGGTAATTTAAAACCGTTGAACTACATTTTCTACGGATTAATCAGTGACAATGATCAGATCTCCGTAATACGGCTATGCTAACTTTTATCCTTGCTTTGCCAAGATACGCTTCATTAAACGATCGTATTCTTCTCTAATCTTCTATGGATGATTGCGAAACATGCAAGGTGTTGCTAATAATAATTTCGTACCGATGCAACGTACAAATAACGGGCTGTCAGTTTCTTGAACCTATAATTTCCCTATTCAGTCATGGGTCTTTAAACAGAAATCTAGGGTTACAGAATTACGTGAGATTAAAGAAGAATAATAAGTAACCTTGAGGATCCCTATTTTTATCACATACTAAGCTTGATAATATATATTACTATAAATTACAGTACTGAACATATGATTTGCTATTAATAGTTCGATCCAGGGCCTATAAATAAATCATGACCTTCATTTTCATTCAAAGTTGATGATGTACATTAACATCAATTTATGAGCATTTAGTTTAGTTATTGAGAGAGATCAATGCTGGATTTACAAGTAACATTTGAAACAATATTCCATCTACTACAAAATATCGATTGCTATAATGTGAGCAACTAAATACTCTGATATTCATTGAAGCCTTAGTATCTGAAACTTTTTAAATAAATTTTTGTTTCGAAAACTTAAGGTGTCCACAAAAATAGAATCCCGGAAGGGAGAATATAAACAGTAGACAAGGATCAAGATGACCGTGCTTGATAATTAAAATGACTGACAAAATGGCTCGTTGTAATGTGGAGGGGATTTGAATGCCGACACGGCGCCATTAATGGTCCTCCAACCGCAACGTCCATAGCAAATGAGATTTCTGGACAAGTTTCTTCATCCTCCAAAATCATGATACATATTTTACACTAATCATTTTATCACTTCTGATATAGTGGATCTTAAAACACGTTAATTAAAGCATTAAATTGTAGAAATACGAAGAAAATAATGTGTTTCTGCTGGATTTCTCCGGTTGGTACGCCGACTTATGCGGCTCGAAAGTTGGTAGGCTTGGTGCGTGTCGACGCCCAAGCGTTTACTATACTTACAACAAGTGGGTGGAATTTAATAGTAGAATCATCTGCGTTCTCTTGTGGCTAATGAGGGCGGCAAAAGTTGTTGCACGTGAATTTTTGGTTTAGCATAAAAATGGCTATCTTTGAATCCTGCTGGTCCCCATTTATTTGGACCAATAGTGTGAGAACAGGATGCAAAGCTATTGCTTTCTACACAATTGTATGTAGCTCCAATTCAATACAGTTGTTCTCTTCTTATTGCACCCCAGTGCACTAATTAATAAACAATAGTTCTTCTCATTTCTCATACACCCATTCATTATTTCAGGCGATCAGTATAATATTTATTACACTAATCAGTTACCAGTTACATGGAGGTGATTCTTCGCAGCTGTACAATCCTATGTTTGAAGCTGATCTCAGAGGATGTAAGTTGTCAAGTTATATGATAGTAACAGTACATATTAACATACATATGATGTTTCAGCTATGCAAGTTGTTGGAGGCTTCTTTATATTATACTTTGTTCTCCTAATTGCATCAGGACTTTTGATGGTATATGGAATTAGAGAGGGAATAAGAGGATGGTTACTTCCTTGGCTTATATTATGGTTTATTGCCTGTCTGTTCCAATTAGTTTTTGGACTTTGGCTTGTTGGAGGCTATTATATCTATGTATGTTTTTACATGTTAGTAAAATACTGTTTGTAGAAAGTACATCAACTAATATCTTCATTTATATCTTCAGCTTGATGCAACATTTGCAGCCATGTGTATTTGGCTTTGGATGTCATATAATGTAAGTATGCTATATTTGCTTATGAATCATGTGTCTGTATCCTTGTTTTATTTTATATAATTTCAGGTATACTGCTGGCTAGTTGTTCTATCAATGTACAAAATATTTGAGGAACTACAATCTCCAAACATAGAGCTTCTATGGCCTTAAATACCTTAGATGTTAATAAGATACAGAGTACATTCACTGACACCAAAGTAAGATACAGTGTCTTTAAAGAGGAATATATATATATTTTTTTTATAATTGATCGAAAGTTAGTCATATAAACAGCATTATTTAAAATAATTTAAGTCAACAAAAATTACATTTTTTTAAATGTATTTAAGTTACTTATTATTTACTCTAACATGCTCAATGTTATGAGTATTGTATAAGTACCATACTTAAGTGTCATTAATGTACAAGTAGCCTGTTGCCTTGAAAGCTTAAGACTTTCACATAACAAAAAAAGACTGATAATGGTCTAAGAAAATGTCCGTCCAGATTTCAATTATCTCGAAACTTTTACTGACAAGCTTATGCAATAGAATTTTATAATTGGTTGCTTTACACAACCGAAAGAAGAAAGTAAATAGTGTTTGTAATAAATGTTTGTAAAAAATATGAATGTCATTATCTTTATTTAATTACACATTCTTTCCTCTTGAAATTTACGATCACAACTAACATGCAACACCTATCTGATTTGCATTCTCTTTGAAAACAGTACTACTTGCGCCACCTAATAGCACGTTGGAAAATGACCGAAAGAGAAACTTACTTTCTCGAAAAATAAGCGATTTATAGTTTTAAAAGTACATACAAAACATCCTACAATCATAGTGCAAGTCAAATAATTGTATTACGGCTGATTAGAAGCATTAAAAATCGAGGAAAAATTACCATTTTGCACACTGAAATGTCGAAATACTGCTAACACCTGGCGGTAGATCACTGAAACTAATGGCGGTAAATCTCGTTAATTTTTTTTGCAGTACATATCTGGCATTTGTGACTTGTTATAACAAATTAAACGCTTTGTACTAATATAATTTAAATATAAGTATCGAAATATGCTTACTGTTGCTGACTTTGAGAGATTGTGTTTTAAAAGTGGTTCCTGATTACAATCACATACGCCTTTCTTAAATCCGACAGCAGCGACATGGTACACCAGCGAGATCTAGAATACTCATCGCTGGTAACAATTATATTGTTTGGTTTATATTATATTTAGGGCAAAAAACGAACTTTATTATTATGATGTCAAGTACAATATGAGAATATTTGACAAGTTTAACAAATTTAAAAAATCAAATATTGTAAGGACGATGTAGCCATCAGAGAAGAAGAGAAGTATTGACGGCTGGGATTTTACTCGTCGCGATGTACTGGTGCTGCACTACGTAGCCAACTTTTAAGATAGCAAGACAGCAAACACCTGTAAATATCCAAAATAGATAAAGAAAAAACAAATCTCGCAGCCAATTCGCTCGTATTATTTGCTGTATAATTAATAAATGTACCATAGAAATAATGGTACAGTTATTAATTACCCATCAAATAATAACGATTGCCCAGGTCTCACCACGAGGAGGTTGCTGCGGATGGAGACCCGCCCTACCTCATCCCATCCACCCTCCATTTATGCAAATTTGAATTTTTATTCGATAACATCATCCTCTTGATGCACATTTGCAAAACGTTTTTGACGATTGTGCAAACGAACAACAAAAGGAGCATTATTTCTATTCATTACCTACCTATCTACTTATCTATACATATATTTACGTAGATTTTTGCTTTTTATTCCTATCTCAATATTTTTTAATTTTGATTTTGATTACAGATCTGTAATTAATAAATATGCAATTGCATATTTGTCCTATATACTTATATTACTAAGAATACCTCTCTATACAATCGCTCGTAATTACATTAAAAATTCGCTTAAATCTAACGCTTCCTAATTAAACACTGCAGTGTTTGACGATTATACTTAATGACTATATACATAAATAAGTCCAATGAATTTGTTGAATTTGTTGAGCTTGTTGTCCTCACCAGAATACTTCCTAAAATAAAACTGAAAAGGATTAGATACAATTTTCAAAAATAATAAGACTCCTATTACCTTAATACTAGAATACTTTTTGAAACAGATTAAAAAGGATTACATACAATTTTCAAAAATAATAAGACTCGTATTACCTTAATACCAGAATAATTCTTGAAACAAACTAAAAAGGATTAATTACCAAAATACGTCCTGAGATATTTCTCTGCAACAGAAACTTATTAATTGAATCCATATCAAGACAAAAAGTTTAATAGCTAAAAAGAAGATGCATTAGTACACACAAAATTTCACAAAAATCAGAGTCATTGTTAATGACTCATTTCCAATGAAAAGAAGGAACATCAATTCAATTTCAGTACCAAAATAAAGAAAAAAAAAAAGATTTAGAAAAATATATCGTCACTGAATAACTGATTTGATTTAAAAGGATTAATTATTTTTCATTTTATAGTATCTAATATTTGTTCATTTGTTAACAAATAATACACGATATTTTAATTGAAACAACTATCTTTTACTGCAATAGACGTACATACAACCATGACTCTACTTGACTTTATTGCATTATATTATTCAATACACCTTTCAATGCAAATTTATTGTAAATGGAAAAAGTGAAAAGAAAATCGCGAGTGGACTTTGCTTTTCAGGAAAAGAATTTGAAAATTTATAAAAGTAATTTAATTAGCTTCTCCGTAAGCTTGAAACGAAACATCGCGATCAAAAATGAAAACTGAACAACTCGAACAACAATTATCCACTACTTTTGTTTAAATAAAGTAAAATAAAAATTTAATAAGCTATCTCGAATGAACAAATATTCCTTGAAATAAATTATCACCAATCGTCAAAAAATAAAATGAATTTCCATTTTAAATAAAACTTTGAATAAAATTCTCTTTAAAACATTATCGTATCTAATAATATTCTGAAAACATTAAATTCATATATTATTTAACAGTATTTCCAATAACCGAATGCTCAAAATTTTCAAAATTAAAAAATGGGAAAAAAAAGAATGGGGGCATGGCAGTGGGAGGGAGGGTACAGGGGAACCTGAAAAGAAAAGTTTGACTGCCCATAAGAGCAATCCCTAAGCAAACCCTATAAAACAAACCGAAATCACACGCAACACTAATTTCAAAATTGCAAACATTCTGAACTATGACAAAACATCGGCTGGCAACGAAGGGTCTCACGCCCCCTAGTTCATACGCCAGACGCTACATACCACCCACCCCGCCTGGACGTCGTAACGCCAGGACAGGATGCACCCCTTCGCTAAGAGCGCTACCCGCCCGTCCAACACGTTGCATCCAACGGTGTCAGATTGACGGACGCCCATAGTATAGACAAAAGGACTGCAGTTTAGAATATGGTAACATATTTTCATATGTTCCGTATTCTAAAACTGCGCCTGCAAAGGCCTAGTAATGCATGGGTTTGTCTCCCATGAGATGGTGTTCACGGTCTCAGGCCGCGGAATCCTTAAAAGGACTCCCACCGAATGTGAGTCATAGTTACTTCCACTAATTAACAATCGCGAATTCATTCGCAACACTAATTTCATTATTTATATAATATGTACAAATTCACGCGTACGCGTAAAGGCTGCTTCAGTATGCGCAACGCTAAGCTGAAAAAAAGAAAATAAGAGAAAACACGAACTGTAACGCAACACTACTCAAATCTACCGAATTTAGTAAGACGCAACACTAATCTAAAAAAGGGGTACAGCCAATTCAAGGCTGTACCACGGCAGCTGGTCCATAGCTGCCTTATGGAGCATGGCAACTCCACTGGATAGTTTGGGGCATTTCATCCTATATTGCAACTCTAATGCAAAACGCGAATATTCATTACCGCAACACTAATTAGGAGGGAACTCTATAAACTAATGCAAAGCAATCGCGTATTTATAAGTCGCAACACTGGGAAACAATCGCGCTAATGTCATTCGCAACACTATCTTTAACAGACATGCAATTAAAATGCAGAAAAGGGGGATTCTAAAACCGTGAACTTTTTACTCGCAACACTAATTTCATTAATTATATAAATATGTACAAAAGCGTACGCGTAAAGGCTGCTCCATTATACGCAACACTAAGCTGAAAAAAAGAAAAAAAGAGAAAACGCGAACTGTAACGCAACTCTACTCAAATCTACCGAATTTTGTAAGACGCAACACTAATCTAAAAAAGGGGTTACAGCCAATCCAAGGCTGTATCACGGCAGCTGGTCCATAGCTGCCTTATGGAGCATGGCAACTCCACTGGATCGTTTTTGGGCATTTCATCATATATCGCAACTCTAATGCAAGACGCGAATATTCATTACCGCAACACTAATTAGCAGGGAACTTTATAAACTAATGCAAAGCAATCGCGTATTTATAAGTCGCAACACTGGGAAACAATCGCGCTAATATCATTCGCAACGCTATCTTTAATAGACATGCAATTAAAATGCAAAAAAGGGGGATTCTCAAACCGTGAATTTTTTACTCGCAACACTAAAGCAATCAACATTAAAAAGCAAAACTCTCAAAAATCTTAAAGCAATCAACATTGAAAAGTTAAATTCTATTTTAAAGCAATGCAAGAAAGAAACGCGATATTTAAAGTTCGCAACACTAAATGAAAATCGCGATAATCATGCATACGCAACATTAAATTGAACCGTGATCGATATTCATTCGGAACACTAAATTGAACCGTGGTCAATATTCGCAACACTAAATTGAAAACGCGATTTGCCCAAAATCATGGGGGTCACGGGCCCCCTCTTCTCCTGAAATTACAAAACTACAACTACAAGCAAGCACAGTGACAAAGTAGTAACAATAATGATTTCCCATCCTTTTTTGCAAAAGGATGCAAAATCATTAACAGTTCCCCTCTTGAAAGACAGTTTGTCGGGGCGCTTCGGCATATAGCCTTTTCTTTCTTCGGGCGGTCCACCCACCTGAAACTTATATCTAAAGCTCGAGACTTGCAAATTCGCAAAACAAAAAAGAAACAATCAACAAAAAAGAAAAATCGCGAAACACTAATTGACACGTGGACGAAAAAGGACTTTATATAAGTCGTTGTTCGTGCACACGTGCCGTGCTCGAGCAGAACTTGTGCGTTTCGTGCCATCGCGATCGCGTATGACGACTTGTCAAGTCGCCAAAAATTTGAAAAATTGTACAGATAGATGGAAGGCGAACGGCATACTCCGTTCGTATCGATCGTATCGTCAATTCTTCAAATATATTCCAGGTACAGGTTGATCACGCGAAATCGCGCCTACCCGACCAAGAGACTGTGACAACCTGTCCCGGCCTTACCTACTTACAATCTATCACACACACCAGAAGGTATACTACCTACCTACCTAACGCTATATTTAAAAAAGGCAAAATCACATCCTCACAAAAATTCATTCCACGACCCCCATACACTCCACCCGGGCGCAAGACCTACACTAGAGAGAACGTCCCGGGACGCCTCCGACACCCGAGTTTCATCTCACATCACACTCTACGGTACGTACCATTTTTCACTGAAATCGTCTGGCAAGGCTAGCAATCATTGCGTATAATGATAATTACAAAATTTAATTAACTTCTTTGATATAAAATATTTCATAATAATGGTAATAATCATGGTAATAATAATGGCAATATAGTAATAGTAATGGTAATAATACTATTTGGTTTGTACGTTCATTGTACATCTTGTTGAATCAAATATTATTTCAAATTAAAAGTAAATGAAAAAGTTATTAAGCCGACGCAATTCCACAGCCTAAAAACACACACACCATATGTGGAGATTACGTCGTGCACGATATACTAACACAATGCCAGCCGCTTATTAATTATTATTCTTATGAACTAGGTCATCGTGCCCATTGCCTCTACCCAACCAAGTAGCACCTGGGCACGTGAATGGGCTTTGGCAATAAACACGGAAGGGGTTAAATCTGAAAATCCTGATCTACAAACATGATTAGTACATAAACATCTAACGGGCTAATATTTCACAATTTTAATTTAATAAAAGTGACTCGACTTTGTAAATATAAAGCTTTAAGAACAAATACTGAAAAAAAAAAAATAGAGCAACTATGACGCAAACATGGTGCACTGCTAATACCAGCTGGCAACGAAGGGTCTCACGCCCCCTAGTTCATACGCCAGACGCTACATACCACCCACCCCGCCTGGACGTCGTAACGCCAGGACAGGATGCACCCCTTCGCTAAGAGCGCTACCCGCCCGTCCAACACGTTGCATCCAACGGTGTCAGATTGACGGACGCCCATAGTATAGACAAAAGGACTGCAGTTTAGAATATGGTAACATATTTTCATATGTTCCGTATTCTAAAACTGTGCCTGCAAAGGCCTAGTAATGCATGGGTTTGTCTCCCATGAGATGGTGTTCACGGTCTCAGGCCGCGGAATCCTTGTAACTAATTTGATTAATTAAATAATAAAAAAGATTGAGTTTAAAAACCAAAAGGATTCCCACCGAATACTAGTCAGTGCATCGTCACATTTACTCTCGCGCTGGAAATTTTTCGCAACACTAATTTAAGAAATGCAAAATTTTAATAAAAAAGAATTTAATGTCTCTAATTATGAATTCTTTGCAATAAAACAATAATTAATTGTGAAATTTAATAAAACATCCTCGGGCGACTCCCTCCTCAGAGTAAATTTTCAAGAATACGCAAAATTTGTTGAAATAGATCACTCTGATTTGGAAATCTACCCGGCACGAATTGTCTTCTTGCACATAAATTGTTCATTTTTTTATGAACGTGTAAATAAATTAAACTTCGCTATAGAAGGAATTGAACTTTACTACTCGGAAAAAATTCTCAAATTATATTTGAATTTACAATATATAAAATGTAATTAAATTAATGTAAAAGCATAATTAATATGAATATCTAGTATACATATTATAAAACCAATATTATATCGATTTGAATCTTTATGATAACTAAATCAGATGGTATCCGACTTCTCGTTTAAAGAAAAACTAAATAAAACTGTTTCTGTATTTACTTAATTTGAAAATATTTCATATTCCACGTTTTATTATAAAATTCTATCATGAATATTTAAAAGCATTCAAATATTTCATAAATATCTATTGGAATATGTGGAATAGAAATAATATTTAAACGCGAAGTGCAAGAAGACCTAGCCTGAACTCAATCAAATAAAAGACAATAAAAATGTTACTACACATGAGTATAAGCATACCCATGGTCACTGTGCTCGCTAACCACGTATACAACCGGTAACCCGTGTCGATTCGGACCATTCGTCCTACGACAGGATTGGGCACCGGAGGAATCATAAAACATGCGACTCACCGTTCGCAGATATACTCTTCTTCCGACAGTCAAGTAAGTAGGAGGATGGATAACACCAGGTAGGAGGCTGCCTTGTAGAAGAAGATTCATCTGTAACAAGAAAAGAAGAATTGCGGTTAATTTTAAAAATTATCAATTTTTATTCTAATAAAATTATATATGAAATTGAATTTTATAAAATATTAGCAATTAAAAAGAATTGTAAATTATCAAGTGTTGAAATTGTAAATTATTATATTTTAATAAAAAGCAATTAAGTGATGTACCAAGACGGAAGTCGTGAAGAAAGCCATCATCAGGATGTCCAGGAACTCGGCAAATATAAAAATTCGTCTGTAACAAAAAAAGGAGAATTACGATTAATTTTGCAAATTATCAATTATTATTCTAATAAAATTATATATGAATTTGGATTTTATAGCAATTAAAAAGAACTCTCAATTATTAAACGTTGAAATTGTAAATTATTCTATTTGAATTAAAATTAATTAAAGTAATAAGATACTTACACTCTTTCCTTATGGAGCAACGCCCAAGACTCCTCTTCAGTGGTGCCGTGACTCTAATACCGAATATATCGAGCAATAAAAATAAAAAAAATTAAAAATAAAAATAAAGATATAAAGTACTAGTAACGCGACCGTGAATAATTTCCGGCGAACAATTGTAGAATCTACTTTCGCGATGGAAAAAGAAAAATCAGAGCCGCGATGCTCTAGAAAATATTTTATAATACGCAGCAAACACTGACTCTACTTTCGCGTGATTCCTAATCATACAAACGCAACTCTATTCAGGGCCAGTTCGCCCTTGCAAAAATCAAAACATTGGAAGTATGTTCGTACAAACACTGACTCTACCGACCGCATTGCTCGCGGCCACAACAATTCCTGAAAGAAAAACTTAGTAAGCAGGGATGGGCTGGGTGGAAATATACACAACAACATTCTTCTCATTGAGCTTTCGTAGCGGAAATACTGTTATTAATGGCTTGTAAATGAAAATATCTATGTTCGTGAAATATATTCGACGAGCATAAGTATTGTTAAAGCTGAATATTGATCCTAGATTGAAATGAAATGTTTTAAATAATTGTTGATAATTATTTCAATGAATATTACATCGATAGAAAATCATTTTGTAATAAAGATAATAGACTATTGTATAAAAGCAGAGGATTTTTGTTGTTAAGATTATAAGCATACTACAAATTGTTGGAAATTCTATTACGGCATGATTTATAAATTATCTAATTCTTTTCAATAAGCAAAGTCCAATAATTAATCATGCTTACACAGCATGTGATTTAAAAACATGATTCTATTTTTATTTAAATTTGCATCGAAAACTGGATATTATAATATAATTACTACGATTTAACAAAAATAGATTGTTTAAAATAATTAATAATTGCAGAAGAGAAGCAATCATTTGCAGTAGAATACGAATTATTTCAATTTTGTTCTAGTTTAAAACAAATGTATTAAAATACCGGAGGAAATTATTTAATAAAATGAAAAATTAATTATTCTTTTTCTATGAATTGGTTAAAGAAAAAAATGTCTCTAATCTTTTCTTTCTTGACTTTGGTAGCAAGTAATTATCAAATATGCTTATAATTAACAACGACTCAATAAAAAACAAGTAATAATAAATGTTAACAATTGATTAGAATAAATTAAAACAATAAATTGTTACGAAATTCTATTTCAATCCCATATTAGGTGTCATGGCGTCCTTTCAATATCCATCAAATATCTGTAACAAATAAGAAATACGAATTTATGTAAATAAAATTTAATCAACAATAATAAAATTATTACTAATAACCGATCGAACTATAATATATGCAAAATATTTTAATAGGTAGAATGCGCACCTACTACTTATACGGAAGGATGCTCTGACACGTCTTGCCTGTTCGACGCTCGAGAGAGCAATGGCGAGACCTTCCTTCCCCTCGGAGACCGGTCGGCACTTCGGCAACGCTCGGCGATGTTCGGTATATTCTCCTATCGGCCGATCCCTAAGCAAGTACACGAACACGTCTAAACAGAAATAATATTACGATGCTCAAAGAAAAGACGTTATTAAATTAAAAACAGCAAATTGTGTGAAACAATATGAAAAATATTCGATAATGTTTAGGAACTTAACAATATAAAAGAGAAATAATTCAGATTCTGCAATTCCACTCTTATTGCACATTCCCGGCGAGAGCAAAAATTTTCAACCCATATATTTGTGAAGAGAACGCCGAATTAATGTCAAAGATCAAGAATTCAGACTTCTCTTCGATGTTTCTTTCTGTTTTTTGTACTTTTAATACCCAATCGGCAATTTAATTTAGTATTTAAAGATAATTTAATCTTACCTGTTGCAAACACGTGCCAAACGGACGAAGCTTCGAAGACGACTGTTGCACGCCACCACACTCCGCGCCATGCACCCTACAACGATAAACCTGATTGGTCAAAATGGTAAGACGCAATAATAGACGACCAATCACAGCCATTGATAGAAGTTTCGTATTGCTTCGAAACTTTAATACTAATCGTAAGGGAAAGGTTCGTTATAAACTATAGACGCCATATTGAAATAAAGTCAAGATTACTTTTCTCAGCTTAAAACATGAAAATATAGGACAGAAAGTAGAAAAAACATAAGATACTAACGAAATTTAAGAAATTGTCGATATAAAAGCAGAATAAATGAAGGAAATGTTATTTTAATTCGGATTTATATCGCTATAATAGTAAAAATCGAGAAAATCACTTATCACAATATATAACAATAAATTACGGCAAAAATGTACTGTTCTTCCAACTTCATTGTCAATTCACGGCAAGAGCAAAAAATTTTACCTCACGTATTTTTAAAGATGTTGACAGCACGTGAACGCACATTTCAAATGAATTCACGTAAAATTAAAACTGACAGTTGAATGCAAAAAGCGACATCTAGGAACCACTAGCGGAACTACATATTTCTGCGTATATTCTTAAATGAAATTTTCTAATTTTCTGATGGATTTAAAAGAAATGTTGCTATATATGGTAGTACTGGCCAAGTAAGGGTTACGCAATTATCGATATATAAGGGAAATAATTAAGATAATGCTGTTCCAATCTTAATGTGAATTCACTACAAGAGTATGAAGTATCATCTTACGCATTTCTGAAGAAAATGTAGAATTCATGTCAACAATCAGGAATCCGACCTCCTCTTCAACTTTTCCTTCCGTTTTTCCTACTACAGATACCACGAACACAATTTAATACAGTATTTTAATACGATTTAGTTTCGCTTCCTACAAGCACGTGTTTTCAGAACGAAGTTTCGAAGAACATTGACACGCGGTATGAGACCCCACGCACTATACTAGCCTACAATGGCGATTCTGATTGATCGAAATTGGATGGCAAGTTACTGTGATTGGTGGGTTGATGTATATGCTACGACACAAAATAAACTCTATTTATATTATTTAAAGCAAAATATTAGAGTATTTAATAGGTTTAACGAATTTAAAAAGTCAAATAGTTCCAAAACTTTAAATCCGGTGCCTTACCACCAGCTGACTATACCTATTTCAATTTTCATCAAATATGTTTTGTTTTATTTTTCAATTTTAACACTTGTTAGGATTTGTAATGCAAATATTTAGAACACATTGCGATTGTAAAATAATATACACTTACTAAGAAGTTACAAAAGTCGTTTATCATCCGAGTACAATGTTTGGTCTGCTCATTTTCCCACCCATGGCTAGATGGCACTAGCAGTACTATTTAAAAAAGGCGCGTGAATATAAATAAAAAACACTTTAAAATGTTATTAACGTAATGTTTCTAGCTTGTTAACTGAGTTTGAAAGAATGCAATTTTTTCTCTCATTCCATGTGTAACACATTATATCCTTTTAAATATTAAACTAAGCCTCGGGTAGTCAAGGAACAGTTTAAAATTCTGTAGTAATAACAAATACTGTCTAATCTAATGTGCCTAAAATACAATATAAAATACAAGATTGTGGATGTCTCCTTAAAAACAATATCCATCATAAAGCTTAAGTATTATAACATGCCAAACACGTAGATCCACTCTTCTTAGAATGGCGATTCTTGTAGATGAAGCTTTATTAGAAGAAGTCAAACGCTTTCTAAGTCTCTCTTAAGTCGTCCAGTTCTTGATACGGTGATTAATGACGACTCGAGAAATCCTCCCTAGTGGACCACCGTGTTCGCGTCTGTCGAAGTCGATATTAATGAACCGGTATCAGTGAAATGTTTCGTATCGTATATGTAATTAGCGATTCAGCTTGTCTTCGAAGGAGAGAGCGGGCGTTTGACAAATTTTCACGAGGCCGTGCCTCGCCACCCAAGAAAAGAGTAAGATAATGATCAGTCTCGATGACGTAAAACGTTTTGAGAAAGTTTTATTTATTATCACAATTAATAACAACACCGTACCGAGTGTGATAATCTCGGTGAAATTAAATTAAACTCATCTTTCGTCGATTTTATTGCTCTTAATTTTATCGCTGTTAAAATGTTTCGCAAACTTTGAAACAAATAATTCAATTTCTCTTAAAAAGGTTCGCATATTGAAACCACAATGTAAACGGGTTGCTTTAAATGCATTTGTCAGGAAGCTTTTTTCCCCTTGAATTTTTATGATCCCTTACTTTTGCGAATGATTAACGTAACGTAAATGTTTCTGACTGAATATGAAACGAAGAACGTCAATAAGCTATCGAATGAATGAACAAACAAAATTTACTGGACAGGTATATTCTTTTCGATGGAACTTTCGACTGTCCATAATGGTTTCGTGAAAGATGGTAGGCATAATAATACACAATCTTTATTGTCACGACGATACTTTCACTTCTGAACCGACCACACCCGAGGCGATAGATCACGATCATCATAGCCACCTAGAAGCATTCGTTTGGCATACATTCAAGAGTTAAATACCTGTTCGAACTACAGAGGTGTTAATTATAATATCAAACTCCATACAGAATTTTTCATCTTTCCAAGAAAAGTAGTATACTCTCTAGATTATTAAATACTGCAAATTGTATTGATCTATAAAGATCACATAAATTGCAGTACCTTTGAAACCAATTTTCACACAAAGACATCCCACTATTAAAATGTTAAGCTGTTCCCTGCGGTTCGAACAATCGCAAGAGTAATACTCGCTAGCGTTACAATATCATCGTAAATACTGGGAGAAAACAGAAGACAAAGAACTGGAACGATATTCGGATGCCCGAGATCGGCACTGAATACTCGTCGACAAGAAGTTTCGCGGTTGTTTGCCACGCAGGTAGCATTTCTTGCAACGCCGTCTTTCCTTTCCCGATAGCTCTACATGCGCATACAGCCGCATTAAATTGTAGGCGGCGTAGAAGTGCTGATAAGACTGATATCGTGCACGGGGCGTCCATAAATGGCGTGTAAAAGTATGAATGGAACATTCTTCTTCCACCGATAAAGCGACTAGAAAATGCTTCGTATTTTCTTTATAGCTTCCATCGAATCACGTAGCCATCATTTCTGTGTATTAGAAGCGTGAGCATAATATGTGCTCCGAAGCATTTAATTGCAATAGTCGAAACTGGTAGATTAATTAGAAAATAAAATAAAGTCGAAACATAAATGTTAAATTGTAACCGTGAATATTTGTTTTCTAACAGCGTTCAGGTATATAATCGAGACGAAATAAAGAAGCTGGGATAGGCATGTGTATAATCGTAAAAATCGTTATAAGATCGTTCGAGCATGAAACTTCGAACCAGTTCCCGCCACTGCAAATGGAATGACACGAATTCTAACGATGACACTCGCTCGTTTCGTAAGTCCACTATTCGCTGATCCGAGATGTCAGATAAGCTTTCGAGGCTTAAACTTTCGCTGTCCACTCGTTATTGCCAGCCTAACGAGACGGGACAGAATTAATTATTGTTTCAGTTATTGCTGGAACGCTTGACACTCAAGCTGCGTCTAATCATGCTCTAAAAATCTCAGGTGAAGTTTGCGGTAATGCACTTGACGCGACGCAGCTCTTGTAAGAGATAGCACAAGACAAACTATGAAACTAAAATTCATTTCTATGCTCGTACGTTTACTAATTGACATCATTTCCATTTCCGTAACATGCAAGTGACTTGAATCTGCAATATGACTTGTTACCTTTTTTATGTAACGTTAATACTTTAGAGATTGCAAGAACATATGCAGTTTAATCTCAAGTTAGCTTTCTTTAATAAATAAATGATAATTATAGAAGATCCATAAACAACGTTAATTGTGCTTATTTGAAGAAAAAAAAGATTAGTAATGAATGATTAAGCCTCCGTCTTGCCGGTGTTTATGTAAAAGAATGAATTAATATTCATCTGTAATAAGATAGTGATCTCTCTTGATAGCGTCAAAACAAGTAACGAACAAATTGTTTACAAGTTTCAGCGATCAAGCCGCGATTATTGCGCAGCGGACGTCCCAGCGAAAGGATTAAATTCCGCGTCGCGAGTTAACGCGACACTGATTGCAACGCGCGAGCTGCATTCAACGATGCGTTTCTCGCATCATGCACGCGCGACATAAACTCGACGCGACCTGCTGCTTCCATCTGGCCGCAACTGATCGGGATCTTTTATGAAAGCATAATGCTCGCCGTGGATCCACCTCGAGATACACTTGGCAGTCATTACGAGCGATTCCGCTCCTTTTACCACCGCGCTCTATGTCCCGCCGCGAACCTTTCCCTCGCCCTTTTTCTTGATTATTCCGAGCTTTCGCACGGCAGAATCGTAAATCGCGAAACCGGCTTAACGAGCGACGTGGACAACGAGTCGTGAAACGGCCAAGCCAACGAACCTCTTCAGCCATGGCCAAACGCGCCGATCAACGATCGGTCGCGGCGATTATAATTGCATCAGACGAGGGTGAAATCCTTCGAGCACCTACTTCCATTCACGATAGAAGCCTCTCTAAATGACTTCGGCTTTTATGACGCTTCTAATGGACGCGAAAATCTTGATCACGCTTCAACACTATTTTTATCGTCTCACAATAGAATTTAAGGAGGTACCATTTCATCTTGGAGCATTAATTGTTTCGTAAAATCCCCTATATACCACCAACAGTGAAAATAAATCATTTAATTGAACAAATACATTCGTTCCGTGTATATCTCTAACCCGAACCTACCTCAAGACCTACAATCGCTCTTTCGCCACGATTACAGCCCACGACCTCGAGTGTACACACTCCTCCCACCAGAAAATCCACGTGATTTCAACAAACGCGTTGTCACACGAGGAAACACTAAAGAACTCCATCGACCCTAGAATCGTTTCGTGCATCTTCCGCTTTTCAAAGTGACACGAACGGCGTCAGATGATGCACGGGCAAGAGTCGTCCGGTTCGATGCAGCCCATGATTTACGACGTGTCACAGCAGAGGTCGTCAGTCAAATTGTTTCACATTGATTTTGAGGTCAAGAGGCTCGTACCGTTCAGCATGGTACTGCCCACACGCGACGTCTCCGCAAAACCATTGTGGTTTCCAGCCGCTTATTTATGCGCGACTCGCCGTTTCCGCCCCTTCCGCTCTTTCGGGCCGTTGACTCGGTTCACTTGGTCGCACGACAGTTCTGTCGTCGGCACGATGTTCCGTCTTCTGTCGCGCGTATTGTCAGCCTCCTTTTGTCTTTTCTCCTTTTTCGCCTCCATATGAACCTTCCATATATACGCAGCTTCGTGCGTCCCGTTTACTTCGCTTCGTCCGCGAATTCCTATTTTTAGGACGTTCTTTCCGCGCTGCTAGCCGGACCTACCTCTTTGAAGCTCTCCTCGGTCGAGCAACGGGGTTAAATTTGGTTTTCAACGCGCCACGTTGCCGGGCGCGTGGCTTTTCTTTTCTCTTGTAGAGGGTGAGTTTTAACGTGGACAATGATATTTCTGTTCATCCCCAGACGACACGCTTTGAAAAGGCTTCACGGTGGATTTAACAATGAGATAGAAATTCGAATAATTTCTTTACGGTCAACGAAAGCCAATCGCCACTCACTAGATCCTATGAATGTTCGCGGCGTTTTAGATATTTTTTGTAGATTGAATTTTAAATCGTGACTCGCCGGCCCGTGGTCCAACGCTTGAAGTTCAATATTTATCGTTCGATCTCCATCGGAAAAAAATAACACTTCACGAAATGTCGGACCGATTTCATCTTTACAACGGCATAGCTTCGGGAAAAGGTCAGGTACTTTTTAAGAAAGCACTCGAACCGTAATCTACCGTGCATCCGTTTTTCCGTCCATCAAGGGGCATCGACAATGGCCGCTCGAAAAGGTAACGTTAAATAAACACGTCCCGAAGACAAGTCTTCTTTTGACATCGAAACTTATGCATTCATGCGTGCTCCACTGCGCCAGGATGCAACAATCTATATCCTTTGATCATGTTATCATCGTGGAACTCGTAAATCCTTTCAGCTTTTAAAAATTTTGATAAATTTTCATCAGTTTCCGACAGAGGCTTCGACTCGTTCATTCGTAAACATTAATCAAAGTCAAAGAAAACGATGGAGGTGAAACAAATTCGTGTCATCGAAAAAACAGGTAGTTATTTACAGAGGCGTTAAAGCCGATTTCGAGCAAGCTGATTAATGTAGTCGGCAACGTGGTCGATTGATCGGGTCTCGTTTATGCAAATTTTTATTTGTCGTTCGGTTGCAAGAAAGTTACGGTAAAATTGTGCGAAACAAGAGCGAGAAAGGAGGCCTGCCACGACGAAGGCGGACCGACGAAACTCGGCGAGCGGTTTCTCGAGGAATCGGCGGAGATTTTTGCTCACGAACCGCACACGAGGCGCGTATGCAAAGAGGCCGGGACGAGGGCTCATAACGTATGTATCTCGCTTTCTATCGGAGCCCCTGGAACCATATTAGTGCATCCTGTATTGCGCAAACTGCAACGACCGCCAGTGGGTCCGGCTCCATATTAGTATGTGTGCTGCGTACGCGTCTACTCATTAATTGGAACGTTTCAGCCTAATGTTGTATTATTACGAACCACTGTTCGTAATCTCTAACTACCTATGTAATAAAGAGATTATAGGAAACCATAGAATGCTGCTCTGTAGATTTATTATTTTAATCATTTTTTGAGATTTTTTATATTTTAAAAAAATTCTTCTTCATTTGGCCCTGAACTTTGTCATTTAAGAATAATTGTGTTAACACGACCTTAAACATCGTTATGTTACAATTGTGACATCCGTATGCATGTAAAATTGAATTGACCTTTGCAAACTCGATTAGCGTAATACGAAGCAGGGACATTTTTTAAATGCAGTATTTTACTGTAAAGGATTCTCAGAAATAAATTCAATGGTTCACGGTTCGACCATCTCAGATTCCATGAAGGTATGATGCACGACTGTCCTAGTATTCCAGATTACAATATTGTTCGACAGCTGAAATAGTTGTGGAAGGAATCGCTAATAGACTGCAGTTGTGTGCAGCTGCAGTCTGTCAGTAGAGTTCGATTGCGTTGTTGCATATCAAATGGTCGATTTCGAAACGTATCAAGTCTGATGCAATTTGATGACACAAAAGTATTGCAAAACAGCACTTATGGCATACCAATTTGATGCCTAAGGAAAATGTCTACACGATGTACACGGAGCTATAGTAATCCTAACACTAAATAAAAGATGAGCGTTTGCGAATGAAAGAGCGCGGGAAACTAGAAGGGATAGCGTGAAAACAATTCATCCCAATTGAAGCCGCAAGTCGGACACAATTATCACGGATGGTGCGCGACACCCTCGCGTTACTTGATAGCGTAATTAGCGTCGTCTAGCCGGTCGGCGTGTGAAACACGCGCCGGTAAATGCGAGCGATCGTATTAATCGTTAACTATCTTGTACGAGCAGCGAGCGGAGGCTTGGGCCGCATTAAGCCTCTCCGAGGCCGTATAATAGTGACAGTCGTAAAGTTAAAACCGCGTCCAATTAATTCCCGGCTCACGGTCGACGCCGGGAAACGATCGCGTTTGCTGGCTCGGATATCAGCCAGTCCCATGGAAATCCATGGAAATTAATTTGAAGGTGTGCCGGCTGTCGCCACGGCCACTGGAAAGTTTGACGCACGACGTGCCGCCAGAAAGATCGCCGTTCGCTTGGCAAAGCTTCTGAAATACAACCATGCAAATTTTCACGCTCGATTATTGACTGGAGAGATAAAATATAAACGTAATCAGCTTCGTCGAACAAGATCGACCAGAAGTCTTATTAATTCTATCCTATATCCACTCTTTATTTTTTCATTTTAATTCGTCTTGAAGGTATAAATAAGAATAAATAATTTTTAGAAATTTTCTAGATGAGAAAAATAAAATTTTCAATATCTTTTAATTAGTAATTTCGATGAGCCCCCTCATTCATAAATTTTCTAAGATTAATCCTTTAGTGTTATGCAGAATACCTTTCGCAGGTATTTTTTCAGATTCCCACGATCCTTTTCTCTTAATCCTATTTAAAAGAGAAAAAAGTATATCGAACGAATGAACGAAACACCCTGAGGATATTTCTGGGTCTGGAACATTTTAAGGTATCAAAGGACGGGTTCGCGGTTCGCTATTAATCCCCGTGGCCCAAAATCCCTATTATTATTAAAATTACAGCTCGTCCGAGGTTGTCACGGTGCATTAGAGCTACTATGTTCGCGTACGGTGTGTCATTACACGGAGGGTGCACGCGTGTCGAGAATTGTTTCGCTGGTACCGTGTGTGGTCCGTGCATCTAAGGAACATCAATACGACCCGTCCAAATGCATATTTCTCTGAAACGATTTCTCTCGCTTCAGGTAGATGCTTTCCATTTAACCTTAACGCGAACGTTTCTGCTGGTACACGTTTAGAATCGAAGGTAAAGAATTGCCACGGTGCTCGATCTTTACGGTTGAAAGCGACCGCCTCACTCTTTAGCTACTCCTTCAAAGAAAGAAAGAAAAAAAAAGAAAAGGGAAACGGAAACGTTCAGTTACGCTGTTGCTGGCGTTAATGGATTGTTCCAGCCGCGGTTTAATCTAATATCGAAGCGGAGACAGTTTGATATTTATAGTTGAAAGCGAATGCTCCGAGCTCGAGCTACTTTTAACCTGGAAAAAGAAGGAAAGAGACGATGCTGCAGAGGGTCGTGGATGTTATTCGCGATTTGTAGCGTTAACAGGTATGAAATGAAGTTTACTCTGAATTTATAGTTCATTATCTAGAAACGGTATGAATAGAAACACTTTTGTATAAATAGTTCCTTACACCAATTAGGAGACAAACTTTGCTACTCTGAACGTCTTCGAATCTAGATCCTGGTCTAGTTACTACGTTTTCCTTTGTACCATAATTCTATACTTTCTTCAATGCAAAAAACTTGCATGCTTCTATTCGAAGCAACGATCGTCTTTAGAGAGTTAAGCCAAATGATTTGCTATCACGCGAATCGATCGCTATCCAAACGATTCAATTCGAGTGTCTCGGCTCTCAAGTGCGTCCGCTAACGATCTCGTAAAACTGCTGGATCCCCAACACGGTTAGATCCTCGAAGCACGCCAGACTGCACGAATGCCCGGGATAGACTGCATTGGTAGACCGGATTATAGAGTTCACGTGCGGTATTATCATAGACAGTGCAATGTCACGAGCTCCTCGTCTCTGTTTGCACGTTAAAAGCGGTTGTAACGGCTCGCCATAATACGGTGATCCATACGTATCGCACACTATAGCACACGTATTCCCCATGCACGATCGACAAAAGAAACCAGAATGCAACTGCATGAACATCCGTGTTCCCTGCTAATCCTGATCGTGCTATTCCGATCCGCCATTGATCCTCTCCTAACAATCTTGATCATGATTTTCTATTATACCCCTTGGCATTGATCCCTTCCTAATTTGATTTTCTTTGCAATTGAAATTTGTCGTTTCACGAATGAAGAATATATCTGAAGTTTAAGAAAATGGTACCCTTGGTCCGAAACAATTCGCGCAACTGATGCTGAAGGTCTCTGGCATTGCTCATCCCGTTCGTGTTGTTTGCGTAATCACGTCCCTGCGAGTCGTTTAGCATCCATTACGACGTCGAGTTTCGTGTGTCCAGCTCTTCCTCTTTCATTTTTCAAAGGAACGTCCTGGCTGGAAACCGTCGGACTTTGACAAATGTCTCGTGGCTGAGCTCATCACGACGGTTCCCTTATCCTTCGAAACGTATCGACCCGCAAGATTAACCCAATTCCATCTTCCCACGAGTGGCGAGCTGTGCCGGCTCGGTTCTTCGTGTGTTACGGACGCTCGAAAAGCCTGCAGGCGGTTTGCAAGCCGGGATCAGAAGCAACGAGCATGTTGCACGTGATACTCGCGTTACCTCTCCTCCTTGTTTTGTCTTTCACCGAGAATAACAATCAGGTATCTTTCGTTGGTACGCGGAATCGTTTCTGCCGTTCATTAGGCCCGTTTTCCCAACACTGTAGATATTTATACGCGAGATAAAGCAATTTAGGTGGCCATTTCTCTGCACCGTTCCAACAGTTCGGTTATGAAATCGTGCCTCGATCCGACCCGACACGAACCAAGCCAACTTTAATCGTCTCCTCGCGTTTAACAGCGGAGATAATGATGAATCTGAATAATTGAAATTTTATGTATCTCTTAGTGGGATCTTGTGCAATATCGAAAGTAACGGTAAAGTTCTTCTTCGATGGAAGAAAAATTCAGGTGAAACTCTTTGCCATTCGATCTCCTTTGCACAGCGATTTATAATTATTTCTATAATCTAAAATTATAATTATCTAAATTTCCAATGATTCTCGACCCATATCGACTGTTTCAAAATCATGTCATTTAATTGCAATTAATTACCAGTAAATTTAAATCAGATATCCCGAAGGTATTTAACACATGCAATTTCGTGTAATACAGGTTCACTTCAGATTTATTCGAGCATCGCGCGTCAAGGTGGAATCACCACCAGTGGCCGGGCGAAAGTAGAAGCATAAATTGGAATCACGTTGGTCGAATGGAAATATAACGACCCGAAGAAAGTCGTCTTCCTGTGAGAATTTAAATCCCCAAGGCAGCACGCGTGCACCAGCAAATCGCTGCCTACTGGATCCAGTATATTAAACAGTTTCGATATATGCGCACCTGGAAGTAAATAGAATATTTTCTATCCCGTTTTTCCCACGATGCTAGATCGAGTCTTGGAGTCAGAAAAAGTGGAACTTGATTATTCCACTTTCATGAGTGAAGGAAACGCGTACTAGCGATGGTATATTTCCAAGGATCTTTCGATGTAACAATTGAATTATTAATTTCTCAAATAATACAGCGTTAATATTATAATCATAGATCGATATTCGCCGCTGGCGTTGCCTCGAATCTCGAATGCATCGAATTTCAAATTCTCACGGGGGGCTGTCAGTAGAAGGGGGGACAGGGTAGATCGATACGTGGCGAATGGGATCGAATATGTTAACTAGAGCTGATCTACATGTATGCTAAACGAAACGTATGCGGCTCGAACGATTGCCAGGGATCTTGATCTTGCTCATTCCCGACACCTCGGCCGACCGTGCCGTGCAACCACTCGACGAAACACGGCCCGGATCCATCGACATCTTTCTCTCTTTCCCCGAGGTGAGATGCTCTCAGGTGTGGTAAGCCCTCGGGAATCTATTTGCAAGTGAGAACGAATAGCGTGTTCGCGTGAACAAAGAACCGTCGTTATTCCGTTCGACAAGTCCGACATGCAGCCTGCTCGAAGGAAAACGTTCTCGTGTTAAGCTTCTAATCTGCGAACAGACGCCATCGAGAAGCTAAATTTCACGTGAAACTTTCGATATAAGAAAAGTATGATTCTATACTTTCAAGACGGTAGAACGTAATTCGTTACACGTGTCGTAATTATCCTCGATGACGTCAGGTTTATCTGTACATCGCGATCGACCGTGATCATGAACGACCAAGTAGATTCTAATTTTCCAATCAGATTACTCCGAGCGAGATATTTTCCTTCGTGACGAGCACAGCTTCATTGACACGACGTCGATATTACTTAACTTGCGGTGCACCACGCTTCTGATCGCCGTTGCGACTATAATTACGCGCGTAATTGAGCCCGTGTACAGTCACGTGTTTCCTCCGGGCGATCTTGTTCGGGAACATGTCATTCGATGATTCAATTGCTCTTTCGAACAAGTTGTTCCAAATTGGTCCAATTGAAAGTATTTACTAACTACCGTTTCAAGTGACATTTCTTTCATAAAGAATATGAATAAAAATCATCTACATATTTATTTATTGTGACTTCCAATATCCATCGATAAAATATTTCACATACATTGCACCCATCCCCGTTCTTAAACGTTACGTCAGGACCAATGTAAGTGCACCGTGCAAAGTTCCAGGACAATAAGTTAACTGGACAAACACGGTAGTCCAATTACGTAAGGGAGCAATCGGTGAGTTCCAAAAGCACTCGTGAACCAATGGGAATAATGTTCTCCCATGAACAGGATCCCCGTGTACGAGGTTTGTACGCAAAACGGACAGTGGTTCGTTCTGAGGATAGCGAGCGGGCGGGCACGGTTTCGAGGATCACGCACACCAGGATGAAGGGGTACAGCCGGGGCTACTTCGGTGCTGACGTCTCAATGCAGCCACCGGGAGGACCACCCAGTCGCAATACTTCCTACGACCGCCCAAACCAGAATTCCCGAGAAAAAGACGAAAGTACAGAGCGGGAGAAAGAGGGAAACGTCGGTTGGAGAGAGACGAGAGAACGAAGGGAATCGCAGAGAGGAACAGGACGCGGCAAGGAAGAAAGTAACAACGGAGGCGCAGGCCGCAAGGGAGAAAAAGAGGAAGAAGGTGAAAGAAGCGAACGCTAAGCGGAGAGTGAGATACGATCGAGCTCGAAATTTACTCATCCGACCGTAATTACTTTCGGGATGCGCACGTACGACAGGTAGAGGGGCCCTGCTGGTACCACCTGCGCTCACGCGATCCACTTTCGAAAACACAACGCACTGCCGCGATTGTCAACGAGGGGAACGAAATGAAAGTTGGGTGCCCCTTAATGAATCCGATCGAGTGCGTTAGAGCTTCCATTTGCGACTCCAGACTCAATTATATCCCCGAGTTGAAGTATAAATTGAAGTTTGACCCTCTGTTATAGGAAAGTAACTTTCGCGCTGTTCGATGCTTGTTCTTGATGCAAATTCAATTAACTTTTTCATTCTGCCTCGTAATGTATAATTTAAATTTTGACTCGGATCATTATTGTTTCACGGTCGAGAAATGAACATTAGGGACGTTTCAATTATTCCTTAAAGAAATTAATAACGTCGACCTAAATGTCGTACGAGTCTTCTCTCTCTAAAAATTGGTATTCCAAAAAATACTAACCACGTGGTGCGTTTAACTTTTATTGATTATGCAGGGCCCGCGTTGAACAGCGACGAGCCGCCATGTAATTATCGACTTCTCGGCTAAAAGATTCGCCTTTAATTACAATGCTTGTAAAGATCAGCGGGATCACGGCTCGGTTTCGGCGATCTGCATTCCCTGGACACCGTCAACGATCGTCAGACCGTCTGACGCGGCCGGATTATAAATCACTCGGTCGTTTCGAGGCTCGAATTAAACAGGCTGGAATGCTATAATTCGATTCTATGGACTTAAAACGAAGCCCTGTGGCCAGCGAGTATCCTTTCTCTCTCGTATACGCGTATTAATCCGATGAAATATCCCGGTCGTTGGCCGGGTCTCCCGGTGATTAACATAAGCTTTTATTCATTGACAAATTCGAGGCGGCACCGAGAATTCTGCCGTGAATAATCCGCTCGCGAGTGTACGCGAATTCGCGGAATTGTTCGTCTGCTACTTCTGATATTCGATGGAGAACAGAGATATAATTTTGCGTTAAAATAAAATTCAAGTCATTTGCGTTTCACAGAACCCAGATTCTATCTCTAGACAACATCGCACTGAAATAATGTTTCCATGCAACGTCGTCTGTCCGTTCGAGACGTCCGCCAATTTTGATCACTCTCAGACGTCCGCTAGACAACCAATTCGCTTAATTACAAAGGTATGCCGTCCCCCGTTGGCTTCGTTGAACCTCCACAGTTGACCCGTCCACTTAAAACAACAAACTACTTCAGCCACGCGAACTTTCGGAATATTCCAACAGGCAATCAACCGATGCGATGACCATACAGTGAATAGTATCAAAATAATGATAGAACCTAAATGGACACTGATCGTCATGGATGATAGGAGGTGTTCTGCATCGGTACAAGCAGCTAATGATTCAATTTCAAATCCATTTCGTTTCTGTTTGCACTGTTGAACCAGAGTGATTCACTGGCCGGTCACGCTGAATGATATTATTATGCAGCGTTCGCATCGGTCGAAAGACATCAGGCCGCATAGTGGGACCCGTACAAAGGCACGAAAGCTGTCGAGGCCATTGTGCGTGGACATACACGCAACCCAATGCATTATCTCACGCAATGGGACACTGACACCCCGTTTGTGGTCTCTCTGCGGCGTAAAGAGCCACACAAAGCGACGGGCGGACGCGCGGCACTGCCTACGGAAAGCTGATAAGCTGCTGGAACCTCCAACTGGGGAACGAGTTTTGTCGCTCCACCATCGAAATCGTCCTTCCATCGCGATCTTCCATCGAAATTTAAGGAATTTCAATTAACTAATATTTAAACGACCTTTCATGAGTAGATCATTTAGGAAAGGCACAGGGCATAGGTGACTAAAGCTCCCAAGGAATTCACTTTCCAATACCCAGAAATTTATTGACTGGGACTTTCTCTTCTATTCTTTATCACACATTGCCATTGCATAGCATAAAATAATTTTTATACCGTACAGAATAACGCGACACGTACTACGTGTGACGCCAAAAAGGCGGGAATAAGTGTAAGCAAAGGAAGCGAAGACCACTTTGAAACGTACCCCTTTGTAGCTATGTCCACGGACCGTGGCCTGTCACCGTGACGAGCAACGTTAAAAGGTACTACAACAAGCTGCACGCTTCCCTCGAGTGCACCGTGTAACGTCAGCAACAGGCTGCACAGTTCCGGGAGAGAGAGAGTAGTTACTATTAGAAGACATTCGCGAAACTCGTCTGCATTACAAAGAACTGGAATTGCACGTACAAGTTACTGTCCCCGGTGACGTTTTCAGGGTTCATGCTTGATTTTCAACGGTTAATTAGCGCGTGCAATTGTGGTTGATTTTGGACAAGCAATTAGTACGCGTGGCAGGTGTCAGAGTTGCTTCTTGTGATTAATTTTCACAAAAACACGAATTCAATAAAAAAAGACAAACCACCCCTTATTTTTCATATTCCTTTTACATATCTAGAAAAATGTTTGAACCTTAAAAATTCAAGTTATTTAAATAAAAAATATGAATCTGTTTCAATTGAAGGGGCATCAAGAATTTAAAGAAGATACGTCTATTCAAAGACAGATCGAAGGAATAACATCTCGCGTCTGGCATGTAACATTCGAACGAGGAGATTCTAGCGATTCATTGTCATCGTGTTATCTCGATCATGCATATTTCATAACGAGACACGTTCCACGGCCACGACGTTCGAGTTTCCCTACCGCAGCCTGTCGTAACGCGGCAGAAAAACGATGCAAGCAACGCGTAAGCGGAAATTAAAGCAAATAACAAATATCGGCTACCTGCGTCGAGGTAATCGTAACATTTATATCTTATCATTGGAGTGGTTAATGCATCCCATGTTGCAATTTAATCCTTCCCACTCGTCACGTTCCAGGATTAATAAAAATTTCATTAGATACACTTTTCTTCCTTCTCAAGAGAAAAACGTTCCGAAGGAATTAACTTTTCAACTCCAACGAAATGATTAATTCCACGGTGATTAGAAAGAAGCAGACGGATAGAAGGCAAATAAGTAAAAGAAGGGAACGAAAGAATACTGCGGCAAAAAAGGCGACTGCTTGCAAAAGAGAAATGCAGAACAGACTGGTGGGGAAGATGCAGTGAGAACGTCGGATGCATCAAACGTACCGCTGCACGGTAGGAAACGCATTTCGGGCTTGAATGGTAATGCGTGGGGAACAAGTTTTCGTTTTATGTCGACATAATCGCGTTTCCTTCCACTGTCGTGGACGATTCAACCGGGTCGCGGCAGACGTAAACCTTCGTCAGAGGTGAACCAAGTCTGCAGTCGTTCGAGAAGTAACATATTCATGAGTTAGGTGTATGTTAATACCTTGAATGTTGCAGTGAAAACGACCGTGTTTGGTACGGCAAGTAAAGAGGACACGATCACCCAAGCGTTGAGTTCACTACTTTATATTATTAGTAGGTAAAATATTGACGGAATTTAGTATCTTCCTTAACGCATTGAGTGCTACAGTGGAAATAAGAAAATTTAGCTAGAAATACTAAAAGATTTTAACAATTTTTTTGTAAGCTTCTGAATTGTTAATTCTGAATCATCCTTAAAATTCCCACACTCCATACACCGCGAAGAAGAAGGAAATAAGCGAAACAGAAGAGAACGAGGCGGGGTTAGTTTAAGGGCTTGATGGCACGAGTCAAGTGGAAGCTTGTTGCCGCAATTATCGCGAAAACGAAACGACTCAGAAACAATGCGATGCAAAATGCCAGAAGAAGAAGAAACGACAACAATAGTACAGAGAAGGAATGCGTGTCCGTTTTATGGAAATCAGAGGAAGGAATGCGTTTCGTTTGAAGAAAATTGCCATCTCGCTCTTCCATGGAACTCAATTGAATTCACCAACGAATAGCTCATTTTTACATTATCTTGCAGACTGGTATATAAATAAAATTTTATACCAAAAATTTAATTTTTAATAAAGTTATTCAAATTTCTGTGATCTTTTTTAAAATACATTGCAACCCACTGTAATGAACACAGCCTGCAGGGTACCTATGGTACAACATTGTCCCATGCAAAGTAAAAACGGAACGTCTGGTGGAAAAAAACAGAGACGAAGTCTAACCACAGTTGGTTCCAGAACGAAATCAGACGTCGTCCTTTGGCTGACGTCTGTCAACGATGAACCGACTTTATAGACGCTTTCAAAGACCTCTGTTCAACGTTACCGAGCCTCCTTTTTTCCTCTTTGATCCAGGCCGTGTGTATTTTAATCCGTGTGTTCATTGCAGTTTTTACGCGATGATGCTACGTGACATTAATTCCCGTGCATCGCATTCCGAGAAAACCGTTCAACACGTATTACTTTCTTTGCGACATTGAAACATTACGCGCGATCGATCTTGGAAACATATGGAATCTTTTAATAACCCTCGCTAATTAAAACGAACTGCATTTATATTGAAATTGTTTTAACCGGGACATGTGGACGAAATTGATTTCACAGAGTGAAATATATCTGCCGCTTTAATAATTAGAATCTACTGAAATTTATGGTGTGATTATTTAGGCATGAGATATTACAAAGATTTATTAATGTTTTTCGTAAGTATCTAATTTTATATGAAAATATATTTTAGAATATTTTGGGTTCAATCTTAATTCGGATTCCTACGCTAATTATCTGTGAAATACTTTATAACAGTCAGATGTATGATATTACAGAGGACGTTGTACTAAAAACACAGGGGGTCTGTAGTCACCCTTTGCTTCACGATGACCGAAGAACCTTCTTTATATGTGAGTCGCGTCTGGCCCCTTCATTAGAATAATTGCGTACCGCAGGATGATTAACTACTCCCCACACATGCCTAGACGATGCGTGCACATCGTCCTTTCTTCGACCGATCATCGACATCTTTTTGATTACCGAATTATTTAATAATATTATTAAATCCAAAGATCCGTGCCTTAATTAAAAAAGATAAGGACAAATTACATAATTTCTGCGCGTATGTTTCTTCTGAGGAATATAAAAAAGCAAATTTATAAGCGAGATGTAGAATAGTTACGAGCTATTTTGCCTGCAACGTTTGATCTGAACTACTGATATCATTTCTATTATTACTCCTAGATGACATCAGCTCATCCGAGAAGCTTTTGCACCGAGTATCTCGCACAATGTGGTTTTAACTAAACCAGGAAGCGAAACTTTCTAGGAGGCCAAGGTTCAAATACGTTGAAGGGACGGCGAAAGAAAGGGAGAGATACGTGTCCCGACAAATAAAGCCGACATCTCTTCCCACGAATTCTACGCGTGTGTCATACTTTACATCCACCCGCATGTAAATGTTCCTTCAAGATCCATTTCCAGACAACGAATGAGCGAACTTACTCTCCCACGGAAGTCAGCTATTATTGAACGGAACTTTTATTATTGTTTGAGTAAAATCATGAGAGAAATTTATATCTTTATTAATGCTTTGACAGCTACACATTTCATTGAATCTATGTCTCCTCTATTCCTCTTATGCAATTGCACATGCACTCGAGATGCATTCTTCATGCAAGAATCAAAATTTCAATTTTCAAGCTCAGTCTCGATACTTTTACGGCACACTCGAACAGCTCGAGTGTGACAACAAAAGAAAAATAAAATAAGAGGAAATGGTGCCATTAATTTCCTCCTTAAACCGTCGCAAAGACGCTTCAGCCGCGATACAATGCGAAACCATAAAGATAAGTCCGAGCAGGGTACCGGCTACTCCGTATCATAAATTCCAACAAATACTTATTATCCTGTCCGCCGTGACACGTCCACGCACCTTCTCCACTGAATTCCAGCCGATCGTGGTGCAGCTGCATGTGCATCGGCCCGGTTCCCGTTCGCGGCGCGCAAGAAATCCAGAAAAGCTCTCCCTGCTCTCGTTAAACGCGGTCACTCGTTGTTTGTTGCTTCCGTTTCTTTGCTCCTCTCAGTCTCTTTCGTCTCGCTTTCTCATCCCAATCCCGTCTCCTCCAGCGTGTGTCATTCTTTCCCCCGTTGTCGTACACGCATGCACGAACCTGCAGTGCCTTTGTTTGTTAATGTAACCGCAGTTCTTCTTCGTCCTCCCCCTTGCTTGCGCCCCTTTTTGTTCCTCGATGACGCGTTTGGCCCACTGCACGGCGATTTTTCTTCGCGTGAATCCTCCGTTGCTCGATATAGGAGGCTTTTTACGGAGCTGGCCGCCTCTGTACGCGCCGAAACGCCGCGAGATTTATGGACGATCGTAGGCAGAGATGATGGATGCTGTATATTTTATAATCCTTGATGTTAAACGGGCATAAAAATTACAACATTTCTGTTGCAATAAAAACAGTCTTCTCTAGAACTAGCGAGCTTTACTGCCTCGGTGGTATCGAAAGTCACCGTCTTTACGACATTTTACGGTTTCTGGACAACGACTGATAGTAAAAGTAAACGTTCACGTTCGCGACGCGGTGGTCTCTATTAGATCTAGGGTGCAATCGCATCCATCGATCTTCAGACAGTGAATAAATTAAAATGGAATTATAGAATAATGAGAATGAAATTTAAATAATTTTAGGGTATCAAATCTGCTATTTCCAATCAGGCACAAACCTAGTAGAATTGAACGAACCGATTTCCAATTATGATCTCACCAACACCGTTCGCCAAGTGACACTGGGAAAGCATTGTTTCCTGTTACGTCTAACAACAATGTCTACACGAAAGTGCATAGGTCGGGACGGTGTACCGTTGGACCACCTAGTCGCGAACGGACCATCTGAAACTGTGGCAACGAAAGACAGCTCGGTTCTCCTCTTGCGGTAAGTTTAACGTTTCATACACGAAGCACTGAAATCACGATCTTTAAGGTCCCTTACGTGCAACGTACATACGCCCGTGTTAAAGTCCATGCTGGCGACTAGGTGGTCTCGCCGTCTTGTACAAACAGAATCGAGCACAGGCCACAAAAGCTTCCCCCGCGTCGCTAGTACAGCCCATCACGATCGCACCGGTATCATTCTTTATTATGAAATCGACCTAAGTTTCTCCTGTGTTTTACGATTTCACGGAAAATCTTCTTCGGTTGTTCATTCGAATAGGCCGAACAGTATTTTACTATCCCGTCGTTCGGTCTCGAACGAGAACGTCGTTCGCTCGAGGGTTACTTTTATGGGAACAGTTTGCACGGAGGTGTTAAGAATACGTATGGGATGCGGAAATGGAAAGTCGATGCATAGTAATCGATGAGTCGATGAACGATGCCAGTCATAAGAGGGGAACGAGCTTATTTGACTTTCTAACATGGCGCATATGGTTAGCGTAGTTTTATTCATTGATTGTTGAAACAAAAGAAAATACGATGTTTCGAAATGGACAGACAGATGTAAAGGCTTTGTTTCATTCTATTTGTTTTGCCGTGATTTATCGTCTACGTATGCTGACAAAATTTATGAGAAGATCGTTTGAGTTGATTTATTAATTGGATTAAGGATTTATTAACACGTTTGCTATCAACACTCAATTGATAAGTTATTATTTTTTAACTTGCAAAAACAATACCTTATTTTGAACGAATATAGATATTGGAAAGTGAAGATTTTTCGTATCGTTAATTAAACACAGATGATTGAAAATTCTTTCAGTGGAACTGGTGCTGGTGCACCAGCAGCAGGAAACTGGAGAACGCTCGATTCGAGGAGGTAGTTAATCTTAATAAGAGACTCTCCAAAAGCAGAGGGATCATAAATTTTCCGGAAAAGATAGATGAGTATCTCAGAAAGTCGTAGGCGGCCCGCTTATCGCGGCTGCTTCATGAAGATGCAATGACGCATTAATGCTACGACACGTTCTGCATCGGCGATCGTTTCCTTGCAATTCTCCCGAAGAAGGCGTTGGGCGGTTCTGATCGCGGTGGCTGACACCAACCTGACACTTACGAAGTTGCTATTCACCAAACCATCTATGATTATCTACTATTCAAACCATAAGAAATTTGGCTAATATCTGTAAGGATGATACGTATGATTGGAGACATTAAAGTATTTGTCATTGCACCGGCGAATGAGTCACTATCATAAATTGCAAAGAAAGTAATAATTCCCAATGCATTCACGCACGGAAGTCTGTATAAACAATGCTCTTTGTCGGGGAATTATGCCGATCTGTCATTGCTCTTCGTGAACTTTGAATTTAACCATCGTCGGGTAAGTATGATTTATCATCAGAAGAGCAACCTCTGTTCTGTAGCGAATGTACATCATGTATCCATTTGTTTAACTTGATTCAATGACTGTATTCAATTTAATAATTATTGCCATTTTTAGAACTTTCTATTACAGTTATGATCATTCACAGTGCCTCCTTCATTGCACTTGCATCCCGTTATCGCGACTAAATTAGAGCTACTTCCTAGAAAAGATAGCCATTAAGGAAAGTTTTGCAGCTAATCGTGGGAAGGTTAACTGCGTGACGAATCGCGTAAAGTGTTGGCGGTGAAATTGGTTTCGGGACTCTTAGTTCCTCAGCTTCTCGTCTTTTCTTTACCTCTTTGTCTTCTTTCTTTCACGCGGCTCCCTTGACCTTCTTTTGCTTCCATCTTTGCATCACGCTAATTATGAACGCTTTGACAACGCGAAACACCACGGACTCTTGGTCTTCGAGACGTCTTTGTTTTATCACACCCCATTTCCTCTCGCTTCGTCATTGCTCACTCTTGGAAGGAGTCACAGGCAAAGCAAAAGAAAACGCTTTCAACCGGATATAAATCAGAATTGAAACGTTAACTGGTTTCTCAGCGCTTTGCACGGCTGCCGACTTTTCGCGAGGAAACGCAGCCATAAGTCTCTGGTAGATGAATGCTCTGCTCGAACGTATCCGCTGTTCGCGGACGTGAATTATTTGCCGAACGAAAAAGGAGCTCGTTTCCTCGAACCGTCGATCGTGCAATTTTTCACGCACTCCCCGATGTACGTTTATTATGTTATTCTATACACGCCACTTTCACTGATTTCTTTTCTGGCTCGATCATGTCACTTTCACTGCTTCCAAAACCGTTCTTTTCTTCGTTACAATTGATGCACCTCTTCTTGTATGCACATGCATGCAGAAGGGAGAGGCACAGTGTGGTTCTCAGTATTTTTAATGAATCAAACAGGATCGTTGCGATTCTGGTTATTCTAGGTGCATATTTTTATAAACATTCCCTTTCAATTTTTCATATTTATAAGCTAAACTGCTCATAAATCACGAAGTCGTAAAGGTGAAAGCAGACGCAAAGAATGCATCGGGAATTTCGATTCTTCTGTCGGAAGATTCAAACGCGGCGCGGTTCGTCGTTAAAAAGGTAAGCCTTTGCTCGTAAATTTCTAATTCTCAGGATTAGCTGCCGAATCCGAGACATCGATGGCAGTCGTTTTCGAGTAATCTTCGAAACGTTCGAGATTCGGAGGGGTTTCGGCGGTCGGGTAGGAGTAAGGTGTCGACAAGAGAGGTTCGTTCGTTATATCTTCACGAGGTTAATGCACCGTCCACAATCACGAGATGCACGCACCTACGTGACCGGCTTCCACAAGCGTTGACACATCCTGTCGCGAGCCACACCTGCGACACCATGGAAACTATACGTTCACGCGCGAGTTGCGATAAAATTGCGGGAAACTGTCAGTGGTAGGAAGAAAATATTTGTTGTGTTACGTTTAGAGGAAGGTGATTTCAACTTCTTTGTGATACCATGTTGAGGAGGTTCCTTTGATGTCGTCAATTAAAACAGAATAGCAGGCAATTTTAATATTTAATTGCTCGCATTTTGTTGGGTATGAAAATTCTTTTTTAAAATTATCTGCTGCTAATTGCATCCATCAATGCTTGTCGAAAATTTTGTATCGCGTTCATTACGAAGAGCTGTCAACAATGTGGAACGTAATGAGACACGCTAAGCGTCGAGGGTGGCAAGAAACGTATTAAACACGAAATCGGTATTATATAATACACGCATGGAGGAAGATCGAGCGTGGATCTGATTCGAAGGGATCGATAAACGAGTACTGACGAATGGAATTTAACGAGATCCACTCGTGACAAAAACCAGTCGGCGTTCTTCGACTGGTGAAGGAAAACCTGATGAAACGAGAGCTGAATGGTGTAGCAGCCACGACAATGGCGCTTGTTGAATGAGCTCATGAATGATCGAAAGAATGAAGAAGCGGCAGCCGTTAACAGGTAATAAACAGCCTGACACCGCGAATCATTCGAAACGAACCTGTGCATTCTACTCGTTTAGAAGGTTCGCAGAAGAACACGCGACAACTCGTAACTAGCATACTGATGTTCTTGAGGACGTTTAATGAGGCAAAAAATGTCGATGCGAATAGCAATCAGGAACTTTCTTTTCTTAACTTTGAACTGGTAGAATTTGTGCAAAAATATATACAGTAATTAGAGAAAATATCAGGAGAGGATTGGCCATCGGGAAATCAGGAAAATTCCCGGTGGGCCGGTAATGATTTAAGACCGAATTAATTAAAATTCGCTACACTAATCTCCCTACTTATTCATTACTCATCAATTACAAAATCTGTCATTTTCCACTTCAAATATAGTAAATTTCTTTGGAAATTATATATTCAAAAAATTTTAATTTTAATCCCAATGTAATTAACTGAATTTCCACGTGGAGAAAACATTCATTAGAGACAAACGAGTTTTGTCAGCTTTCGAGCATTGCGCAACCAGGTCGGATGAGATTGACGATACCTCGTCAGCAGTTACCATTGAGACAATAGAACGTCTGGTGCTCGCCTCCCTTCGATTTCTAAACACCTTCGGAGAACAACAGCTCCGTCTTTCACGCCTACGCGTGCCATTGTCATACACTGGCCCGATGATGACTCGTATACCGCGGAAACTGCGTTTCGATCGAGCCCCGCTACTCATCCACGATGTGTCAATACTCGATTGTGGACAAACCGATGCCGTTCGATACGCGGGATATATCTCGATGCGAGGAAACTACCGTTCAGATGATTCAGAACGGACCGCGTGTCGTCGTGGGTGGTTTTCATTGCGAAATCGATCGAAATAGAAACACGAGACCGAAATAAATTTTCCAATATTTTCCATTGATATTTTTACAGTCGAACGGAATGGATTATCACCGGATACCAATATTTAAACGAAATATAAAAAAATTGATCGTGTTTACACGAGTGTAGCCTTTCACGCTCCTCCTAGTTAGGAACTTTAAAACCCCGTTCGATTGCTGCGATACGAATCGAACAGTCAAAAGGTGAACAAACGTATGGGTAATGCGAGGAAATTTGAGATATTCGTAGACGTTAATGCTGAACGAAAACGGAATAGAGTTGGAATTTACGAAGAACGATGAGTTTTAAATCATGCTGAATCGTGCAATTACGAATACGCAATCACTGGAGTATTTCACTTACCGGTTGTTAGTTAGCAGACTTGTTTCGCAAAGTTCACCGCAATCTTCGTGAGAATCTCCAAGGAGAAATCTCATTTCAGAGTTTTCATTATCATCTGAAACTTTCCAACGTTAGAGAGAAAAGTAGCCAATTTTTGTAGCGTGGAAGAATATATTTCACCATATCATTTTTATTCGCATTAAATTCAATGACGAAAACGTGCCCAAAAATCATTCAATATCTTTCATTAATACTCGCCTTCCACAAGAGACAGAAAATCAAGCAAAAGAGAACGGTTTAAAAATCCGATAAAACGGTTCGAGCTCCATTCGCCGGTGGTTAATTCGCGACAGTAACGATCCGGAGTTTACGAGCCCTCTCGAAATCGCTTTAATCGCGAGTAAGCATCCTCGAAGCGATTCGCGTAGAACGCGGCTTGCTGGTAAACCGCGAAAACCGCGTTTCGAGCGTCTGGCAAGTCTGAACGGATTGATATTCGATGCAGGATGTCGAGGGGTGACAGGTCGCGTCGACGATCTGGGAAGTCGCGACGCGTCCATCGAGCGCATTTAGCGTGTCCGCGCCGCGTTGCCTCGCGCGAAACCGCCGCGTATTTGCATAATAAAACAGCCTTCGCCCAGGTGATTCATCCTGATGCACCGCCCGGACGACGCTCGGCTTCAGGGGCCAGCGAACTCTTTACGACTCGTACGGAACCTGTCCGGTTACGACGCGTTGCTCGACACGCGGAGAGCAGGCTGAGCATCGAGATAAGACCACCAAATCGAACCAGTCCGATTTCTTCCAGGTGGTATCGACGTCGCGGCTCGATCACGCGCGAGCTTTTGAACGAGAGGGTCTGAGATGATCGTCGAACACGGGAGTTTGCAAGCTTCGTCGATGCGCTGATAAAGAATTTGAATTTACCTATCTTCCTGTAGGATGTTTAAAAAATCGTAAATTGCGAGTGTAACACTTTATTAATAAGATCTACTTAATATGGGACATGCGTACCAAATTTTTATGGACATGATAAATTAAATAATAGGAGAAAAAAGAGATCATCTTATCGGATAGATGACCACGTGCAGAACAAGAAAAGAAAAATGTTTTCCCATACGTAAGTAGATGTGTCGCGATAGTGGATTAACTGGATCGATTGGATAAAAAGTTGAGTAAAAGGAACGAATTCTAACCAGTTTCACAGTTGCTCACCTTTTGAATCGATCTCTCAATATCTATACTCCCCGCTAACATTGATAACTATATTCTTTAATGATAATAATTCAATTAGAGCAAGGAAGGAATAAAAAAATGAACCACCAATCAATCGTATCATTCTTCCTCGTTAGCAGTATCCTTTTTCCTTTCAAATCACGAGTAAAATTGAAAGTACCTAATGAAAGTTGTATTAAACCGTTACAATCTTCGCTCTAGCACTAATTGCTAAGAAAATTAAAAAGAATCAACGCTCGTTCGTTCTCGAGTTTTCCTAACGTTTCATCCCCAGGGAAGAGAGTTCTCGAGTTCATCCACTCGCGAAGTAACGACCACCCCGTGCACTCAGCAGATCGTCGCATAATTCCGATATTTTATACAACGGTTTTATCGTCGCGTCGGTTTATATCGGATACCAACGCGCGCCGATGAATGCGACGAAGGGGAAGAAGTCAGTCTTATGCCGGTCCCGACGTCCCTGGCGACGGAAGTCGAAGAACGACCGGCAAGTTTTTGTCCGATCGTTCGAGGCGTATAACGAGTGCAAAGCGTTCCTCGAACCTCGGACGCGAATAACATTCTCTTAACCGATGGAAAAACCAACGACTCGTCCCTTATCCCCTTTGATTATTCCCTTTTGTTCGATCAACATCGAGCGACGATAAATTTTCATCCCGTTCGAATATGTGTACCGTAGGACGTGCACGGAAACTCGAGAAAGATTCACGTGGGCAACGGGTTGCGCGTTGCGTACACGGGGCCTATCAGAAGTCCATTAAGTCCTTTCGCTATGTGGGCACACGCACGTGGGACACGCGAACACGCGGATGCACCCACGCGTCGCGTTTCGCGGATTCTCCAATCGAATACGCGATACGCCTCTATGGGAGGTACACTCGGCTGCAACATAAGCTTCTCCTGGTTAAGAGGAAAGATAGAGAGAAACCTCCCACAATTTGCTTCCAATTTTAGAAAGATCTATGGAAAAACCTAACACGAACCCTTCTATTCTCATACATAAAAAGCAAGGATGATTAAGGATAATGATTAGGCCCTTCCTTTGTAATTTACCCTAATCGAGGGAAGCCTAGATTGCACGCGACTGTACACGGGGGTCTTATTCCCTCCCTTGATCCTCTCTACTGCGACTTGCCACTCGATTGCTCCTCTTGCAACGAGCAGTGACAAATTGCCGTGTCTACTGATTTTTCCACTGATACGGCTGGACGTGTAGCTCCTTGAAACAGGAAAGTGTGATAGCAAAGGTGTTACCACTGGCAGTAGAATGGAACCGGTAATTGTGAATAAATTGCGAAACAATTGGCGTTTGTGATTTATTATGGATTATGGACAATGGATGAGGTATTAAAATGAAAAGAGCGTATCTTGTAGGAGGACGTTTCAAAAATTTCTTCAAAAAAAAAATGAAAAGAAACTCAACATTCTGATTACGAATGAAAGAATAGAAAAGAAATGACACAAGGTTGAGGTATTTCATCCCCTTATTTCTCGAGTAAACAGTCGCTGCTACTTTCCAATCGAACGTAATCCCCGCGTAGGTGGAGGACGATAAAGAAATTTGCTGCTAGCCGGCCAGCAGTCTCGACGATCATATCGGTAAAAGTAACAACGGCAGCGAGCGCCGAGCAACGAGGAAGCTATTGACGATCGACAGGCCCGACGTGATCGAGGCGCAGCTTCCGGTATTACATCGCGACTATCGGTCCCGAGATATCGGAGGAGGCACGTATCGATATTATGCACTGGAAGAAATACGAGACTGCAGAAGTGCTAGGTCTCGGGCGCAAAGTGTACCAGCCTCGACGAGGTTCGAACAGGTATCAATAGACAAATACATCTCCCAGCTTTTCGATCTGATCCAAGCTTAGAATTCTTCCTTATTATTTATTTATAGTAGTTTGGAATAACATTGCAAAATTCGTGAGGGATGAAATTTCACCCTTTAAGGGTTAATATTGAATACAGGACAACTGAACTTCAAAATGTTTTAAAATTATATAATGGATGTTCCTTGACCCGACCAGATGCAACATCAGTTCTTTACTCTTTAGACAATGGGGAAATGCGGTTCAACAGTTTGAAACGTTTTAATGATATACAGAAAGAAGAGGAACGCGGGGGCGTACAGATCCCTGGTAAATTGATCTTTCTAACGACTAATCCAACGAACAGTATCGTCGCTTTCCATAGAAGGAATGATGACCATCTAAGGAAGCTTGCGCTCCACTCTGGCATTTAAGGTATCCACGAATGGAACACGACTCGCGTTCCCATTAGTCCAGTTGCCTTGAACTTGATTCGATCATTCTTTCCTGCTGAATCTACCGATTCATCAACTGCATCGAACCAATTATTCGTAACACTTAAGTCAAAATTCTGTTTTTTTCTTTCGAAAGTAACGAGTGTTTTTAAGTTTCAAGGATCATCTTTCGGCACGCATGATTTAAATACGAGCAGGCTCACGGGGATATTAAAACTGTAACGAATTAGTTGTTGGCATGCGATACGACGTCGTTTCGCTGCGTTCTTCCCTGTCATTATTCCTCTTAATCGCAGCCTCAATTTCGAGGGTCGTTCGAGGCTGCGATTTTCCTTCAATTCCGTACTGCGAATCGATGCGTTAAAATACATTTAAGCGCCCTTCGTAAACGCTCGCATACGCTATTAACGCGAACAGAAAAATAACTACGTTGAAGGAATATTAAGTATCGTTCATTAAAGAACAAACCGGGTATCTGTAAAAGAGAATCGTCGAAAAATTGAACGTTATCCTCGTAACTTCCAGCTGAGGCTACGCATAAGAATATTATAAATCCAGTAAAATAGAAAAATAAAACAAGTCGAAATTAAGTATATTATTTGATACACTATGTAAATGAATGAACCATGAAGGCTTCCCGAATGGAATTACATTATGTTACGTGAAGTTGCGTAGAAGAGAGCTCGGATGTCAAGAATAAAGTTACATTGCTTTGGTAATTAAAAACGTGACCAAGCTCGTTAAAAGAATTTTGCAATTTTTTTATAGAAAATTACAAATGTTATTTTAGCAAAGCGAATTCGTATGATTTGCTGGGTAATTACAGTAGGTATCGTGATAAATTTCGCGCGTACCGGTTGCAATTTTCCCAGCGCAAAAAGCGTCGGTACGTGCGAAAATTGACGGCGTGGTGTAAACGGGAGAAATAAACGGCACACAAAGTGAACGTCTCAATTTCGTTGAAAGGATGCCCGCGGCCGAACAATTTTTCCATCTGCTTCGCGATCACGAAACACGTTTACCGTAAGTGTCCGTTAGTCAGACACCGGTCCGGTCAATTTCCACGGAACGGCGAGGAAATTAACGCCGTGGCCGGGGAGAAGGACTTAGAAACCGTGAAAATCGAACATCGTTCCATCTACCAGCCCGTAAAGACGACGCTTCGATGAACTCGAGCGTGAAACACAGTTCGAACTGTTTCGCGAAGCTAGCCAATCGTTTACGAAGAAAATCGCCTGTTCAAATGAAAGTCTAACTGAAGTCGTAAAAATTCAATAAACAAAGACGAATTACATTATTCAACTCTTCAATTTCGTCTTGTAAGTAGATGGTTGATTTTATTATAGTAGGAAGATCGTAGAGATATTTATTAACATTTGACTGTGCAAAAATTGTACTGAAGTAGGCAAAGCATATCTAGAAATCACATTATATTAAGGCAATTTTGTCCTGTTCGTTCCAACCAGCCAGTCGATGGGATCGCGTGGGACTGATCTGCCCCACGAACCGTTAACGGCCCAGTCTGATAATGATGGCTGATGAAATGATTGAGGAAATCTCGAAACAGTAGTCAGCCAATTTAGTCGTTTCAATTCCGACGACGTGCAGTGTGCTTTGCGAGCCACTTTTGTCCTCGCCGAACACTTTGATCGTGTCTTTGATTCACCCTCGAGCGACGCGATCCAAACAAATGTCAAATGGTGCGGTAACTGTATTAGACGAGATGTATCTAAGAAGATTCTGCGATCGTAATTTTAACCCTTTCCTAAATCGGAGTAAAAGGAGGCGCGGTTCGTTTGGTCGTTATCGAAGGAAAATCAATTTTAAGTTCGAATGCAAATGAGGGTGAGAACGTTTAACAAACGGCAGTCCCTTATTTATTCCGTGAAACCTTCGTAAATTCCACGGGAGCGATTTCGCGAGCGTCGTCGACGACTTGCCTCTCTCGCACGACGAAATGATTTCGCGTCCGAGTAACCGGCTCACGCTCTCGCCCATTAATCTAATCGATAAAATCGCCGGTAATCGATAGCCGACCGCGGTCACGCTGCAATCGTGAGCTCCCACGTGTAAGTACGTACGTTTGTTAAAGCCGCGAAATTGTATCGAACGTAGCGCGAATCGAACCATTTCAGAACTTTCTATCCGGACTTGGTACAATTTTCTTGAAAATTATAGATCGATTCATTTAAAATTCATTTTTGAACTTCATCCTTGACTTTTTAACTAAAGTTATTAATTATACTTTGAAGGATCTGATTTGTATCGTTATTGCATTGAATTATAAAGTCTCCAGTATATGCTTTTGTAATGGCTAGCATTAGATCTGACTGAAGTCATTAGGACTTTGTTCTCCACAGATAATATCTCAGTTCATGATCTATTTTTCATCGTCAGTGACAACTTCGACAGGCATCAAGGAACGTTCTTTTGTCATGAAAGAAGACATGTTGCAATCGAGAGTAGATTTACTTGATTGCTTTCAGTAAGAACTTTAACTCTCTGACTTTCCCTAGTCTTTCCAAGTGATTGAACACCATAGACTATGATATAACAATCCCCTGGTTTTTCATTAAATCTGTCAGAACAAAACCTAATTTACAATTTATTACAAGGCAATTGCAAGACTCCAAAATTTGTCATTTCTTTATGAGACCAAGAATGACGGTAAAGCAAAGAAAAGACACACAAAAGATTAAAATCGCTCGTCACGAACGTTCACGAACGGTTCGAGGCGTGATTGAAGTAATGGAAATCGCAGATACCGTCGCAGTTGCTGCAATCACGAGCAAGATCGATTGATCGATCTGTATCTGAAAACGTGTAACGACATAATCACCGGGAATGCTTCGCGCCAATAAAATTGGTCAAGGTGTTAATAGTCGATTCCGCGTTTCGATTGGACATCAATCGATCTCTCTCAACCGATGAATTTTTGACCAAAGTACCTTAATACATTTTTTTTAAATAACAAAATTACCTAATGGAAAATGATTTTCAGGCAATACCTGAGGAATAGTAATTTAGAAGATTAAATAACGTCGCTTTTTCTTTGCTGAATGTTTACCCAATGGATCGGCCGAGGTTAAAACGACAGAATCATTAGGAGCGTAATTGAAAGGCAAATTACGCAAAGTGCGCGGGTCGTTCGTTTTTGCGCTAGGATTATTTTTCATCGCGGACTGAAATGTTAATAGACGGACATTATATGGCGTAACGGTATTCGAACGTGGCAAGTATGTAAAAAAAAAGGAGAAGAAAGACGTCAATGAATTTATAGGCACAAGAATCGAACGGGAAACATGGAACGGCTGGTATGACGAAATAATCGATGCACCGACTTTATTAAATCTACGCCGGCAGCAAGTTTAATAATAACGTGCACCACCTAATTCCTTCGACTTCTGCTTAACGATCTCCCGATAATTACGTTGTAATAATGATTAACGACCGCCTTTCGGTCCCCGTGTACCTCATTAATTCTCGATCACGCGCGGAAGTTCAGAACTTACTAGTCATTACTAGTGGACATAGTAACGAACGCGGCTAACGCAGAATCCTCCCAGTGATTAATACGCGTACCGCGTAGCTACGAGCCAGATATATTTTTCCTCGATATCAAGTGACTACCTTACGCTGGAATCTTGTAGTAGAACTTTTGCACCATCTCGTGGAAACGATTTTCTTAGTTTTGTTTGCTGAATCATCTTCCAAGTCCTCGGTCTTGATAGAATTACAGAGGTATGGTAGGATGAACGTAATTGATTCTAGAATTTTGCTCGTTATAATTATCCAATACTCAGAATGATTAATCGAATATTGGAAATTAAAAGAAATAATTTAACCTTCTAGCCGGGGATGAAGAGTTAACCCTCGTAGGGTGAACCATGAAGAGAGCCACAATTTTCATTTAGTTTTCTTTAAATTTCATGAATTATGAAGCCAGATGTATATGTAAATCTGTAGAAGTGTTTGCTCGAAAACAAGCGACGCGTTTAACAGAGTCAAACGATAACCATCACTGACAGTGAATTATTAACTTAGAATCGCGTAACCGAGGCCCGATGAAAGGCCCGCTTGTTGACGTTCATTGAAATCGCTCGTCCCCGCCATTCTTCCGCACGACGGATGAAATTCGATTGGAATGCGGGCGAACTAATGGTGGTAAGTAACACGTCGACAGCCACGCTGTTGTCCTATTTTCGAGGCTAACCAAAGGCTTGCGCAACTACACTTTAGAAATAATTTATTCATCGAATCATTGTGGACGTACGTTTAACGCTTCGAGTTTCGAGAATTCACACTGAGAACATTCACGAATTCTAGCAAGAATTAACGTCATCGTTATTATTTCATTTCTTAATTTCAGCTTTTACCTTGAATCCTTACACTATTAGCACGATATGTACTAACGATAATAAAAACCATTCCCTCTTTGAAATATCCTGTACATACTCAAGAAGTAGAGAAAGAATTAATGAGACTGTCCGCGCCGCTTATTCTGCGATTCTGGAATGCGAATCGAGGCTAGAAAGAAGTCAAAGGGTTCACTTTTATTGAACGATCAGTCGGTGACGCCACCATGACCGTAATCGTAACCCGTCCGTTTATGACATAATAACCATCGTGGACATTTTAATGATGTTGGAGGATCACTTGCCCCAACTAAGGAATCTAGGTGAAGTTATTAACCCTGTATTTCTGCATTTGCTATTGACATTAATACATAAATCAACATTAAATCGCCTAAAGAACTGACCGATGCATCAGTGGTGCAATTGTCTAGCCCATGGAAGTGAATCCTCCCATTTCCGGCCAGCCACTTGCTTTGTACCTACACCATTTTCACGTGCAAAGAATGAAACAATCCGTCAGTGACCCGATTCTCGCGGATTCACGGCTGCCAATCAGATAAAAGGTACTTAATGGGTAGAGTACGTGTAAGGACAACCTCGGTCACGGTTTAACGTACGATTTCCTGATTTTCGTGGCAATTTACCGCAATTTCCCGCCCACGCTCGAGCAAAGTGCACGTAGGACGTACAATGCAATCGTTGGTACCCGGCTTTCTGCGCATTGGTCAGCTGGAACTTTGTTTAACCTACAAATCAGCGAGATTCGTCGGCGTGGGCGAGTAACAGAGCCTGATATCGTCGGCGAATAGTTGGTAATCCGTTAATTAACGACGCGAGGAAGTGGAAATCGAGGTAGGAAATGGTAGAACGAGATGCGAACATTTCAAGTCCATTAAGGAAGACGGTGGATCGAGTAAAGTCGAGGCGTTGAAAGTTTCACAGTGTTTATCGTTATCTCCTGAAGATTTTAACAAGTGTTTGAGTAACTCATCACTTCTCACAGGAAAATGTTATTTCTTTTTCCCTTTTTTTTTCCTTTTTACAAAACACTAATTACAAGTGAGTCAGTTGCATCGCGCCAGCCTTTACTGCTTGTTTGTTAGGATTGTTTTATATCTTAATTAATTGGAGCACGCTCGAGTAAGCACCGTGCCGATCAAGAAAATCGTATGGACGCTGACACGGATGCTGGTGTCGGGCTTGAACAAGCATCGATGGAACGAGCATGTAAAATGTTAATAAAACTAAGACGAAAAGCTTAGCGCACGGGGTATGTTCGAGATAAATAAAGTTATATCCCATAACATGAAATGCTCCATCTTGTAAGCCTCAAAGGCTACCCTGAAGCTTTATTGCGAATAAAATGCAATAAATAATTGCGATATGATCGCCAAAATATTTTGAGAATTAATTATGAAAAGGTTCTAAATTAGCATTTCTTAATTCCTGAGAGATTCTTGTCAGGTCGAACGATACTTCCGGCAGAATTGATGCAACCGCGTCTCGTTAGTCGCGATCCAAGGTATCGCCGGTTATCTTTACCGCTGCTCCGTTCCGTTAAAGACTACTTTATATCCTAATTAATTAACGCGAAGCCTATCTCCCATAATTGCAGAGCCATCGTTGTAACATCCAGGGCAAGGCGTAATAAACACGAGCTAATGGAGACTCGAGCGTAAAGCACGCAACCTAAAGATCTCGAAATGAGTCCGTAACAGTTAAGATCGGTTTTTGCAAGATTTCACGTATCAGGTTTCGATCGAATTCGCCCTGAAACGAAGCTGGTTAAGATACCAGGAAATTTATTCTGTTCTTCCTCTTGGAAAACCTACGATTCCTGTAATAAGTGATTAGCAAATTATCTATTTAGCGTTCGAACGATGGTAATGAATGTTTTCGCAAAAGGTATGTAAAGAATACCGAGCGATGCTGTGTTTGATATTCGGAAGGATTAGAGGGTGACGATCAGATTTAATGGGGACTCGGATTGCGCGCATTCAAAGATCAACGATAAGCGAAAGTATAATAATGCAAATGGGAGGATACTAACGGTAGTATCGATGTTATAATGTTTGCGTTAAATTGCAATTGAGATAAGATTTTTATTGCTACAAGCTGCGCGTGAGAAATTGTCTCGTTGAGATAAGGATGTATAAAATAATTGAACTTTATGCAGATGGCTCTTGAAAAAAGGACATTGATTTAAGATGATAACTCTTGAGATAATTTTGAAATAATAATTGTGTTCAATCATTCATCTAATATTTCGAAGCCAAATATTGGTAGCTATACATTACCAATAATTAATCAATATTGTATCGTTAGAAGAATATTTCTACCCGTTAAGTGTACGTGTTGCAGCCGTTACATGGTAACAGCGTATTCGTATTCCAGCCACCGTTAAGGTCGGTTACCTTTATTGCTTCCTATTTACGCGGAGAATTATTTTATACGGTAATTATATTTAGTTAACGTTCGAGCTTGCGACGTGTGCTCATGGCAGCGGCATACGTTTACCCGCATACCGATTTCCTGGCTGCGCTTATTATTAATACAACGAACGAACATCGTCGAGACTGCGTTGATTTCTTCATAAATTTCAGCATGCAAATCGAGCGAAAGGATCGCACGTTTACGCGCCGGTATGGGCCTCGATTCGAGCGTTATTTATGCTCGTTGCACGGTTTATGCGTTTCGTTACAATGTTACCGAAGACCCGTCTCGTCATTCAACGACAGCTTGAATTCATCCGATGGTGCCTAAACTGTTCGTAATACGATCGTTACCCAGCCAGTTTGCTTTTATCGCTTCCTGCTTTTATCACGATTTACGAATACCTCGGACGTGATTCGCCGCTCGGCTCGCATTAGCGCAATTCAGAATCATGATACTCCGCTTCTAACGTTGGGAATCTCACTTTCAACGAGCTGAAGAGATAGTAAGGAGTTTGTTACAGAACTTCGTGTAAGTTTCTATGGGAATGGCAAGTGAGAAATTTGCTTCAGAATTGACTTTAATCGAAATACTTCACGGAGGAGTTATGATAATATGATAACGAATCGGTCAAGAGTGATACAGTCAAGATAGTATTAGTTCGACAACACGTTCGCGCATAAATGCAACGGCGTGTGTAACGAGACATTAAAATGTCACGGTGCATCATGTTCGAGCGTAAAACTTATTCCGCTTACGCCTTCGTTATATCATCGCGACACGATCAGTGCAAGACCTGAATGAACTTGTCTCTACCAGTTCTATCCGTGATCTCACCTGCAAATTGAAGCCGGTCGATTAATTATTATCGAACACCTTATAAATCCTCGATATTCCGATGTAATTTCGATCTAGAGAACGTAAAATGTTACGCGGACGTTCGACAATAAAACCGACAAACGCGGTTAACTGTTATGTTAAACGATCCCGAAGCTTTTAAAGGTTCAAGTAACTGTTTTGCGTCGAGTTTATGCGGCTTATTTAATCAACGCACGACATATTGGAGGAAAGATCTTTCCAGCGAAACGAGCATTTAATTAATAACGCAATTTCCAGACCACGCTCTTCCTGGTCCGTCGAACGATTTCTTTTTCAATCGATTAGCGGTGATATTCGCGTCTATACTTAATCACTGGTTAGCGTTCCACTTAAACGGCGCATCGATCACTTTCTCGATTAACCACGAAAACCGAAGGAAACTACGCGATGGCGTATGTCCAGCAACGAGCAGGAAGGAGTACCTAGTTCACGTACGCCTATCTCCTCTCCTATCCTATGTCAACGCTATTTTCAGTTCCAGATACGATGTACTTTTCCGTCACCCATTGTCATCGTGCTTTCACCAGTGACAAATTTCGCCCGCGCAGTCAGGAAGTCGACTGATAATTCATTTATCAGGGTGATATTTATTTTTGCAGGTGCTGCCTGTTATAATGCATCCGCCATGTATGCTCGAAACATAGAAACGCGGTTATGATACCACCAGTCACATCTGGGCAAACCTTGTTATCAATGGGATATCAAAGTGTACAGTCCACGTCATGATATTCCCTTGACATCCTCTTTTTTGATCTTCGTTGTGACTTTTGTTGTTTTCACGACTCACTTGGTTACAGTTAGGCTTTTACACCTGTACGGTGCAATAAGAATTATGGCAAACGTTAAAAAATATCTTCTGTCGATATTCCAGAATAACATTTCTATCGCAATGTATTTCATACAATGCTCGTTAAAATTGCGAGGAAGCGGAGGTCGGCCGAGTACAAACGCAAGAAGTCTGTCGTTCTTTATGCGTGGGATTAGCGATGCAAATTTGCACTACCGCGGGAACATAATTGGCCGACATTGTGCGTTCGTTAGCCGAGCATTCTGCCACTTATCGGTGCCGCCGCGAAAGGGACAAACGTGAATAGCTGCCTTCTAATTGAAGGAATGCCGTTTCCCGCCGCGTCGCCGTTTTCACGCACCGACGGAAGTAACGAGGGAAGAAAGAAGAATGAAAGCTCGAGCGTGCCGGAAACGGTCGAGTTCCACCGTGGATCTGCTACGGTCTGAGAAAGGAAGCGAGGAAGCAACCGCTAACTAAGGGAAAACCTTTGTGTACGGTCTTTGTGAAAAAGATGCAACGTGAAAATTTATGTGAGAATACGGGTAAGTAGATTTATGATTATACATGGAAGGTGGATGAAAAGGTCAAGATACTGCGTTCATCTACCGATTTCAACTTAACTCTAACAATGCTGGTTCTCATTTAACAAAGGGATAATTTATTTCAAGTGTACCTTCTGTAATGCCATGTTCAACAAATGTAATGTTGTAATAAAAATGTTGTAAGTAATGTTGCAAGGAGAATACACGATCATCAAGATTAATTTCATGTATGGATAATACATTCATCAGAAAAATTAAATTTTTATAACTTTATTGCTTGAAACAAAATTGACTTTACTTTTTATTTTGTACGATAATTTTATAACATAACAGGAATAAAATTTTAACTGAAATTGTCATACGGAACACCATACGTTCCCCTCGTAAAATCACTTTAAGCCGGAGGAAGGTCAAAGAACCCTTCAAAACGATCCCCTGCATTCAAGTTTCTTAAACTTTTACGATCACTCGCGTCTCTCGAGCGTGTTTTATACCGCACAAATCCAACTGTGTTCAGAGAGAAACGCAACTGGACCAGCCATGACACCGAGACGTCCGAAACGATAAAACGCCGGTTTCTCGTACGTTCTTTCAGCTATTTATCCGCTCTCACGGGCATAATTAATATCATTATTGTGATGTCAACCGAAGGAAACTGTACGAGCACGTCGAGTGTGTGTTACACGAGTAGTATATATGGGGACTAGACAAGCTACCGCGCGGGATATGCTAAATACGATCAAACAACGTTGTTTTATGCTAAGTGACCCCTGTCACGTCGAGAAAGACAATGCCGGCTGTCTGTTCACCGCGAAATGCATCGGGATGTGTACTCTCGAGCGGGTAGAAGAAACCATTTCTGGAATCAACCTTTCTCTTTCCCTCTTATTTCCTCGCAACACCTTTGCACACATTTTCGATACTTACATCGACTAGATTTTTGAAATAAAAAGAAAATTTCTAGATAGAAGTCGTACACACCGCTGAAATTGCAGCGATAGTTCAAGAAGCTAATAAAATTTACCTGACATCCCGCAGAGCAATCAGTATATGTCAAAGTTAAGTTCAGTACAAACAGGAAGTGTTTCCAAATGCTACAAAGAACATGCATCCCCGTGTACATCGAGACACGAAACCGTGTCTGCAGAATCGATCTCCGTAATCCTTGTCTCGTGAAAAGGAAGTGCAACGTTGGAAAGTTGCATCTGCTCGGACGGGCACCGCGTGACAAAACAATAGAGCTGACATTTCTTTCCGAGACTCGAGCGAATGCAGTAAGAAAAAATGCATGACAGGGCAAGGGTATAATGATACGAAGATCCCTGTCCCGTGATATAATATATCGATAGGTGTTCGTGGGCTAACGAGGTACCTGGATCATGGGTCGAGCGTGCCAATCGATTTGACACGCACTCGAGATCTCGGGGCGCCGAATAATCGCCTCTCATCTTCACCGACGACGTCTTAACGAGACGACAAAGAGGTTCGTGTTGCGGAAGCGTCTTCGGGAACCCATTTTCCCGAGGACTCCTAATTCCTTTTCAGTCGGCGCGACCACCGCATCGCGACTCTCCTTCGATTCTCTCGCGATTTATCATATTTTAACGAGATAAAGTTCTTTCCTATTCCTATCATCTTCCCTTCTTAGGCGATTCGGGTCATAGATGGCACAGGCAATTTATTCTATATCGATCTAATGCTTAAAATTTGATAAAAATAACTACAGAAGCTTTTCATTGATTCTTCGACTAAAATGTTCAGGGCGATTTATAGGAGGTGCATAAGTAATTAAGTAATAAATGCAATTGCTGGGTACTATGTAACGAGACAAGCGTCTTGCAGATTAATAAGTGAAAAGTTATTTACAAGACACCTTGGAGGATTTCGTGATTAACGTCCTCTGTAGGATTTATCTCCGGGGACCTTAAATCGGATACATTAAGGGACACGGTGGACAGGATTAACAGCAACGCGATAAATTACTATAGCTACACTTGACAATGCTATGGCCAGCCAGTGATTCATTGCTCGTTCGTGACAATGGTGGTTACTTTAACGATGCAACAAATTCTCGATGCACAATTAATGCTTTCCTCTTCTCTTTTCCTTGTTTCCAAGTTCAACTCGATCCCTACCATCTTTTTTCACCTGTGCGAATTCTATTATGAACTTTAATGGTATTCTTAGAGATCTCTTCTTAGTTCTGATGTAGAAAACGCGGTGTTTTCTCCGTGAGAGTTTTCCACGCTACAGTGAAGTTCAATTTACGGAGATTAGAAACTCCTTCACGGAACAACGCTAATAGAAAACTAGCCACCCAAGGCTGCTCGCGAATCTTTTTTCATTAAAAGATTACACAGGAAATTGTGGTTTGCGCTGAACATTTCATACACCTGTGCAAATTGAAATCTGTTTCTTTTGAATTTGCGTTATTGATTACATAAAAGATAATAAAGCAAGTCAAGTCGCATCGACAAGAAAAGCGATTCTGCTATTATTTCTTTTTTTAATTTTTTGCCTTTCCTTCGATCGGAGTTCGATTTCGTTTTAAAGAGTCACAGCACGTCGAACTCCTTGTATTTTAAAGCGGTGGCCGTCTGAATATCTGACTCGTTCGCTCATAAATTCTCGACAGACAACAGGCGCGAGTTTCTTCGCAGGGTGAATTATGAATTCCACTCCCTGGCAGGACCCCTTTATTCTTCGATCTCCTTTGAGGAATCGTCGAATGTCCTTTCGTTCGTATTGTAGCCACGCTGCCAGTGGAAGGCTGTTACATTCTTTCCTTGTTTCTTGCTTTTATTTCACCGACCTTGTGACCGGTGGATTCTATTTAGATTCGTGGTCCTTGGAGATTCGCAAAAACACCGGTTCCGTGAAACAGGTGGACACAAAACCGCTGCAGATTCGTTGCTTTGTTTCTCAAATATAAAGGATTCTACGTTTACAAAAATTTTGTAAAATTATTGAATTAATTTTTATTTTAAGAATGTTGTTGAAAGAATGACGCATGCTGTTTCAGATTGGTAAATAAAAAATCAAGCTGAAAGTTACGAATCTTTGCTCTTATCTCGAGTACATATTACTTCTTACATCAGAGATAAAAAAATAATGCAATGGAATTCCGTTATTCTTTCCTAATGCAACGATCTTCCTGCTGACAGTTTGTAAGCAGAGTATCGATAAACGAAAGGAATAGAAATAACAGCTAGATCTGGGTCCAGATTCTTTTGGATTATTATTAGACTAATGTTTATCGCATTCCATCCCACGTTCTCCATTTTTAGCCTCCCAAAAACGCATGTGTTGCATTTTGATGAAACATTGACCTTCCAGAGTAAATATTCTTTTTCTAATGGTACGGTGTTTGATACGATTTTGCAGAAAATAAAAATTGTATCAGAAATAAGTATTCTACGTGAACGAAATCACGAGGGTTTACTTTCTCTTATTTGGATATCCAGTGTCTACTCGGAGGGGTTCCGGTTGAAAGCAAATATTTGAAGAGGCGCGTTCCAAGGGTAAGGCATCTATTTCTACACGTATAATCCACGGAACCGCATAACGTTGGCATCTCTTCCTGAAGTCCCTTCGATTTGAGAAATGTTACGGTATTTATCTCATTGCTATTTTAGAACTGTCTATTGAAAGAAATTACACAGCCTTGAGATGCAAATCTGCATACTGCACTCCTTTGAAATATAGAAATAGACTCCAATACATTTTCCTTTGCTCATTTTAATAATATACTTTTCTGACAGCCCCATTTATCATAGTTATTACTTGTTTTTATATAATAGAAAATTATGGGTTTATATTTTATTCAAAGTAGAACGCTAGAAAAATTCAATAGAATATTTTCCGTCAAATGCAATTCAGTCCTTTCTATTTCTATTCACTTCGTTTGAAGAAAATTGCTTGTATTTGAAAAAGAATTCCTTATTCTTACGAAATTGAAACTACTGCTCGATAGTCGACGTGATTTCCAGGACAAACACTGCTTTATGCACTCAACAGCGTGCAATGCGAAGAATACGAGACGAGTTTCTCGCGCCAGGAAAAGGACCCTATATATTTAATCCATTGGACGTTTTACAGCTTCTCGGTACTGTGTTTACGACCGAGCAATACCTAACTCCTTCGTTTTATCATATGTATAATGATCCCTCTCGATGTGTAAGGATCCGCTTTCCAACCAACCCCATCTCGAGTGCGTGACCCCGAGAAGCAACCCTTGAAAAGACCACCTTAACCAACCCCACGTGTGCCTTTCACAATGGTTCCTTTGTGAAAGTTTTACTTTACAACTGAAGGACTAATTTCAAACCCCTTTCAACATCTCGAAACAATTGCCTGCAGTATTTGAAACATGTGATTTATTTAGCACAGAAATTTTATTCAGCAGACTAACTCATTAAAATAATTGACACCTTGAGTGTTGAGTGCTTTTCTAAGGAAAATGAGAACATATTATAGACCTGTTAATATTCGAATTTTGGGGTGGCTATATGGATTAAGTAACCGACTGTTTTTTGTGTAAAACGTAACAATATATTCTTGAAACGTGATCTCCCCTTCGTTTCTATCCCGGCCCTTTTGGAATCGGTTTTCTTAAATATTGTACCAGCTGTTTGACCAGGACATAAAGATAGGGAGGCGGGTAAATATCCGTGAAAGTCCAAATGAAACAGAGATCCTTAATGGAAACGTTATCAAAAAATGGATTTTCCTCGGTCTTCCAACCGAGACTAACACATTACTACTATTGTGTACAGTAATAAATCATTCCTCGAAACTTTTCTCAATACCCTCCGTCATCCTCTTAAATTTATTTCAACCGATCCAAAGTGGAATTCTATTTCCTAAATCTTCCCTAAATCAACACAATCACCATCGAATCTACTTGGTATCGCTACAAATCAAAAGTATATTCCATAATCCCCGCAGGAGTGACTGGAAAGACCAGTCAGTTCGATTCACAACGAAGCTGCAGAGTCAGCGAACACAGTCCCTAACCGAGCAGCGATTTATCGCGATTGCCAGTCCACTTTTCAGCGAGCTTTATTAATTCCAGTCCACGAAACAATAGGGCGAAATCACGTGGAGCCACGGAGACAGACGGACGGGCGAACAATGCTAGGATCGGCGAACGTGGCAGCACGACACTTTGTCACGCTGAAATTGTGCACACGCGTTCACCGCGAGCTATACACGATGGCGCCGTTTCGAAGAGGGATGCCCGGCATCGCCGGTGTTTCTCGATGCGCGTCGTGCCGGAAATAATTTATCGACCTCCCCGTCAATAAATAATTCGTACGCCAGGATGGTCGGTCGTCTTAAGAAGCGTTAGGGTGTGACCCGCTGACGCACCGCCGCGAACAGCCGGCAACAAAACGATATTAAAATGCACGCCGATGCTTCGTCCCGAGCCAGGGACGTGCCCTTTCCTCCTAACAGCTCGCTGTTTTCCTTTCTTCGCCGCCCTGGGAACGATTTCTGGGAGAACGGGACGGGCACGGTCAAGGGGTTGCTTTTGTTATCTGAAGAAACGGTCGTGGGAGAATGGAAGAGGTTGTGATCGGAGAAATGGTAGAAAGTATTGGTAGCAAGCGAGGAATAGAAACGTTGTTGAAGCTGTTGATAATTTCTTCTTATCACAGTTTTGATTTTTCACCGTGTTGATTGCAGAAAACATTGAAGAGAATTCCAAAGCTTTAAACTCGAATCGGTCTTCAACTACTGAGAGAATTATCTGGGCACGGTCATTTGTCGAGAGAGAAAATTATCCGTAACAGCTCATGCTTTCCGCCGTTTAAATTCCTCAGAAAGTTAGGAGACCAGTCCGTGATCACTATCTCTTCAGAGTCAGTGAAGACAGCCCTGTTGGCGATTGAAGACGCTCGCATGAAAAACTGTGTGACACGTACCGACCAGACAACGACGCGCCTCTAAACACGGCCCAGAAGATAAAGAAAGGACAAAAAGCATAAAGGTGAGTATCCCTGTGTGGAGAACCGAAACAGGCGTCTTCTACGACCCGACGAAACTAGAATCACATGTGGGTGGCAACCGAGCGACTTGCATCTTGCGATTACTGAAATGCTGTTTTATAATCGGAATAAATCTACCCCGGTCCCTTTTACAGTTACCCTTCGATTCCGTGAAATCGATCGTATAAATTTCATTCTTTTTTCGAAGTGTACAGAACACTAGATAACTTATTTTACGAACATTTTATTCCCCTTTCTAATCAATAAATGATAAAGCAACGCGGTTAGGGTTACGCCATCGATACCGTTTTTCACTGCATGTAACCAGAATTGTACCGTTCCTTTGATCATAAAATTCTTCAAGGTTTACGCGTTAAATTATTTATAATCAAGCGTTCGAGCCAATTACGCGTAAAAATTTTATCACCCACGAAATCTTTGACAACGTGTAAATTTTCAACCGTCAACGACGCCTTAAGATCTCCCGAAAACTAATCATACGGATTAAATACGTCGTATTTCATTTCAGACATAGAAATTTCGTTGTAACGAAGAAAAAGGAGCCGATCAAATTTATTCCCTGTTTATTTATCGCGAAGTAGGGCAAGATCGAGGAAAAAGGGATGAAAGAAGCGAAGGAAATATACGCGATTTCGTCGTTCGCGCTTTTATCTGTGGCGCATACCGTCACCGAAATATGTCGAGCTGGTGCATAAAAGGGAGCCATTATGGGCCACGCACACAACGAAGGGTAACCAAGGCAGCTCGTTAACCCATTTTGAAGTGGGTGGAGAAAAGTCTGGACGACGATCGAGGGAGAGACGTAAATGCTTTATCGCCTCGTTTCGTGGAACTCCTTAGCCCAGGCTCGCCAGCTCGACGAAAGAAAATGTACTCCAGCTTTCCCGCATCCCTTTCCCTCGATACCGTGCCACTTCTATTTTCAGAAGTTCTGTAAAGCCTCCTCGATTTTTGGTTCAAACTATTTCGTACGTTGTTGCACCATTCTGACGAGTACCTTCAAAGAGACACTGTTTACAGTATATTTTGTGTATCGTTAAATTATATTATCATACAATAACTAAAATTATTATATGATTTTATCATCTCGAATGGTCCAGCAAGTTCCAAGATTTAACCACGTTATCCACCTCCTTACAGGACATTAACCACCAGGTTGGGTGGATCATTTACCACGTTAGAGAACCGTATCCTCCTCAGTTTAGAATTACAAACCCTGTTGACGATCCTCAGCATCGCGTCTCAAAAATGCCCGAGTCGCTTCGGATTCCGCATAAAAAGGTGCCATTCTTCCGTAATCCAGTGACTGTCAGTTTATCGACACTGGTGTTCGAACCCTGTCAAACGTCTTGTCTTCTCCCGTTGCACATCCTCTTCCGTGACTTCGGTAACGCCATCGTCCTCACTGTTTACGTACGTTCCTCGTCGCCGTTTCTTTCCCATCGTCGCGAGTCGTCGTTTTTCTTGTGCATAACGCGCGCCAACCGAACGAACGGTGATTTCCATCCGAGAAAATGTTCCCGCGACGGCATCGAACCGGTTTAACGATGTTTTCCATGCGGTAGTTAACGTCTCCCCCTTCATAGACAGCCTCCTTCAGCTTATGCACACGTCCGCATACCTGTGCAACGTTTATGCTCGTCCCGTGTGTCCGGCTGTTGTGTGTCGTTCAGCCACGCACTCGGACATTCAGAGAAGCGGTTTGCATTCGCTGGCAAAACTAGGTAGCCTTGAGGGTCTCTCTGTTTTCTGCCAGCGAATTCTATCCGGGCATCTGCATGCCAAGCTACGCTACCCAACCCTGCGCCCGGCCCGTCGCGCTTTTATTTAACGGACAGAGAACCCAACGACGTGTGTCATTGATTTGCATAGTCACCGGCACCTATACACGCACACACCTGGGTGCCCGGTTCGTGTAACCTTGTTTCCAGTCCCGTGGCAGGCCTCCAAACGCCATCTCAACCGCAATCAGGTGCAACGCGATGCCCCGTCGACGTTTTGGCGACGTCTGACCCCGTGTCTGGGTACCATTTGTCCCGCTGACGTTTAGAGGACGTTTAGAAGCGATTCTTGTACCATTTTTCTTCTTCATGTCGGAGGAATTTGTCGGAGAAGCATAAGATGGTTTATCTTGTTGCTGATATCCTTGATGGGTATCATGGATGTAGTTGACTGATTGAGTCAACTAGTTTGTTAAGTAATTTTACGACCATGATTTATTTTTAGAGTAATTGATGTTTGCATCGAGGTGAATAACTTAACACGTATGGGAAACACGAATAACGTTATCGAGGAATGATAATTGTTCGCCTTAATTTGAAATGTGTAAATTACACCGTGGCTAATTGGACGTTTTATCGACATTTTACGCAAATATGAATCTCCATTAACATACCCGTAAACACATGATTGCAAAATGTTATACTTTCGATATTTTACGAGCCATTAAACCTGAATTCTTCACGAATATTTTCTCGTGTACATAGCACTTTTTGCCACGATGATTTTTACAATCTCTGTAAGTCGGTTGTACCCGTTTCACGTAACGATGGAGCAAACCGTTCGAAAGGAAAATATTTTTCAGAAATTACACAATTGCAACAACTTTCGTTTCAAGGTTCGACCGGTCGTCCAGCGTTTCGCTGGCGGCGTCAGCCCACGTTATTATCAATTATCGTCTGAAAATAAGCTGAACCGCCGTACGTTGGTATTGTAATACATACATCTTTTGTTTATGCTGATAAAGTACCAGTGATAACCGTAATGTGTTGCGGAGTTCGCAGTCTGCATAATAGGTCGTAATACTCGGTGTCCCGGTACAGCTGAGCAACTAAATAACTTCTAAATTAAGAACCGCGTTCAAAGAACGCTTCTGACCACAGAAATATCCTAATGACTCTCGTTTTCTGAACAAAACATTTCTATTTCCATTTAGAATCTAACACTCGAAACTTTGAATCACATTTTTTCTTGAATAAGGTGCAAATTAAAATGCAAATTTTTGTTACCCCTACAATTCTTCTATTTCCTACCTTTCTAACCATTAATTCGCTAATTTGTTAGAATACATTTCTTTGCACCCTGCTTTGAACCGATATAATAGGGTGATGTGAAAGGGTGTCAGGAAGAATTGATCAAAGGATCGTAAAAAGAATTTCACGGATGAACCAGTCGGACACCCGATCCTCTGGTTTCAAATCAAAGAAGGAGGAAGGTGCATCGAGTAACAGACATCGTAATGACAATGAAAAATTTTTGAAGAATTTAATATTCCGTTATTTATTCGCGTTACAGAAATCTGATGCTTCGTTCTGGAGAGGTGAATGAACCCTGCGAGCAACCCTTTGGTAATACGAGCCTTACATCGATTATCTTTTCTTGGAAAATAGGATCATTGCTATGTATGGACGCAGAACTCCTAAAAATGACTAACTATATATTTTTAAAATTAAATCGACGAAAAAATCTTTTAAGGCGTTGTTTTCATTATAAACTTATTAAATGTTTCTGTTTCAAAAGAATCGTCGAGCTAATTTAACGAACACGTGTATCTCTGATTAAACGAGTGTGTTTACACCAGCGGATATCAGTTGTCAGTCTGACAATTATTAATTATAATGCAGAACATATGTACCATCCCGTTAATAAAAGCTTTCCAATCATCTTTCATCTCACCTATTAACAACAAACGATTAAAGATCATCCAGTAATATTAAACTGCCTTAGAAATCATTGCAAAAGAACTATAATAGTCTCGATTACATTGAACACTTTACACGTGAAATACGATGTGACACGGTTGCGAATGTCATTAAAAAAACTAGATCACGTCACGTCAAGTTTTGGTTCATTGATTCCATGCAAGTAAGGATTTGATTTTTATTATTGAGTCACATACCAGTATGCGGGAGTTTACGAGGTTGCCAACAAACAAAAGAGAAACTATCTTTAGCGCTATGCAAACGATCAATTTCTTTCGTTTTTCATCTGAACTCATTTTATCGCGAAGGTAAAATAACAATGCGGTTGTTAACCCCTAACTAGTATGGTGAAATTCAAGCATTGTTGGAATAACTGAACATTAAAAAGGAAAATTATTAACTTATGCAATTGAAAAATTGTAAGACTCGACCTAATTGAAGACACTACTGAAGATTTCTTTATAAAGAATTATAGGACCCCATCACAACAATTTGAGATTAAACGCCTCAGTTTCGATAACAACAGAGGAAATATTGAAATAAGTCGACGAGCGTAACAATGAAACCGTTGTCAAACACGGTGCATAAAGTGCAAGCTGCAGATGCACCGAAGTTATCAGAAACTTTTCAAGAGAAATCGAGCAACTGGTTCATCGATTGATCGAGAACAATTCGACAGCTGGACACGAGTAAACGCGTTATAAACAAGGAAGTACACTTTGTACTTTTCTCATTGATTTTTTATCTCGAATTAAAATAAATACACAATGAGGGGAATTAATGCGAAAGGGAGGTAAAGAAACCAGGCGACGAGGGATACAAGTGACCGGTGAAAATAGTTCCTTCCAGCTGTCAAAAGATTCAAAAGCAATAGGAAGACGTCCCGTTTTGCAGTACGAGTACCAAAGGCCTTGTGAACGAGAAAATTTAATGGGCACCGATTCACAAAAGCGAGGTCTACGTGTCAGCTTGTACGAGCGTTCGGCAATGATGCGTTTTCGTGGTCGTGGTGATGGTGCAAACCAGATAGCAAGCTGAAGGAGCTACGAAGATACGATCTTCCGGTAAAAGGAGAAAGAACCCCCTGGAGTGACTTTGAATCTATGGATCCTTTTAAGGTGTCCTTTTGCGGGGCTTATTCGGTTTGGCTTAGCGTCGGAAACCCAACAAACGATTCCCGGTACTAGAAACGGTTCTTCCTCTTGTCCTATTAGAATCCACTTGCAAGAAACGATAAACATTCTGATGAATTGATAAGTGATCTTAAAATCCTTTGTTTTTTAATTTCAGGTAATAGTTTTAGACCCATCAAATTTACTTGAAGAGGAATCAAAATATTTTATAAATTTTATGTTCACTGAAGATAATTTTCTTTGACTATATATTATTTTGAAATTACTTTTGCATGGAATTAATTAACTATTTGAACGAGAGAATTTTACCACAGCCTAAGACATTGGACGCAACGATAAAGCAGTGATTAACTGCAGCTACCAAGATCCGTATGCAACTTCGTTCCCCCGTATTATCTTCACACTTGGATTCCCCGGACGCGGTTTCTATTGTTTGCTGAATCTCGAGTCCGTAGAAAGAGTGCCAAGGCGATAGGGAGGAATGAGTTAAACTCATGTGTCAGTCCCTGATTTAACGCCCGCATTTCCACCCGACACTTTCCATAATCGCGAAACGAGCAATGCTTCCCCAGCGTTCGCGATATTTGTCATTAGTATTAGTCAGAGACTGGATATTATTGTCATTTCATGCGACTGAACAATTCAATTATTTATTGCTGCTTAAAAGACATTGGACCTTGTCTCCTCTTTGAATCATCCGACGATGAAACCAAGGAAATCCATAAAAATCTTTGGCGCAATAATTTTTAAAACCTTCCCACGATCTCTAATATTAAATGTTAACACTAACCAAGCAGCACAATAAAATAATTAAGATGTAATAAATTGTAGGACGACGCGGTGCGTGTGATCGGTCGTTTTCGAAGAGAAATAGCACCCGTTACCAAAGGTGGGCACATCCACCGGTTCACGACCCCACTTTCGTTAACTGCTTTTAATTGTCCCGTAATTAAGATTAATGGAAAGGCATGCGGGCGCTCGTGATATCGCCCTCGGCGAATTAAAATTAAACCGTACGACTTGGACCGCTAAAGAAACCGCCAGGCTCGTTTGCTTTCAGTTCGTCACGCGATCCGCGGGTCCACGATGAAAGAAATCGCTATGAAACATCGTCGTTTTGTCGTTCGTTTCGCAATTTCATGGCGTACATTAAATGAAAGGGTTCACTCGTCCGAGGAAGATGGTCACTCGATATCTTCGCACGGGTTTTTGCATCGGATCGTTCAATTATCGCAACGTCTTAGTTGCGTGCCGACCAAATTGCTCCGTTATTACTTCATCTAGTTCAGAATGGTGCCAATCAACGGCTTTTCGCGTGATAACTGTTACGTCGTTTATGGAGGATTCTATATCGAGCGATATGAATGCACGTTTCTTAACAAAGTGAAATAAATTGTCAGCGAAGAGGAGGTCGAAAAGAATTGTATAAATATTACGCTTAATCTCCGAATTGTGACATTTCGAGGAAAGCTTGTCAGATCCATTACCCGAAAAAGAATATGTTCGCAAAAGATATGTACTTCAGATAAACATTGCTCATACTCGGAACAGAACGAGACTCCACAAGGTGGATTAACGTCGTCGAAATCGCCTCGCGAATATTACGCATCTCAACTTTCCCATGAGTAGTACTCACTCGGTGCAGCGTTATCTTTTTATTATATCCATATCTGTCCACTAACATGTACGTTGCGTGGGTGTGCCCATCGCTCCTTTGACTCGGACCAACCACACTGTCGTCCCTCTGGTACGTACAGTTCGGGTGTCGCTTATTTCCTCTTTCTCCCGTGTGTTCCTCTTCCAAGTAGACCGCCTCGAGGGTCCTTGAAGTGGGCCGAAATCTGACATGCTTTTCATGATCGTCAAGTGGCGCTAGGACCACACGCAAATAACGCGTGCCATTAATTCTTGTACGATTAATCGGAGCACCTTTCATTGAACCACCGAAACGTTCCAGGAGAATCGCTTGAGGTATCAGACATTGATCTCTATGAAACCTCGAGGGATAAAACATATGTTCCATGTTGAACCACTTGAATAGACAGGCAATGATTCATGGAATATTCAATGGCTATGATAAAATCCAATTAGCCAAACACGAAACAAATGGTTTTCGAGAGACTTCGAACAATTACTTTTCTATCCCTATTGATAATAAATAAGAAGACAGAGGACTTTGTTCCAAGGTAGCAATCAAGTTTTGCACACAAAGATCGTTCGCGTGGTTAATTCGAACCAGTCGATGTTGGATCATTATCATAGACAATAGGGAGCTATTTAGAAAATGTATTCAAAGTTCGGTTCATTGGCCAGTTAAATCGAAATCAGCCAAGCAAACGCGAGCCACGAGCTATTAGCACCAACACAGGTTGAACTAAAGCTACCCGAGCCCCGTGACCTCGTGTTTCGCCTACGAAACATCGTGGATTGCAAGGCGGTAACCCGTTGGTGTGGTAGACCGTGAGGCGACACGGTGCCGGAGCCTATTCACTCGAGATAGGAAAAGACGTGTATCCGTGTGCGGACGGTATACAACGTCCGTAGGAAACAGCTGAGACCGTGGAAGACGTGTGTTCCTTCGTATGATACATCTACGACGAAATTAATGCCCCAGGATTCCCGGTTCCAAGGACAGAGGCTTGTAGGATTGGAGGACGAAACACTGTATCGCAACGGTGCCACCAACATCCTTGCATTCCGCCGATCGGCCGCGATACGATAAATTTTCCGAGACTATGCGGACTCTCCATGTCGGGAAATACTGTTCCCTTTTAAGCTATTTCGCCTTATCTCTGGGATGCGAAGGATACGGTTTTAATTGCGGTTCGCCGATTTACTGGACTGCGTTGCTCAAATATTTTCACCGGTCACGCTTTGCGTATTGCATAGTACACTTTAGAATCTAAACAATGAATCGCACGATAGATGCAATTATGCAATTAAAGTTGACTTTTAATACAGAACTCGCCATTAATTGCAAAGAACAACCCATGTAATGAAACGTTCCCGACAACCATCCTGTGGTAAACACTTAAGATCATCAATACCAAACAGATGACAGCTCAATCGATTGTCTTATTTGTTCAAACACAGGGTGAAAATGTCAGGTAAATATCGGATTGTTCGGTTCGTCAACCTTCAGGCATTCCACGGTTGGAACGCCAAATACTTGAAAGGGTAAGTATCAGGTTCGACTGGAAGCATAAACAACCAAAGCTTCGGAGCTAGCTCTACGAAAACGTATTCTCGTGAAAATATTTCGGTGCCGAAAAGCGGCGCCTCCTCTGTTGGGTGCTCACCCACGCTCGCGTTGCATCGTACACTAATACGTCGGTAGCGTCGATGCGGGTGTTTATGCGTGCACAACGAAACAACCACGAGGCGAGTGGAACGAGGGACGCATATGCACGTATCGCATTGACGAGTACCCGCCCGAGTCGGCGGTTGGTCGTTGCTTTGGCAGCTCCTCGTCTCTCCCAGGTAGCGTGAGAGAAGCGGAGAGTGCAGAACGGATCGAGAAAGGAACAGCCGGATAAGAACACAGATAAGGGAGCGTGGGAGAGAGATAGGTCGCGGGAGCGAGAGGAAAAAATGCAAAAGGGAGAGAAGGAAGAGAGAAAACACGAGAACCGGCGGAAGGAAGCGGAGAACCGTTGTTGCAAAAAGATGGGAGAAAGAAAATGATAAAAACTGTAAAAAGTAAGAAATACAGTAAGGCGAAGAGGAAGGGGTTGGTTAGGGGCTAAGAAAAGCAGCGAGAAAAAGGAGAAACGAACGGAAAGAGTAAAAAGCAGGAAAGAGGAGGAACGGCAGAAAAGGGACGGAGAAAACGCGTGGAGAAGGAAGGATATAAGGGAAGTATGGAAGAGGAGAAAGAGATAGAGAGAAGGGTAGAGCTCTCGTATGGTCGGCTTGCCGCCTGCCGCGTAGTAGTAGCGTGCCGAGCGAGCAGTAAGCAGTGCTGAACGTCGTCGTCGTTTCTCAGTGTCGCCGCGGCGATCGTGCCAGACGGTTCGTTTGAGAGTTCGTTCTCATGGCGCACAGCGCTTCGCGTCGATTCTTTTTATCCCGTTTCGAACTTGTCAATTCGTTTACGGTGTAAATATAACTTATTGGATTAAATGCACTTACCGATAGACGTGCCTGAAGGATCGTCGACCTTGTGGGGGGCCTCGAACAGCTGCAGGGACAAACGTTGTCGTTGTCGTTGTCGTTCACAGAAGCACTTGTGTAGAAGACACTGTTTTGAAGCAGCAAGGATACCACCAACGTTCGATGATCTGACAACAAACACGACCTTATCGGTAAACTTTCTCACTTCTAAATGTGTACTATCGCGAAATGTATTGTGATTGAAACGCGAGTGAACGAATTAACGTCGAACCCGGTGACGCGAGTTTGTAAAGTGTGACGTAGAACGCCACGCGCAGCAGCAGCGCCACTTCAGGCAATATTTCGAATTCCGCGCTACGTACCGGTGTCTCGTGGACAAGTTCGTTACGGTGCTTCTTTTTTCGGTGAAAAATCGTGGTTATTTGGTGTTCGTGGTCGTGGGGCACACGGTGGGTGGCATATTATAGCGTGTCTCGAGTCGCGTTTGCACAAGTGGAGCTTACCTTGCTGAACACGTGGATGCATGTCGTCCTCTTGTCGATGCCGTGCTTCTGACTGGCAGACCTGTCTGCACGAAAATTCCAGGTAAACACAACTCTCCTTGATCTCTTTTAACGTAATTCTTGCTTCTAATGTAAAAACCTTTCATAATTATTCGAACAATCACGTTTATCGAAACAAGCCACGCTCGTCTCACAAGTGACGCTTGGTTAGTTGACTTTCTGAACTGCGCATGCGCGCACCCTTGCTAATAATTTACGCGCCAAATTCAAACACTGTTAATCGAAACACTTGTGTTGATTCTTACTATCATTTATTAATACGTTCACCGCGGACCACGTTCAATTAGTATTATTAATATTATTTTTGTTTATTGACGAATGTTCATGTTCCTTAATTAATATTGATGTTAATTAATGTTGACTTTCAATTTGTTGATTATTTTGTTCGAATAATTAAGAACGGTTGACCAGTTTGAAAATATCATAATAATCAATGAACGTCATGTGTTTTGACGTTGATTAAGAGAAATTGAAAAGAGGATAATATTTGTTTACCGTGAGACGCCTTTTATCAAACGATTCTAGAGGCTTACACGTTTTACGTGTGTGCTCGTCGACCTGTCAAACTTGGTTTCTGTTGAATGTCGAAAGTGACGTTGATAATCTTATTGACCTAACCCAGACCTAACCTAGATTATCAATTTATCCGAAGGTTTTGAATAGTTTTTCTTAAATTACCTTTGAACTATTTTATGTTGAAATTTCAATGTTATTTATCTTCTATACCCAACGTTACTTGAGATTGCTATCTAAACAACGATTACTATACCGTTCTTATCACTAATTCTACTATCATTTGACATTAGCATTATATGCATATAACTATGACGATAAAATCAGTGTTATAAATTGCAACATGATATAATTGCTCATTAGTAAAATGAATAATATTCCTCCCAACAGTAATATTATCGCGAATCAGATATCAATGATTATCATATCAATCGAATACTCCAATATTGATAGATAACTTTCTGAATAAATAATCATGATTCCTTTTAATCGGGCTATGAATCATACAAAATATCCGAACTGATTACACGCAACCTTCGTCGACATTTCCTCTTTTGCACTTCTTCAGAACTGATTACTGAATGCTTGTTGACTTTGATTTACTATCTCGTGGACATATAATCATAAAGCAAATGCAAAATGCAATACAGGATCTGATTTGTAATATATTATCGTTGCGTTCGATAAGAAGAGTCGCACCCAGTGGGTTGACCAAGTATCTCCAAAACAAAATTAGTAATTTTCAAAGATATCGCGTTGTTTTTATACCATTCGTCGATAGTCGCTTCTAAACAAGTCGAAGGTACTCGTAGCTATACTGCTGCACTGTGTTCACCAACGACAAACGGTAGTAGTGGTTCGTAATCGTTCGATTTATCGAACTATCGATCGGTATCTATCTGACGACTCGCTCGGCGAGTATGCGTGATTCTCGAAGGCGAAATCCTGATTACGATTCTGCTCAATGTTGCAGTGACATCATTGAGGATCATCATCCTTGTGAAATTCCCAGACGATTAGACCTGTATGCGTTAATTTTGATCCCCAGTTTCGTGCGTAAACAATCTGGATGTGCTCCGAAAAATTAGCATATGTGTTTTTGAAAATTGCCATCCGTGAATTTTTTCAAATAATTTAGCAAACGCTTCGAATCTTATCAAATATCAATATTGAAATTAAAGAAAAATAACGATGCTTCGGCTATAATTCCTTAGTTTAACGAGATATTGAAATCGAGGCTAGTCTGTTGGTAAGACTTTCCGCGACATTTATCGGTATTTATCGTGATCAATCAAACATTTCGAGCTCGATACAGTAGACAAGTGTTAGAACAATCATCTGAATGATTACAAAACTGAACTGTCCACCGTCTGTGACAATAGAGCGTTAGGAGGACGATGCATCGAGGCGGGAGAGCAAGTTATTTTCTGCGAGTCGAATCACACGCGATGCTGATGAGCAAATTCAGCGAACGTGCCTGGCTTTTAATCGACGATAGACCGCGTTGTTTCGTCATGGTACAATCCATAGAATCTATTGTTACGATGTCGAAAAAGGGTCTGCCTTGAAATTGAAATTGCGAAACTAGTTGAAACTTTACGCGAGTTTGGTTCATGGGACATTTCTGGGAAGGCAGGCCTAGGGTCAGGATTTTGTGGTCAAAGGAACGAATGGCTGTTATTTTCTTCGAATTCCTAAGGTCCTTCTACTTGAAACCGAGTAAAAGAATATCTTGTTATAGATTTAAGCCTTGTCTAGGTGGAGGCATTTCCAAAATTTTACAATAATCTTCATTTTTTTTAAATGTAATTGTATATTTCTCACTTTGGGACCTTGTAATATTAGTACAATGTTAATTGTTTTTTTGAATGAATTTGATGATACGAGACTTGAGGCGCCAGTCATCAGTGATCTCCGCGACAGTAAATAGGAAATTCTTCGATGTTTAAATACACGACAAGGAAGTAGAAATACATTTAAGTACAGCCTAATCGCAGAAACCTTCCGAAGACGTTTCGCAAGATAGACTCGAGGCGATTGTAAATAAGAGCGCACAGACGAAGGATTTATCTCTGTTGTATAGTCAGTCATTCAGTGCTCCAAGATAGACACGATATATAACCGAGCTGATAAAGCAAACTATAAACTATAAGTAAACGAGGCATATATAAAATTGTCAAAACATAAGATCGAACAAACAGAATCTTGCTCCATAAAATGCAATTCACAAAATTCATACAATTTCCTTTAAAAATATTTAATTATGAGAGAAACAAGTGTCGTATCTATTCTGATATTAAATTTTGGTAAATATTTATGCAAAGAGGAAGCTGTCAGAGCGAGAAACACGCGTTAAAGTAGCGGGTCTCCAGACTCGATCGAATTCTTATGGAGAACACGTGCGGGCTACCGCGGATGGGATCACGAAAGTATTTCTTCGGCCATAAATCGTTCTTACGTGATGTTTCCGGCGCGATCGACAGTCCAGCGACTTGTGAATGGCGGTCGGACATTTATCACCTCCGAATAAACATAATGCGCGTGTGTTTTCGAGACGGTCGAGTCACACAGATACTCGTGTTTGTCGTGCGACTAAAACTCGAGTCTGCCGTCGACGTTGATAAGATTGCGACTTCGATTTTCCTATTCATTTTTCCCTTTTCGGAAATGGTCGTCGATGCTGATAGGAAAGCAAACGATATCCTGTCTGTAGATAAATCGTATTCTAATTTCCTTTCGTTTGCTCACCGTTTTAGCGTGTATCGCGTTAGGTCGTTCAAATGTTCACAGATTATTGGAACATTCGCTATTGTGGGAATCGTTCGAAACTAGACGATTTTCTATCATTTGTTTAACTGTTCTAATGGTCCGTGGTTAGAGGAACAGAGCTTTTTCGAAGGACCACATGGACAACATATGTCGCTTGTCCTCTGAAGAAGATTACGCCTCTTTGGTGTTTCTGTTTCACGCTGCAGTCGCAGCGGACCCTACCGGAAGCAATGATCGTGTTTACAGAACCTTTCGAGCTCCGTTCCGAGCTCCATGGTGTTTTACATCATTGTCACGCGTTAACGCTTTCATTCTTTCGTTGTGAAGAGCAGAGACATAGAAAAGCTGATTTATCGTCTCGTTGAGTTCATTTATATTCTTAAGTCCCTCTTATAGAGGCAATTACAAGATTCCAACTAATTAGCATGACTTGTACGATTTTTCCAATTCAGTGATTATAAAATTCACACATTTTTGCTGTACAATTCAACGTTTTCTGTCGCACGAATACATTCTCTAAGGTGTACAGCGTATTTCTGAGAACGCTGGTCATTTCCTTCGTCTTTATGTACGACCTAGTTGAAAAACAAAACAGCAAAACTCGATAGCTAAGAAACCGACCGATTCTTCCTGGTAGACTTTTGACTAGCTTTTCCATGCAAATACTCCGCGTACCCCATAGAGGTTCTTACCTCTTACCAATTTCTCTGACTTTACGTTCGGTAGATCAGAAACGGCGACAACGGTAGTCGCCAGCTATTATCCCAATCGTAAGTTAGTACGAATTCGATCTAAAACCGAACCAATTACATGTGCACCGCGTGTCGATGACAATCGACTATTTATCCCCGGTCGGGTGGAAATAATGTACGGTACGGAATTGATAAGGCGAACGCCTTTTGCAACGTGAACGAGCATTGTTCGCTACGTTTCACCGTTCGTTGGATATGTACTCGTTCGGCGACTTCTGTGCGAGACCCGGCCGCCTTTAAAGCAAACAGACGTATCAGGAAACAGAAGCTGCATTTCGTGATTTAGAATTGTGGAGGCATCATGCCTGGAGTGTACTAATGAAACGCGGAGAAACTATACGTAGTATTTGCTGATTCATAATTGCAGTGAACATGATTCCTCGCGATTCATGCGCGGCCACTAATTGCAACAGGAAGTCTTTCGCTGCGTGTTAGTATCTTGTAACAATGTTGATGCTGTCCGAGAGGTAGAAACTATTCGATGTTCTTGGATTTATAAATTCTAGCCAATAATTCATGGAATGATTGATCGATTGATAGGAATTCTGTTACCAGTAAATCGTCATAACTTACTGAATTATAATTTTTAATTGCATTCTTCAACGGTGTGGCAATGGTTAATAATCGATCATCAGAATGTTAATATTTTATTCGAAATCGATTCCTTTGTAACAAGCTAAGAGGAAATGGTGTTCGATTTTACGGTAAAAAATCGATGAACCGAAGTTCCGGTTAATCTCTCGGTTTCCGTGATAGGACGCGTTATCACCGCCTCTTTAGACGTCCGGGTCGAAGGAATAAAGTCCGGATCGCGCGTAAATATTTCATATATCACGTTGCAAGACGTACATATGCATTCTGGAGAGGAGTAACTCGCGCGAGCAAAGGCAACGAGCCGGAAAGAGAGGAAGCAGACGTCGAATAGAGTAAAAGACGTTTCAACCGCTTCTGGCTGTACGTTCTCCGGTTGGTGAAAAGTTTTACGCGATTTTACGTTGCATCATAAATGTGAGGTGTAAATCATGGCTGAATATGCGGTCGATTCTGCTTGTAAAGGTTCGTGGAACCGGCGAGGAAAACGTGGATAGAAAATCGAGAAGATTTCACATTTCCATTCTCTAAATTATTAAACAACTGGAAAGAAAATGATTTTCTAATCGAATAATGGGAACGAAATTACGTAAGCTTCTGTTTGGATCAAACTGTGTCCTATTGTTTGCAAATTAAGATATTAGGTGGCTAATCATTTTTTATGCAAAGCGAATGTAATAAATAATCATAGCCCGCTTAAAATCGATTGAAGATTTGATGGAAATTGAGGCCGAGCATTTCCTTGTTCGACTTAGCATAAAAATGATTGATTATATCGCCGGTTGTATAGGATATCGAATCGACATTTCATATGCAACGTCGTGCCGCGTTCCAGCGAGCGTGCAGCTTGCAAAAATCAAACGTCCGGTCATTTTTATGGAACAACATTGACGATGACTGACGCGGGGAACGGTTAAGCGCATTCTCCACCGTCTATCTTTCAATGGTTTATCGTGCGGCCGCAGACATCTGTATATCTAGCAGTACGATGTATGAAATATTTATGTGCAACCCGGCCTTTATTCGCTTGACATCAATGCGCTTCCCCGTTGGTAGCGATGCATCTATATTATCCGATCGAAAATTCATGCGCACCTCTAATAACGCTTCTGTGCGTTCAATTTTATTTTTCTTCAAAAAAACAAAAAAAAAAGAAAAATCATCAAAGTATCGTCAAGGAATTTTTAATCGTTATCTCTTTTCTTTATTGCGTAACAATATTTAAGGAACGTGTGACGACTCCGAATCGCTTGTATCCGCGATGCAGCGCTCGTTCGTCGTTTCACCGCTTTTGCATTTCAATGTTTATAACGCACGCGTTAGCCTCGTGCTCGCACCGAGCCGTTTGCTTTCAATACTTTTTCTATTCTTTTTCTTTCTTTCCTTTTTTTTCGTCTACCTATGTAACAAGCGGCTTACGGTACGAGGTTTAAATATGTTGTAAATTCTTTGCTCGACTGATAGGTTTATCGACAAAGAAGAAGGCACGCGGCGCATCTGAATGTACATACACGTCAGTTGGACGAAGTAATTTATTATTTGAGAAGCATTCGCTGTTAATAAAGGCTGGCACTATGTAGGAAGCTAGACTGTTCGCGGAACGCACAAGAAACAATGACTAAAACGATGCAAAATTAACGAGCATCGTCGAGCAACAAGAGTTTCGTATCGGCTTGTCGTTGTCACTGTTCTTCTCCTTTATTTTTTTCTCCTCTTATTTTTTGGAGCAACATGAAAGATACTAATAGTTGCGGCGATATGATGTTTCTTATTAAGAAACGGTAATAACTCAAGCTTATCGTCGGGATCGAAAGATATCAGTTTGCGATCCAATGACAGAGGAAAGTTTTCAAATGTATCTTAGGAATCGTAGTACAGTTACATGGGAACATTAGTCATTAAAATGTTGAGGATTCGAAAGCACGCCTTGTACTAAAGTAATTACACCCTGAATTTTATAGATTCGATGATAGGGTATAATACTTGTTAGGATTACTCGTATTATTTTTGGTGAGAATAGCAAATTACTTGCAATTTTAATAATCTGTGGTGAAATTATCATAGAGGTAATTAAAGCTATAATAATCATTCATTTCAGCCACCTATGCTAAGAATAAAAACATCTTGCAACTTTTCACGATTATCAGCTTTTATACAATTGACCTACCTGATAGTACAACTTCAATTACAGATAGAAAATTACAAAATTGCCTCTGTTATCTGTAGCACTCGATAGCTAATAGCTCAAAGTTCATATTCAGCCTCTAACTCGATGACTTATAGCCAGACGAAATTGTCAGTTAACTTTTACCCTCGGAACCGCGATACGCTTTCTCGTGAATCATATTCGTTTTTCAAAGCGAAGCGGGACACGGTTTCGGTCTCGTTACAATTTTTCTTTTTTCACAGGGCGATTTCGACATCGCGAAACGTTCGACCGCGGGACGCGGAAAGGGTACTTCATCATCGTACGCGAAATGCGCGCGGTAACACGCGCCTTTAAAATTATGCCCGACGTGTCTACTACTTTCACGTGGAATTACATAGCCGAACGAGTTTCGTTCGACGAGCTCGTATGTAGCTCGCGTGGCTCTTGCAAAATCGAGACAACGATTCGTGGGACACGTAAATGTCGCTCCCTTTAGGGCACGATCGCTTATGATTTCCGACGCACTCTTACTTTCGCTAGACAAGGCTCAACGATTAACTAGCTCCATTCAGTTGCTTGGAAGTGTATCGCTTTGATACGTATTCAATGGACAGCCCCACTGTTCCTCGTTGTTTCAGAAAATAAAAATAAAATGTTGATGCAGGTCGTTTGGAGTAAGTTTTAAAGAGTTCTCGGGACTCTCGATCCTGTCTCTCGGTTTGACGAGCTGATCGCAGCAGCAATTTTGAAGGAAATTGAAAGCAATTACGAGCAATTAAGATCAAGGGGCCATTGTCATCGCGGTCGAACGAAAGTTTTCCACCGCAGTCGTGCGTGAAATTAAGCAAAAGCGGACAAAGGGAAATCAACAGATAATTGCAAACAACCGGAAATTCAAGTAGCTTAGAAGGTGTGGGTAGTCTTCCTTTGATAAAATAGACGAACTCGGGCATTTCGGTACTCGAACTCGGAATAGGAAGCGAATGTGGATCACGCGAGATAACACATCCTGTGTTTTCAGAATCGTTCAACTTCTGGAACGTGATATTAAAACTTCCACGCTTTGATAAAATTTTTCTTCCGTGTCATTGAACCCGATTGTTAACTCAGATTTAAGAATAGATACTCGTGATAACATTGTTGAATCATGTGTTAATTGAAATCGAGATAAACCAAATTGCATTGTGTCGAATTTTGGGGAATTATTCGATGATGTAAACCGTCAATTCAACTTAATTAGTGTTATCGTAAATTCGACATACTCGAGTAATTAAAAGAAAATAATGGAAAATTATTAATTAAATAGCATAACTATTGTAATTTGGAATTTTGCGAAAGTTCACTGCGACACCCGATGTATTAGCAATATCTCTGATTCTTACTCGATCACTATTCTGGAACCACCATCGAGGTATCATTCGAGTGAATCATAGTACGCGTCAAACACGTCAATCTCTGCATTTAGAAAGCGCGGGCCTGCGTTTTATTTCTTTAATAGAAACACGCTGACGAAAGCATCGATGAGTATCGTCGATTTTAATCTATCTTTACTTTCGGTTGATTTATGTTAGCGTCTTCTATGATAGGTATATTTTAAACCCGTTTTACCTGTGTAATCATCGGAACTGTTCCTCATTCTTTCACTCGAACGTCGAGAATCTTATCTGCCTGTACAAACCGTTGTGATTTACCTGTGCTCAAAATTGCGACGTTTTATTAGCTTAGTCATAAAGCTACTAGAGTTGAATACTAATTGTAAAAAGTCGGTCGTGAGTAATCGAGGTATTCGGAATGTAATTTCAATTTCTTCCCAGTTACTGACCCCCATTTTTTTTAAATTAGAAATTTTTAATTTTAATTTAGGAGATAAATTCCACTTCTACCGTGGCGGTCGACGTGTTAACTGACCCTCGCAGATTCGAAACGATCACGGTCCCAGGCAAATTACATCCTAGTTCATCAAGACAGATCCAAGAGAGGATCTCTTCTCGTGACGCGTGTACAAGGAAAAGAATCGTTTCTCCCGGTGTAGAGTTCTGAGAATCTCGCGATGCCTCTAATTAGACAAATAGAGGATGACTGGATCGCGAGGACCGCAGCATCGGTCGTTCATGTAAAGATCCTTGATATATCTTCCTCTCTCTTCTTCGTTTTCTTTCGTCCCTAGCTCTGTCGGTGTCTCGCGTCCTTATACATATCGAAATCGACCGCGTGTAAAACCAGTTCTGCGACTCGAGGATCGCGAGAGGATAGAGCACCTTATGCTCGGTACACCAAGCTTCTTCTCGAGCAAAATGGTTCACACTGATCAACCCTTCATTGTATTTTTCATGCCTCTCATTCTCTCCGTTCGCGGCTCGGTTGCCTCGGTTGGATAGTGTGACCCATTCAGGGTATCTTCTCGTTTAGCCGCGTATCGTGTGTCGCTTTTACTTAACAGCCAGCGAGCAATTCGCGTCGTGTACGTCGCGTTCCGAAGTGCTTCGAGACTTCTGCAACGATAGCTCGTCGTCGCTTTCTGGCTGCCAAGTGTTTTCTCGCGTGACACTCTGTTTTACATATAGACAGAGGGAGAGAGAGAGAGAGGAGGGTACGAAACGTGACGACGTACGTCGAAGACCCTGCTCCAAAGAGCAGGGTGTTGATTTCATGGAGGATCGAACACGATGATTCCTCGAACCATGGAAAAACATGGAACTCGAACGCGTTACCAGATGATCCCCCTCGTCATTTTGTCACCTTACTATCTGCTAACAGCTGTACAAGCTCGTTCATTTTTTGTTCGCTGCAGGAACAGGGTGGTTTAATGATCATCAGATGTGTTTTATGAAATAGCAGAATGTATTAACAAGAAGTCGGACGAAATGGTACCTTTGACCGACGGTTCAAGCAAACATCGCATTACCATTTGACATTTCATGTGGCGTAACAATCGTGCGGGTCCTGTTGCTCACATTTTTTCACGAATTAACATTGAAATAGTAGTAGTGGTTTCTTTCTTTCGCCGATTATCGTTCCAGATAGGGCGATAAAGTAATTGACGTTCCCCTCGAGTGACATTTCAAACGAAACGGCATTGATCTTATTCCGTTAACACGAGATCGGGCACGCAATTGCACGGACCTTCGGCCGTCAATCGACTTTTATGAGAATGTCAAAGTACAAAAGACTCGGTGATCCGCGGCGTCGCACAATGCTCGGTTAATTAAAGGATGCTCGCCAGAGAAAGACGTATGCGTGTTGAAATCTAAATCATGGCACCTAGGTCTTTCGCCGCGAAATCCTCGTCGCTCATCGGTATCCCATGAATCCTCTCGCGTCGCCCATCGCTTCTCGCCTAAACAAACACCGCGTCTGATCCGATTCGAGACACGCCACCGTTTCCTTATTCTCCTGCGGCTCAGACGACGTGCCGTTTATTTAAATTGCCCCAATGCCTACGGGGCTACGGTTGAAACATTTTGATTTCGCATTATGCCGTTTATTTTACAGACGGATTACTCGCTCGCTGGGTAACCGTTTCTTACGGGATTACGCGAGAAACACGGCTTTCCTGAACCCCATCGCTGATTCTGGTTCATGGAGGAAGAGATATTCTGTGTGGGCCCGATAGGTTATCGATATCTTATTGATTGGATCGGTGATATATCGTTGAGGATAATTGGAATGAGATTTCTCAGCTATTCACTCGATAAAATGAATCTCGACACTTCAGTCTTTCGCTATGCATCGTTGTTATTTATGTCTTCGCTAATCACAATAATTACGACCGGTGTTACAATCACTTAATGATACTGATTGCGAAAAATCGACATAGTTGATCCATTAGTCAACGATTGTGGTCGCAGAAGGATTTCCTCAAACGCTCAATTCTTCGAACTAAAACGACAGATGTTGTTCCTTGAATTTATTATCAAATTACACGCGTACTTTGTGAAAAATAGGAAGTTTCGCGTTGATGAATGACACTTATCACGCCATGAACGCTAGCTATAGGTTCTCTAAAACCTTTCATTAAAATCCGAAGGGGCAAATTTAGATCGAACGCAGAGCAAATTCTAAATCCGTGATCCAATAATAACCTTGGTAGTATAATCATCTCGATCCCGTCACCATTTTCAATGTATCCCGGATTCCTGTAAGTGTGCACCAGGATAATTACACGCTGTGCACAGCGTAACAACATTCAATTAACGATAAAGACGTAATAAGTAACGCAACGTGTCAACATTTTAATGAAGGGAATTACTTAACGACACTTCTAGCGACGCGTCGAGTTACGCCTTTTTGCCACGAACTTCGCTGTCATTAGTTTCGAATTACGCGCCACGCATTTGCTCAACCTATGATTTTTACCTTCTTAATGAACTCGTACTGTTAGAATGTAAACGGTAATTTTCAACCGTGTGAAAGTAACACGAGTACTTGCTTAACCCTTGATTACCGTGAACCGTGTGTAAGCCGTATACCTATTTTCCTCAGGATTTTCTTGAAAAAACTCTAGAAATATGAATATTCGATTGCCAAAGTTTCGACAGCTAGAATCTAGTTACATGTCGACGCAAACTCGAAGGAGGTTCGTAGACCTCGCTAAGAGATAGGTAACCTTGCAAGGCCTCCTCGCAACCTCTCTCTCGCAGCAAGGAACCCGCTACAAGACATTCAATGGAAGGAGACGAGAAACTGGAAGGAGCTTGGCTGGCCAGGACGTTAGATGCTGATGGTATTTAGCAGCCGTTAAACGGCTCTAAACAACTCTTATGGAATGAGCAGTTTCAACCTCTTCCTTTCTCTTTCTGTCTTCCATAGAATCGACGAGAATGGAGGTACGTTAGGTCTTTTAAACCGCGTTAGGTCGACCTTAGCCGATTACTCTAATTTCGTAACCAGGCCTGGTTTCGTGAAACCCGTTGTCATCGTTCGCATTCATTGTCTTACCACAGTGTTGCGAATTTCCGTATTTCCCCGAAGAATGTTGCTCGCGGGACAAGAGTAACGAGTACTCGGAGAAACACTCTCAGCCAGTGAATCCGGAGTAGGTAAAGGCAGAGAGTCAAGATCATTAACAATCCTCTCCTTCAGGCATTCTTCGTCACGCTTTACCGATCGATCAGATGTTCCGTCCACCGGTGTGTGTAGTCTCTTTGTGCTTTACCAAGTTCTTGTTGCGGTAGCCAACAGACATGACTCAGACTTTATTAGAGATTCCGTTGAACAACGGGCAAAAAGGTAGCGCGAGAAGTTGCGTTCCATCTTTTTGCGTTACTTTACGCTTCGAGGAAGTTACAAGCTGCGGGGAACCGGGAAAAAGTTCGCCTGATGATCGGCATTGAAAGGTCGCGAGTTCGACAGGTGTCGCGAGGTATCTGGAACTTTGTTTTAAATTTCCGGATTTCGATGCAAGATTTCTGTTACAAAGAATACGCAGCACCGAAATTCATTTTCTTCCGATCGATCGAGCCAACGCTTTAATTAGCGCCGGGCTGATTCGAGCGCTTTGTAATTACCGCTCGTCATTATCATCGCGCTACTCGAGTTGACGAGATGATTACGGGCCACGGACGGAAGTAAATCGCGAGTGGTGCTCGGGCACGGTTCGTAGCCACCGTACAGCCCGGGGCAAGGTGGCACGGATCAGGTAGTGCACCGTGGGCCGATTAACGCGGTGACGGGTTCGCTTGTACGTACGAAGTTATCGCGCGGCAGATTGAATTTTACCTGGCAAACGTCCGCCTCGCGAGCTTTTTCTTCCCGCTCCACGTCCGCCGTTTTAAACGTTGAGGCTGGTCGAGTCTGCGGATTTACCGCTTTTTCCCCATCGTCCACCGTTTAATCTTCATTCGCACGGTAAACTGCGGCCACGCGAAAAGAAACGCTCCGTGCTCGTGTATTTTGTACTTCAGTCTTCATGATCGAACGGTCACGTTATTTTCTCAGCGTTTTTCTTCGATGATATTATTGAGAAAATGGTTCGTGACTCATAGCGGTTTCGACTATCGAGGCTTCGTATTGTAGGCCACTAGGACGTGGATCTGTTTTATGTACGCTCGGGTAATTTTAGATTTCAATTTTGCGGTAGAGCTATGATGCTTATTTCTAGTGAATATAAGCTTTCAATTATTATCATAGAATAATTGTTTGAATTTGAGTCTGCGAGGAACCTTGAAAATCATAATGGTTCTTGCTGAAACATCCGCAGTAATAGATTTTGCAGTAATGTTCGGATAGAAAGATCTCTTTGATGATGTATAACGGCACCTCAACACGATTATTAAAAATGGTCGTTAAATAGGCTCGCACTTTTTCCTGTCCATTCCGCAGAATATTCCACTGAAATGATACTTTCTGGCGGGAGTAGGTCGGAAGTCGCAGCTGATCATACGCGAAGAGGATTTTCTTTTCAATGCGGAACGTCTGTTCTTATCTTTAGCATAAATTATTCAAATTACGAAACGATAACCGCGACAGTGTTGGAAAAGATAGGTGGAGGTATGACTGGTGAAAAAAAAGGGAGCAACTGGAGTAACGAAGTAATCGGTGCGTGGTTCTACGGTATCTCTCGCGTGCGAAGGATATCACGAGAAGAGAATAAGAGGCAATAGTTCTTTACGAACGGATCCTCGGTAGTTTCGAAACTGGTTTCGGATCACGGCGACTAATTGGAATTAAATGCACCGCGCTCCCCACTTCATACCGTTGCTGACGGTCCAATGATAAATGCTGAGATAGCGACAATAATTAGAGGTACACGGTATATCCATTCCTACGCAAAGCCGCTCCACACCGGGACACCTTGCCGTCACAATCGTCTTCCTTTGGCTAGTTAATCAATGGCTACGATACTCTAGCTCGAACAGTGATAAACTTCAAAATAGAATCAAAAAATATAGTTAAAAAAATAAACATATACGTGGATGTATACACCATTTAGATAAAGGTGTATTTGAATGAAAAAAGAAATTGATTGGAGGTGTCACCACATGGTCATTACTCAAGCGATTGGCACTAACGAACATCATAATCAAAAATTTTTTAATCAACGCCAAAGTCGCAATGGGTTAAGGTTTGACGAGTTAACAGCTTCCTATTAAGAATTTCAAAACGTCGAAAGGATCAGTGTAACGCATGCGATAAGAGGTACACCTGCGTTACTAGGAAGCCTAGCATCTCGACGCATCGATAATGAAAATGTCAAATATAATTTCCTCCAGACGTAGGTGTATTCTGCAACGGCGAAGACGAGGGTTATCGATAAAGTTCAAAGTTTGACGGGTTTCGCGGGGCCCAGCTAGCCGTCCCGGGCTCTCCCAGCGATGGAAGCAATCCGTGTACCTGTCTCGTTGTACCTTTCATTACTCAACTAAATGTACACAAACGTTTAACGAGTGTTAAACCCGTAAAGGTGTTGCTGACACTGCGTGAGCCCGACGCCTCCGCTTCTTCCCGCCGTGGTATATTCCGTTAGTTTCTCCGAGTGGGGTACGCGCAATCCATCCAGCAAACAGAAACAGTTTCGTGTTATTTAAGAAAAATTGTTTGCTTGACAAGGGAATTAGCGGCTCTTTTATGCTCATAAACATCGTTTCTATTATACATACGTCAGTGTTTGAACAGTGGAATCTCGATTATTGGAAAATTCATTATCATAACGCGAATATTTTTGCCTTGGATTTCTGTGTACATACCTCGATGACGTTTCGACTATATTTTCTGTTGAGAAGCCATGAAAGTCTGGCACGTAATCGAATTTTATTATCACACGATGTGTCGTGCAAAGCGAGTTAGCGTGACAACAATACGCAGGAACGTTCGAAAGCGAGCGTTAAGTGGTTTCCGGTCATTTTACGTGGATTACGAGGGACGTGCGTTACGCAACCCGAAGCGTATTATTATCCTTCTATTTTCCGTCGTAAACGAAGCGACCGTGTTGACTTTTACACGTTTTATCAGCTGGTGTGATCTGGAAATTCATTTGAAGCCCACATCCAGGAAGCGTGACCGGACACTTGATAAACCGTGATGATAGGGTCGTATCATCCAGTGATGAAAGTTGAGGAAAAAGAAGTCTAATGAATTTTTACACCGCCCGCATGGGTGTATCATTTCTATCAGTTACTATCCTCGGAAAATTTAAGAGGAAATTGAAATCTGGACCACCCGCGTGTTTATTCGTCGCAGCAATGCACCATTGATACCGACATGTATTGCTAAACTCGAAAGAACAATACCCACCGCGAATCATTGTCACGTCGTGGCGCCAGCACCGTTTACCTAATTATCTATCATAGTACTTTTAAGAAAAATCGAGTGTGTTGCTCGATTGTATCAGTGCCTAGTATAAATATGGAAAAGACGTTTTGTACGTCCCCTTCTCCCGTCTCTCCAGACTCGCCATCTAATAATTTGTTTTGCAAACGAGCCTTAAGGTGTGCGATAAGCATGACTGGTCGATGAAGCTTGTCATGCGGATTCCTGTCCCCCCTGTATCTTTCCCTCTCTCTCTTACTTCCGTTTTCTCCTGTTCTGATGCACGCCTTATGTGTACCAACCTGTCGAATCGGTTGCAACTCGACTTGTCCCTTCGGACGGAAGAAACGAGGAGGACAGTCTATCCGGTGGAGATACGATCGATCCTTCTTGCGTGGGTGATTGATCGACGATTCAGGTAACTCGCCCTCACCGACGAAACTTTGCATACTGCGTGCCTTACCGGTTCTTAATGCTCGCGTGCACACTGATGCTTTGCGGTAAGACGCTTTGGGTTCACGATAAGAACGCGTTATGAAGTTTCACGATCAAGTTCGCCGGAGTCGCTGGCAAGTTTGATCGAACTTGTCCCCTGTGGTTTTCTTGATATCGATCCAGACATCTACTCAAACTTTATTTGGTGTTCAATATTTTGGGAGCTGGTTAATTACTCTAAGATTTTTTAAATGATACTTTTGCGTTTCATCAAGTAGTATAACCCGGCGCAACGCCCACGAGGGTGGTAAACCTCAAGTGGTCGATGGAAGGGGATAGTTCCCGCGAACGATCCAAAGTTCTCACGCGATTCGATTGCGCAAAATATCGATGTCCTCGCGAGCGAGGTCCCATGATAGCGATCGGCATTGATGCACGCACGCGAGACACGCATCTCTGTCGCAGGTTGGGTAGCAGGCTGGCGTGCCGAACGACCGCAATTAACCTTACGTAACTTGTCGGTGGCTCTTTCCTGGTGGCCTCAACGGCTGTTCGCCGGGAAGATAAACTGCACACAATGCGTCGCACGGAAGGCAGGGTCCGCGTCGACGCTTGGAACCGGCCTGAAAACCAGAAGAACGGTGTCCTCCTCCGTCGTTCTCGCTCATCCGGCGATAATTGTTTTTAGCGCTTGCACGCCACCAGGAAGGCGGACACAACTGGGCACACGCTAATCGAAATCGTAAATCCGGTTGATAAGAAACGCGTTGCAGTTCCACGTACGCGATGTATTCACCACCGTTCGACGATTCTTCTTTCTATGTTACATTATGATCCGGTTTCGATACGGTAGGCAGATATTTTTCTCGCACTGTCATTAACGAGCATACGTTTCTATCCGATAAGGGGAGGGGTTCATATTTTCCTTGAACTTATTGTTAGATACGGATGAATTCGTTTCTTCTAGGCGCCAGTCGTCGCGACGACTGGTTCTTGAACTTTGCACTCGATTCTACATGTCGGGCGATTATGTATTCTTAATGGAGAATAGTAATTAGTGCCAGACAATGTTTTATGATTTAATGACTATTGACATAGGTAGATGGAATAAAGTCTTTCTGCATACAGAACTCGTACTTAAATATAATTTCTTAACAGTTTTGTAATGAAATATTTTCATATTTTCTAAGAAATTATATTTAAGTACGAGTTGATAAATGGTTTCATAAATTTTGACTGGCACTGGTAGTCCTAGAAGTGGATGAAATAATTAAATATGATGCATGGCTACTCTTATGAGTAGATATAATGGTTACAAGTGATGCAGGCAGTAAGTTACACTCTCGAAGGATAAGAATCCAAGCAAGAGGGAAAGTGGTCAGTTGTTATTGTCAAAATTTTGGCAGTGCTCCAAGTAAATCGCGCGAGCAGATGCAGATGAAACAGTGCTGTCTTATTCTACAATAGACGAACAGTTGTTCGAGGTGCAATTAAAGAGCTAAAAACAGATTTTCTGTCGGCTATTAAAATTTCATCGCCCCTCTCGTGTTTACTCGCGTTAGAATCTCAGTTCTTGCGTTAGATATTACACGCATCGCGTGATCATCGATGATCACTGTAAATTTCATATTTCAGTGTTAATATGCGATGACGCAGTCAAAAATTCACTTTGCACGTTCTGATCGTTCAAACATCACCTGAGTAGGATTGTTTAAATAGTTTTTAGAGTGTACGGGAATCGAGGGCAAGCAATTTGAACATTAAAAACCGTGACGTCAAAATTTGTGCAAATTCTACTGAAAATACTGCTGACACAGTGAAAGTTTTCAAAGATAATATCTTGAGTATTGCTCGTGTTGTTCAATTAAAATAGAACAATGTCACGAGAAAACATAATATTTTGAAAAAACTAGTGGACTTGAATATTATTGTGACTATAAATAATGGGTAACTCTAGCTTTTGCATTATCAAACCAAAAAATGTCTACTTTGTGGAGGAAAGATTGTCCTCCTTCTTCGGGCTAGTTAGAGGAATCGCGAGTAGAATTACCGCCTGTCTGCTCGACAATGTCGGCGTAGGACGTGGGAATTTGTGACTGCCGATAGGTCAGCAATGAACGCCTATTTAAGTAGCCATGATAGAGGTATCACGAACAGAATTACGGTTTGCTGTGAAATTTACACTCAAAGGCGGGGAGGAAGTATTTTATTACACAATTTTTATGAAAGATTTATCAGCAGACCTTAAGCTCCAAACCCATATAGAATGTCATTAAACCTTGTCGAATTTTGATATTTTGAAATGGGTCATTTAGTATGCAACAGTAATTAATCTCAATAATTGGCACGGTGTAACACTTCTTCAAACATTTACGCATTTCGAAATTTCCTGAACATTTATAAACTCGTAGAACGTCGGATACTTCTGAATCGAGGACACCGATTGCCGAAAGCAGGAAACGCAATTACGTGGCGAGGACAGGGATACCGTTAATTGCTAAAATCCGTGATGTGGTGGCTCGTTTTAATTCGGCGCGTCTCGTCCGCCGACGAAAACACACGTCGGTCGGTGAAATTCCAGTCGACGACCGTTCTTGCCTGCTTGGCTGCCTGTCACCGAGACGGCGTGGGACGTGAGAATTTGTGGCTCGCGATAGGGAGACGAGGGGCGTCAGAATGCCTCGCGAATAACTACGATACCACCGATGCCTCGTGCTATCGATAGCTCGGCTCGATCGAATGCCAGTCGCGAACGTAGCTTGAACGACTGACTTGAATGAATTAATATGAGCTCGGGATTTATGGGGTTAGACCACCTCGATGAATTTAAAAATACTGCAAAAAATTTTTAAAAATTTGATACTTCTTTAATTTGTCAAAGTGGTATAACCCTTTAAAAAGGTACACTACCCTGGGGCTTCTAAAAATGAGTAAAGTTAAAGAACTTTTTCCAAAAATAATTATTGAATCTTTTTTAAATTTTACACTTCAATTGTTTAAAGATGAATCTACAGTATTGAGCATAGCAGGATTTCCTCGAAAGTCTGATCGCGAATGTAGATACAGACAGCAATGTCTGTCTGATCGAACCATTCCGTATCTACTTCGTGTCTGACCGGCTAACACCGAGCAACCTTTATCTCCTTAAAAGAAATCATTTAGCGGTCAATTGACTCGTGATCTCTTCGTTGTCGCCACGCTTCACACCTGGGTGGCTATTGCAGAAGTGTAGACTGATCGTGTTAATTACAAACGTCTCGGAGCAAGCGCCAAAGCGGCGCCTCGAATCGTGACACAAAGCTCGCGACGGCAATGTATTTTTTTTTTTTCTTCTTATTTTTCACCGTTCTTGGAGCGACAAATATACGATGGTCGCGTTGAAACCAAGACGTTAATCGTATTCCCGCTAATAAATCAACGTCGATCGAGAAACTGGTCTACGAAAGCAAACAGGCGGACCCGCCGCGTTCGAACGATACGCGAAACGTTTCGATTATTCCGCTAAAAATGAATTAAATATCGATGTTGCGCGTTGCCGTCACAGATGGTTAACGAGCCTCGTGGACAGACAGGCGGATATATGGACACACGTCTAATCACGATTTTACGGAATCGTTTCGTACGCGGACGGTGTCCTGAACGACGCTTAGACGCGCGTTCACGTGTCGGCTTGTAATTATCCAGAACGTAGTTTCCATCATTCAACGTCTCAATTTTACACGAACGTAACGAAAGAGAGACACCGTCGCGTTTCACCTATGCTTCGATCACGTCGAAACGTTTTCTGTTTATAAACGACCGCTTTCTAACTATATTATTACCGTTATCTCTGATCACTGGCTAGGCTTAATTAAAAGTTCGATCAATTAATTTCACGGTAGAGCGACGGAGCTTAATGATACATTTATCGGTCGCCACCGAATTATCTGATTGGAGTAATGTTATAATTTGATTTTAATACATGGTTTCTATATTTTTTCCTCATTTCTTTTAAATGAATTTTAATCTTGTTACGACGAAGTGAAGTCATATATAATACATTGGATTCTTATTATAATTTTGTCAAAATTTATTTGATATTGATTAAAGTTGAAATATATAAGTATTATAATTAAATGTTTAAACATTAGCCGTAAACCTTGACTTCTCACGGCACGAAACGCATTAAGAGTTCGAGTGTATCAAGTACAATTCTCTGGCGTGTAGATCGTAAGATCACGATGACGTTACTCGGGCATCATCGTTCACCTGTGAAATCACCTGACGTATTGGGTGCCGGCAGGTTGTGCCTTGATCAGACATCCGGCGATTTTCTAATATTACGTCCTCGCCTAGCGAGCGGCTCGTGTTCTCATGCATGACTTTATTGTTGGCGAGCTCGTTGAATGAAACGGCGCTCGTATCATGTCCTATAAGTATCCCACTTGACTCGGCACAATCGATACACGATCTTGCTGTAGATCGGCTCGATCGTGATTCAAGCCCCGCTGATAGAAACTCGTTGGCCCGTTGAACTTTAAAATGCTGCCAGAACCCGAGAAAACCCATTTAACCCGTTCACGTGGAAACGTTCTATGGAACATATCTGCGCTCTATGGTGTTTCTCGAGGAAATGGACGAAACTGTACAGCGTACAGTTTACTGAGTTTCTCGACAGGAAATGATTACGAAATAATTATGAAATTCGCATGCGTTCGCTCGAGGAGGTATCTAAAGTTTCTTCGAGTATTCGCATCGACTCGTTATGAAATTCAAGCAGGTTAAGAATAAAGGAAGAGAATGGGCGAGAACGTTAATCAATCCGTAGCTAGAGAACAATGGTGGGACGATAGTTTATACGGGAAAAACTAGCACAGAGTGTGGCGAGTAATTTCAGATTAGCCTTCTCGCGTTTCGGGCGGGCTAATCCGCGGAATATAATTAGCCCGGGTGACTAACACGAACGGTTCTGCTAAATTTAGCCAAATGCAATCATAACTAAGAGCAGGTGGCCATTTTACCCTTTTCAAGAGTTTGACATGCCAGGATTATAAGAACTGCTACAACGTGGCTGCTAGTGAGTCACACTAGGACTAATTATAATCCTTTCGCTCGTAGGTATCCTTCGAAACTCCTTTTGTTCTGCTCATTCGTCGTTCGAAACGTTAATTTGTAGCCCCGTCGTAATGATATTAATTTACGGGCTCTTTTGAAGAGCAAATATGAATTAAAATAGATGAAAATCCTTTAGGACCTCGGTAAATCATTAAGGTCTCGCGTTTGGTTTTGGTTGTCATTTCGGTAATGTTGAACCTTCGAACGGCGAATCGTACAGCTTCTTTTACTGGTGTTAAATTGTAGATAATAAAATAGCTTGAAATTAAAACCCTGATACCTAGAATTAACCAGAATCCCACTTTGTCAATTCATAAAATAATTCTGTTATTTTGATAACAAACGGCCATGAAACGAGAGCATTACACCATCGTTAAATGGCGCCATGATATAATCCCGATAAACGGCGTGATCTCAGAGGTCACGGAATTAACCAAGCATTATCAGAGATTCTGGTTACTTCGTATTTCTAACTATTTACCAGTCTTTTCGCCACTGAATCACACGGATCGTGCGTTACTTCTGTTACAGGTGCAGAAGAAAATGCGCGTGAGGTCAAGGTGACGGCAGAGCATGGAGAGCATGCAAGATAGCGGCGGGCTAAGGGTCGATGGCTCGAAAGGAAGTGTCGCGCCTGGTTTACCCAGCTCGAAAACGGTGAATCAGTTGAAAATAGAGGAAGGTAATGATGAAAGTGGCAAGCTGTTAAACGACAGTAAACAGGAGATGGATCCTTACAAGGAACTGGAACTGTACCTCGCCAAAGTAAATGTGAGTCATTTATTAAAAATATTGTACATAATTAATTTTATATCACCATTTTGCGTCGTGTTGCAACTCAGAAAAGTAGATATTTTAAATTGGTTTGAAATTTTTTATGGTACTCTACCATTTTTGAGAATATCTGAAATCTTCATTAAGCTAGATTATGCTAATTACCTATGAAATAATTAATGTTTCTAATAAAATGACATCTCGTGCACAAAATATGTTTCGGACGTGACGCAACATGGTTCAATATTTAGGGATCGATCATCTTTTTTATCGATTCCCTCGTTGCGAAGGGGTATTCAAACGATCCCAACAGGCGAGCATGCACAACAAATTGAACGTGACGCCATGATCGCCATGCAAGATTCCAAAACACGTTTCGTCCCTAACCGCCTGGTCCACCTCGTGGTACGTCGGCCAGTTGGTCGTCTTCTTATTTTCTCATACTTTCCTTCTTTTTCTTCATTTTGTATTTCCCTACCGCGGGTACAGATGTTTTAGAGACTTCGATCACAGGAATTAACGCGTTGAATGACACCCGAAAGGGCAGGCCAGTTTTCGCCTCCCCTATGCCATAGTAATAGTGTACTTTTTATTGATTTCATCTTTTTTAAATTTCTGATAAAACGATTCTAAAAAGTCGTAGTAAAAAAGTTGTAATATTTTGTGAGGAATGTGTTGATATACCTTATCTCTGTTTACAATGTTTCAATACGTTCATCGTAACATGGGTCTAAAAATAGAATTATTTAAATGCTCTGTGATGCATTGGTCATCATAACATTAACAATATTGACAATTTTTAAAAACATTATGATTTATTTGATTTATGAGCATCATTAGTCACCGATAACCCCACGTCATTCAACGCGTTAAGTATTGACTATCGGTAGCCTTCTTTGCTCCAAAATAGATGAATCTTTAAATCCAAAAGAAATCTAAGGTATGCTTGCCTTCCAGAATTTCTCTCATTCCGTATTCACGTTTTATCAAAGGCATTTTACAACCTGCAAGCATTGCGTCATCGGAATGGTATCGCGGCCGCGCAATCGAGACTTATTAGCTCGTCGAATTCCCTCTTACTCTCGTCGCTGGTACCTAAATTGGTACACCTGTTCCAGAATCTCGGCCCATCGAATTAAACGGTGGGACGAGAGAAAACGCGCGACCGGTTCTCATTCCAGAGCCCAAAGCTTGTATGTAGTCGTTCCACGTCAAATCGCACATTATCGAACCTCATATTGGTGGATTTTTGTGAAAATTTACATTTGTCAATTATAATGTGGAAACTACTTAACAGTTGTTGCAGTTTGTAGCTATATAATAGTTTCATTTGAATAAATGAAACTTACAGACGTTTCTACGATAGATACCTCGGCGCACGCGAATGAATCGCTTTTCTGTGGCATTCCTTTTCGCAGCTGGGCAAATATTAGCTTGTATTTTTTAGTTATCGCGGAACATGGCAGATAGAGTAGTTAAACATCATTCCGTTCTCTGTTTCATGCTTGATGTTTAGGTACAATTGATATTACAACGACGAATCATTCGGATTATGACATTCTCTCGAGTTCGTCGTACCCTTGTTTATTTGCCTTTTATACCGAGTGTCTTCTTTCCTCGGGAACTACGAAACACCATCGATCCCAGCCTCTCGACAAATATCCCGAGTAGAGGAAGAAGTGGCGAAAAGGTTTGAGGTCAAAGGCCACAGAAGGGTCGCGGATAAAAATGTTCCTCGTCTCCGTTTGCTTGTCGACCGTCCGGTTCGCACGATCATGGAAAAGAGCAAAAAAAGCTCGTGTCATCGAGCAAAAAGCATGAGAGAGGAGAGAAAAGAGATCCGTTTAAGTCATCTGTTGCTCAGCTTGTCGCTACCATCGTCTTTCTAGGCGAAACCGTACACGTTACTCGAGCCTTTATGTGTAGCTGCGTTACGTGTCTTCCACGGGCGAATTAATTGCTTCGCGGGCAATTAATTAAGCGGCTACGTTGAACGAGCGGAATTAATTGGACAGACGGTAGTCGGTTGTTGGATCTGGCGAGACTGTTTCAGGAAAACGTATCCGATGAGTGTGTGAATGGAGGTGCAATTAAGTTATACTTAAAGAAAATTGATTATATTGTATTTAACACTTTGGATTACTGTTAAAAAAAAATACATTACAATATAATCATAATCTAAACTAATAGTATCTCCTGCAATTTTCAGTCGAGTCTCAATTACTCGACCCGTTGATATAACCGCCTGACGAACTAATTAGAATAATGAACGTCCACTTAAGGCCAAAGCTTTATTCCGTACAACATGCGATTCGCTCGAAGTTGCCGGACAATTAATTAATGAGAGCAATTCGCCGACAGTCCAGTACAATTAATCGGTTAAATTAATTGGTGGGCGACCGTTGGTCATTCTGTGAGTCGAAGAATTTGTGGCAGTTCTGTAAACAGAACCTCTCGTAGTTCGTCGTAAGAGAAACGAATTGATCTACTTCAACAGTTAAGTTCAGACCGATCGGGAAAAGTCATTTCGCGTGTACCAAAATTAGAGCCAATCGCTGTGTTTATCGATGTTTCAAGACACTCTCTGCTTCTTGGTGCATTTGAATGTCTTCCGGCTAAAGCATCTGCGATATTAGAGAAAACGTGGAATAACAGGGTTTGATGGTTCGAACCAGACCCGACTAGTTGATGGTTTTATAGAAAAATCATATAAGTAAAGCTAAACTTTATATAGAAAGACGTATACTAATTTAAGAATACAAATGACTAGTTTCACTCCAAAAGGAGTCACGTTGCTAGTTGGAATGTTGTCCACGGTTAATTAATTAAGTGGCCAACAGTGTTGCGGTTTGTAGAACGATTATGCCACCGACTGTAAGATCGGCGAGCACGGGAATGTCGTTGGTCGTGGCAGCGATCAGCTTCTATTATTCCTACGCGATTTACGCCTCCGTGAATGCAACCGAACTACACGTCGCTTGGGAAAGGCGCGTGGGAGGGACAAACCGTGTAACAGATTGCTCGAAAGACCGATCAACTCGCTCGGGATTATTGCTTAACGATCGTATATCCCGAGAAATGTTTTGCGGTTGACGATTGGCAGCCGCGACTTCGAGTTCCCTGCCACGCTCACCTGTGCCAGCTCAGTCAGTAGGTCGCCGAAAGTGATCTCGCTTTTTACCTACCCTTCGCGGGTTCTCCATTGAATTTTCTTGTACATTTTTTCTATGTAAAGGCATGATTCAAAATAGAATTTTGTTAAATTTCTCAACGATGCAAGTGAAAGTTGGAGATTTATTAATTAGTATGGATAGGCATCTGAAAAATCTGATGCTCACTTTTGGAACTTACGTCAGAAGGCAAGAGATACTGGTTTGGACAACTTTTTTCATCGTTCCTTTTAAAATTTTACGTTGGTTGATCATTTTGGCTGGCCTTGTCCATTTGGGCGCGTGATCTATGATGAGGTAATTGATCTATGATAATCAGATTGTTACATCAAGTAAATGATAATCAGATAAAGTGTTAGAAATCTAAATCTAGCTAGGAAATAAAATAGAAACGAATGGACTGAACTAACATGCTCGGTTCCCATAATCCAGCCTCGTTCGAAGGCTTAAAATTTCAATCAACCTCCGCGATGTCGGGGACACGAATTTATTCCGCTCGAATCCGTCCGCTCGTACGCGTACGCGTTACCGAGATCTCGAGATAGCTATGCAGAGATAGAACATTCCCGCGTGAGAAGTGCAGCGAACGTTGGTGCATTTACGCTTCAGGTCGTCGCGTTCCGTTCTGATTATTATCCGCGAAACCTCGAGCAGCACGCGTGTGCTATCGCGCCTCGCCGCGAGACGTATTTGCATGAGGACGTCGTTTCGAGTGGTGCGTTGCGAATCCTCCTCGAAAACGGACGAACAATCATTTTTCTTAGAAGAAACGCATTTTATTCATTTTATTCAAATTAGAAAAAAATCATACGATCAGCCTAAAATTGGCTAAAATAATATACCAGAGCACTTAGAATAATAAAGTCATTTTATCAGCTATCCGAATCAGTCTGTAATTTAACAGAGTCTTCTTCTAAATATTTTCAAGTCATCCACGGATAATAAAAATTTGCTGTATATAAATATTCCGCGATACGACGCAACCGGAGAACGTAGCACGCGAGAATGAATTCGCAGAAATGTCGCGTGGCTGTGGAGAAAAACAGACACGACTATGTTATTCGCTAAAATGTAGCCGAATAAAATTGTTATGGCGATTATCGAACGTCAGCTCGTGGCAACTGGTGGCTCGGCAATGGTCCGGATCGACGTGGAAATAGAGGGATACGGTAAATTCGCGAACAGGTTGTGTTTTGCATCGGGAATGCTTTTGCAGTTCGCGTGCGACATCGAGATACGCGGCCAAATGGAACACGGTCGATTTCTGGCGAAACGGATCGCAGTTAGGTGTCGTTGCTGGGACGTCGGCCAGTTCGAATAAGGAATTGCAAAGGTTGCTGAGATCAGCCACGCTCCGAAACACGAACACCGGAAATCTGAACGCCTCCGTTTATTCGACTCGAAAATACATTTCCACGGCTCGAGATTCTTATATTGAATTTGCAGCCTGGCAACGACTATCGCGAAATTATACAAACGTTTATTGTCGATGTTCAGCCTTGAAGGCTTACGATAACACAGATAAATATTAAAATCGCTCTGGATACGTGGCCATACATGTTGGTTAAGATAATCGAAGTTTAGCATTTATTTCAATAACTTTATTCCTTTTTGTTGAAGATGTTAGATAGTTCAGTTAACATTATTTTTAAAAAAATATTTGTTATAGCAATTTGTTCGGTAACAATTTTCCTTGAACAATTTTTTAAAATCAACCCTCTATTTTATCATCAATTGATTGGTAGAAGTAGTTGTTGACTGAAGATTAATTTAGAATACCTTGTGTCTCTATTCAACTACTTTACTCCTGATTAAATGGCATAGATCACGTATGCGGAAAGAATCTCCGTTGGGGGCGAGGGCCTCTGGCCACCGAAGAGAATTCCAAAGAGTTTCGAGATACCAGGAACCCCCTCGAGTCATCCAGCCGGATGTCATTCCGTATTCCAACATTTCCCCCCTGTTGTCGCGCTCAGGCGCCGCATTCTAACTCTTCGTTTCTTCATTTTGCATCGAAAGATTTTATCTGGTTACGTCGCGCGTCACTCTAGAAGACGATTTATATCGTGATACATTGGTACCAGTACTGGTGTGATCAATATATGCTTGAGAATATCAATAGATTCGATAGGGAATCATCGTCTCAGTGGAATTGAACGTTTTTTCTTTAGGAAAGGATTCTATTGTAGAAGGCAAATATGAGTTACGAATCATTTTTAGAAATTGGAGACTAGAAAAATTCTCAAAGCAAGCGACTAGTATCGAATTTTGATCGCATATAAAATTTCAGAATGTGCTTATGAGTGTTTTAATCATAGTACGTATCAATGTCACAAGAATATATTTCTATTAAAATTTTAGATAGGTACTATTTTCTAAAATAGTCATCGAGTCTCAAAATGAATTATTATTTATTGGAGCTTGGAAACATAGTAGATTTCTTCGAAAAAAGGAAGACACTTTCGAAATTCTTGAATTAATACGACGAAGTTCTAGTACGTCCTTCAATTTGTACCTCGTAAATATTTTCTCCAATCTCTTATAGGCAGCAGCTTAATGTTTACAACAGACCACGCGCGCGGTGTAAAAGCGAAGTCGAATAACAAATTGCAATTTCATGCGAATGCAGGTTTCAAGGAAATGTAGACACGGGAAAAACATGATATTTTATTCATACGACGGCCAAAAAGCGCAGAAAGTATAATGCAAATAATTTATCCGGGAATCTCTGTGATCATTACTTTTTAACGATCTACCGTATGCTTGATTCTTCGAAAAATGCATAGACTCGTTGCTTCCGTCATCGATTTTCCACAAAAAGATAGTTTTATCGATTCTGGCGAAATCGTATAGCCTTCAGATTTAGTTTATGAGTTGATTTTGGAATAAGGAACCTGAAGAAGATTTCTGAAAAATGTTTTAGAAATTAAATTCAATGCTTCTTGATGCCTCGAATCATATAAAATCATGCATATTTTATCAAAATTTAAGTCCAGTTGCAAGGATAAAGTGCACCTTGCAATTTCTCATTTCATTAAGTAAAATTAAAAACGCCGTGTTTGCAGTCAATATAAAATTTCTCATGCGTAAGAAGCAGTGGATTTCACGTTTCATTACATCAACGTCGAACTTCTACTCGGTAATGTACCTTGTTGTAATGAGCCGCAATGCAACGTGGAGGAAACGAAAGAGGAGCAATAAAAGAGCAGTATAAAGTACAAAGTTGCATCCCGAGTCGCGTTCCACGACCGGTATTATTTCTCCGGGGCTACTTGAACACGATCTAACGTCCAGAATGTAATTTACACAGGGCGAGTAGCCGCGAAGATCGCTGACTCATACGTTTATTAGGCCACTTGAAATTACGGCATCGTAATGAGAAGCAAGCTCGTTTTTTTAAGTAAACGAGCGATAACTTCACCGGTGTCTCATTGACCGGTGTCGCTAATTGGAGGCATAACATTATCGTTAAAAAAATTAATCGCATCCTTGTCGATCGTCTTCGTTTTCCAGTCACCTTTATTAATTAATTAAGGACACATTTTTCAGGAAAATGTTACACAGAGTTGCAAGTATAGGATGTTGAATTATAAATGTTAGATTGTTCGAAATAAGAGAAACAAATGAAGAAGACAGCATTGGAACAGACTCTCGGTAGTTAAAGGTTAAACATCCAAGCAAGTCTTATTAGAAAACATGAATTAACATCTTCATCCTGCTAGTCTGATCGTAGCCAGCGAAACGCGTGATTGTGCAACGATATTGCTATGCAATTAAAAGTAACCATTGCTAGAAAGTATCTAATGGATAGTGTTGCCTGATAGTCGCAAATATCTCCGTTGACATATCCAGTTAATGTCTCGCAGGATAAATAGTACAACGGGTAACAATTAATAAAGATCCCGTACTCGTACGTTTACCCGTTGGCCGTTTGTCAATTTTCAATGCATAATAATGAAAGGTTAACAAAGGCAGGGTACCGTAGCCCGATCTGCATTGAATAGCTGAAATCAGCTTAAACGTTATCAAGGAACGCGACATATGTAGCGGTTGCTGCTTGATTTTTGCAACCTAAGTAATTGCTCGATCGTGGGTCAGCCGATTCTGGTTCATGAGTCATTTCGTCTCGCTGTTGCCTTCCCTAACAGGACACACCGTACGCCTTTCTATGAACTTTCTTTCAATTTTAGCTAGGTCCAATTGAGCTCTCGTAAAATTGAAAGCAAATGATGGGAGCTCCTCCTTTTAAGTACAGGGTGAGGAGCCCCTCATCACTTGCCTTGGGGAAGCCTAGGGTTAGCCTAAGAAGAGACGAGGGAGAGCCTAGATCTCCCTAGGGCACCCTAAGCTTAAAAAAACCCTCCAATCTCTAAAAATTCCTCAAAATTTACAATTCATCTCAAAAAATTCTTGATGCAATTACCCATCGGTGATCCGGGTTTGTTTCACTTGTTGAAGAGAAGTAGAGAAATCGTATTCGTGGCCATCGAGGGAAAGGACGCACGGCCTTGGAATTCCTACGTAACGTTCAAGTTCGCATGCAAATCGGTGGCGAACATCGAGAGAGGTTTCGCGTACGCCCGCGAACATAAATAAAATTGTAACGCGCGAATAACACGGTATATGGGTAAATAGAGCGGACTGTGGGCACTGAGCGAGGAAAATATACGAGGGACGTGTTCAAAGTGAATTCCCTTCAGGGACGTGGCGATTGTTGGGAAACAAATGCAACTTGGTTGCACCTTGTTCTCAACATGAGTGTAACAATTTTGTTTAGTCGAATCGTTGGTGACTAATGTTGTTCGTTTCTGTTTTATTGGGCAAATTGAATTCATTCCATCATATGGCTCTGTTAATAAAAACTTAACAAGAATGATTTACCAAGTGGATTCATATAAATATTTGTAACATTCTTAATTGAAAAATATTTTATTTACTTTTGAGAACTTATTTTAAGAGCATTCTATACTTTGCTAGAAAAGTACGTCACGATTTAAAAATACAGTAGGAATTCTGTGACCAGAATACAAAGAGCATTTCAGGTCAGTCACAGACAAAACAGGAAGTATATGTTGTTCACCGAAGAATTCGAAGTTCAGAGTTCAGAAAGTGTAAGGTAAATGATTATACGATTTCCTGTCCACACGTGAGCGTATTTCGAAGACCCTTAATTTAGTGATACTCGAAGCTAGATAGAAAAACAAGTCGAGTGAATAATACACATTAATACATGGCATGATACTCAACAGTGGTGAAGCTGAATCGACTAGGAATATAAAAACGACTTTTGCTTTATCCGGACGGAATCTTCCAATTAGTATAACGAATGACCATGGAATCGCTGGACTCACCATGACCAAGAATTGGTAGTTGATCACAAACATGTTTGAGTTTGGTATGTGATTTCTAATTTATCCAAAAATCGTTGTGACCAAACCTTGACCTTTCCATCATCCAGGGATAATTATCATTCTTATAAAATTTGCGTTTTTAGAGATCCTAGTTAATCTCCATTATTGGATGAATAATTTTAAATGTTTTTCTGAATGTATCTGCTGATTTCAGTGATAGTTACCTACGATATTTATTTTTAATGATAATTTGTCTCTTTTTGAATAACTAAAATTCTATATAATTCTAAACTAAAATTCTATCTGGGTCATTGTATTTTTCAAAAAATGAATTTCAAGTACAGTTCAAATATTAGAATGAAATAAAGCAATAACTGCCAAGATTGTCATCTCCCAGCAATTTTAATAACAACTTAAAATAAAGATCCAAGTCACTCGAGTGTCGGTAGAGAAATCAATAAATGACTCTGCGATAGATCACCGGGAGGGTTGATCGGTTCACGATGGAAAATTAATATCGAACCGTATCGGAAGCATTTATCGGCAGGTCGCGCGCTCGTTCGAATGCGGTTTACCTTGCCTGTTCGATGCCTTGATTAACGCGGGGAGCCGCAATTAACCTTGCACTTCGAAGCGGTGCAGTATGCAGTCGGTGCAACCTTGCCAGAAATGCAGAATCCTTCGTCGGCCAACGACCGGTGCATGTCGTTCCCTCGAATTCCTCAATGACTTCTTTGTATCGTGCACCCGGTACTTTCACTCTTCATCTGCTCGGCTGGTCGAGCCACATAGGTATGGCTGGTGGAAACGATGTAGCGTGGTTGTAAATTGAAGCATTAAGCGGTGACACCCATTGATGTAGTGGCCGATCAGGGCCGTATGCATTTCATAAGGAAGGTGCGTGACCATGAACCCATCGATTTGATTCAAACTTTGCATCATAATAAAAGATATCAAAATTAATAATTTTGTGAAGTCATAGGGTGCACCTGTTACTCGTTCTTTGCTAGCAATTAAATTCCAAATTGACATAAGATTCAAACTCTGTCAAACTTTGACTATCTATCAAATTGACTACATCTTTTCTACTAACTATACCCTATCCCTGTCGTTGCCCGCGAATCTTACGCAGCTGCGTGTGCTCGGTTCACGCTCTTGGAAGCCAAGCAAGCATTCTCGCCTGTGTGGGTGGAACTGTGGGACTGCCGTACATCCGGCTGGGTGTGTCGGATGCGTTCGACTCTGAGATTACGCTGGTGGCTCGTTAATTCGGCCCTGTCGACGGGGTTTCAACAGAGAAATTCAGTGAAAAGCGAGTCGCTTCGAAATGTTTCGATTCGGTATCTCTGCTTCCCTGTATTTACGCGTAGATCCTGTACGGTGTTCCGATCGAAGAAAGGTTGTAGGATTTCGCTGCATAATGAGAGTGGAATTCACGTAGAGCAGGCGTGTCGAGAGTACGATAGAAATCTATCGAAAAGGGAATTGGAGTGGAATGCTTTGGTTTCAGGTGGTCTTGGGACTGTGTTTCTTAACCCCTAGAGCATTGGTAGACAATTACAGAGGGTATCGGTAAAAATAAATGGGCTCGTAAATGCTTGATTAAAAAATTATATCAAAAATAGGAAATAACAGCATTGGCGATATTTATCTGTTAAATACATAAAATTTCGTCGTACAGCATGAGTGGAATTGAAGCAGGTAGAACGTGTTCCGGTGGAATGCGAAAGGAATGCAAAGGTGTTTCGAACGACGTTGTAATGGTGTCTTAAAATGAAATTACGTATTTAAAGGGCGTGCATAGATAGAAAACGGCCAATAATTATACCGCGATTGAACCGTACATAAGCTTGATAAATTTCAGACAATGTTTGGTGTTCCTAAGAAACACTGATGTCTCTGATAAGCAGAAACGTCGGTACCGCTATGTCGAATAATTACGATCAGACATATTCTCCGGCTAAAAGAATGTCAACGTAGCGTGCAATTATTTAATAAAGCCAACCACTTCGGCCGTGTAAAACTGTTTACTATCTGCTCATTATGTCTTTACACGATACATTGGAGATTTATGCTGGTTGATAATTCAGTCCGCTCTGCGATCTCGCTCGTAATATCTCGATTTGAATACAACGAACGCGGTGTCGAGCTAATCTTGATTTAAATAGGACAGATCGTAGCGTGGCGGAAAATCACTAAGCTGGCGAATGTTTTATCCTCGCGTGAAATATCATCTGTTTAGTTATCGATACACCGGAACGTTTTAAACACGCCCTTGTTTTACGCAACTCGTGTAACGTTGTCTTACATAATCGAATCGAACATTTAAGATTCCTGGTCCAGAAATTGTTGTTGGACATTTCGATGCTATTCCGGTCGGGAGGATTGTAAAATCTCGCTTAATCACCGCTCGTACCAGCGGATACCGATACCACGGTATCGTTCATGATCGTTGGTAAAACGGCAATTGACACCGATTTGCCGGCAACGAAGGCCAAGAATCCACGCTTGCAAATTGTTTGGTCGCTGTTGTTCCATTGATGGACGAGCCACGCTCGACCCAATTGAACTCGAGAGCAAAACAGCGGTAACGCGTTACGGTGGTCCCGTGTGTGGACGTATCACTGCTTTATGAATGGAAGAATATGATGCGTCAGTGAATCCTCGTGTTTCCTGGAACACGTTCTGCACAGGTGTAATCGCGAATCGTATAAACCTTCGCGTCATCAGATGCATCAAAATGCATCCCGGTGCATTCAGAAATTGAGAGACACTTTTATAAAACAAGAAAAGCTAGGTCTATTTCTTACACGTTGATTGGTATACAAAGTTCAACCTTTTATGATTGTTTGAGTAGAGTGGTATCATTTGAAGATCTGATAGATCTTTTGATACAAGATTTATTCGTGGTTAGCTAGAATTTATTACCCTGCACTAGAAATGAAACGTGAAAAGTTTTCGTACGAGAGATTGATATTTACATAGAAAATAAGGAATATGAAATTAATCTATTTATAAATTTATCTTTTATTCATTATTTACTTGGTCAAACGCTGGATGTCTGGTAAGATTTATTATCTTGTACCTTAAACGAAACGTAAAAGATTGTTATTTAAAGTAATACCGAATGTATTCGTGTAAACAAACGTCACTGGTTCCAAATTAATATTCTTTTATCCATTTCAACCTTGAGAAAGGAAAACTTAAAGAGCCTTTCTTCCGCGAGCGCACGATTTAACCAACAGCAGACAAGTGGCAATTATCTGCTTGTCAATGAAACAAGCGAGTCAGCTTTGAGTTACGATCGTTGTCTATATTGTTGCTCGTTCACGAAGTCATACAACATATCCGTATGGCCAGAAATTAATTGCACACTGTTCGACGTCGAAACAAAATCGAGGTCGTGTTGCACCGGGCGGCCATTCGTCTCTTTACCTGTCCACCGGTGGCTACATTCTTCAGGTTACTCTGTAAAGAAAAAAAAAAATATGGGGGGAAAGGAAAAATGTCCACGCGAAGGAAACAAAAAACGCGAAAAATTGCATGGTCGTCAGAGAAGACCGGATCGCTTTCATCGTTCGCCGCGACGAAGCCGATTACGTCGGCGCTCGACTTACAAATCCGACCGGGTATTTCCATCTTATCAGCATTGCAAATTGAAAATACGCGGGCATCCGAGGAGAACGGAGACGGCCAGTCTGGCCAGGCCAGGCAGGGGCAAAAACAGAAGAAGAAAAAACATTTATTCGGCCCCGTGAACCCCGCGTCGAGATTAATACAACGGCCTGGACGTCGTTTCGTGGGCTGACTTTTTATAATCGACCATTGTTCCTTTACGGGAAGCGGTCCCGAGGCGTTACATTAATAAACACGGAAGGGAACCTTGCCAGGAAACACGTGAATTTCAAAATTTGGAACACGTTTGATAGCGGCCCCTCAGAAAAGTGTAATACTTCCTCGTTTGAGGGAAATATTAAAATATTTGAAAAATTCATGAATTGAAAGTGTAGGTATTATTGTTGGGTATCTTAGCGATTCCATATGCAAATATTATCAGAAAGTTGGTTAAATTTTATCTTCGATAAGAATACCGCTTCCGCCACCTTAATTTCCACCTGTTTCATCGAGTTACCTTTCGAGGAGCAGCCGTTCATTTTCTGCCCCCTAAGCGGCTATCGAGCCGCCGATTTCTTCCGAGAAGCTCTCATTAAATTCTACCACATTCTTACGAAAATCGGCGTAATAAAGGACGCATTATCGGTTCCCTCTTCGATCAGTCGCTTACGTATTCCAAATATTGTCGGCACTCGTTAAGTTACACGAAGATCGTTGCATTCTCACGAAGATTAGCAGCAGATGAGGAGCATCGGGTTGCTTCTTTCGTTTAAAAACCAGTCCGTGATAAATTTCAAATGGTGTCCGTGTCTTGTTAAATTTCATCGTGTTCCCAAGATGTACAATTTAATATGTGCAACGAAATTTCGCCTTTTATTTTTAACAGATGCAATCATAAGTATTTATCGAAATTCCTGTAACATATCAAAACTTAATCATTCTCATTTACTTAAATATGTAATTAGTACCCTAACTTAACATCTGTTTCACCATCCCATCTCTTACAACCTATGTTGTACCATTCCCTTTGCTATGCGAAGACCAGTCATTTTATACCCAAACTGTCATCCACCACATTTTTTTCGGTGTGAATGACCTGGTACACAAGCCACACTGAAGTTAATTAGCTCTTCACCCCTCTCCGAGCAACCCTCACGAATACATTCTCTCTTTCTCTAGCCAGCTGCGACACGGATGTGGCTCGTGGAACGACAGATGCGTCGGTTGATCCATCGTGCGTGTGGTTAACTCGAAATTACGTCCATTTAGCGGCGTCCCCGCGTTTCGAGGCGGCTTTGTGTCGGCAATTTGTTCGAAACGAGGGCGCGTCGTCGCTCCATTACACCAGTTCCGGCGTTAATTCCTGTGCGACCGGTGTATATCTTCCCCCGCGGCTCCCATAAACGAGGACTTTATGGGCCGTGGGTGGTAACCGATAACGTTTGCACGTGGCAAATCGATCGGCTTCACTTTCGCCAACGAGAACCCGTGCAACATTATTTTTCGATTCTCTTTCGATTCGATTTCTTTCCTCTGTTACTCAATTATCTTTTCTTGTTCAACGTCGTAACTCATAACAGATTAGACGAACAACGTCATTTGACGTTTTAATAAAACAGAAACTTGATTCGACAGGAAAACAGCGTTCTGTCGGTGCTCGGATATCATAGAAATTAAATGAAACGCGATATCAGCATGGTCCACGGAATTATACGAATTAAATGGAGCGCAATTTTATGAAATCAAGTCCGTAGACACGTAGCAGGGCTTGAACGTGTGTTTTTAAGTATTCTACACCTGGAGGTCGTAACGAGTAATGATATCTTTGGCATTGACGCATCGCCATGAATCTCTGACGCAAAAGGAACTGCGTAACAGTAATCCTTATCGAATAAAAAAGAATTACGTCAATAATAACAGACGCATGAAAGAAGAAATCTGTGATGGCTAATGACTTAATAAAAAACCGGAAATGGTCTTTGCATCGGTAACTAGCGAGCACGGCACACCCACGAGGAAAGTTGTTCACCCAGAGGAAAGGAAATCCTCCGGCGAGGGCTGCTTTCAGCTCGTTCGAGAGAAGATCGACGGATCGATGCAATTTCGCGGCAATTATCGAGCCGTTTCGCGGCGGTCGATCATAGGTGAGGCAACGATCCCGATGCACAAGGTAGCTCGAACACGTAGGCGATTACAAGTAGGTACACACTGGTGGTTGGTGTGTGTCGGTGGTGTTATGTCATCGTTAAAGGCACTCGAGCCTCTCGTTTCATACCGTTACTTTACGTTTCCTCGGTGCACAATTAATTCGAGCCCACCCTGTTCCATATCCTGTAACCGAGCTCCTCGCCGACTGCCAAAACTTTCTAGGTATTATTAGATACCGATAATTCATCCGAAGAGTCGAATACTCTCGGAAGATTGTGTTCCAATTGGTGTCTGTTCATTAAATTTCTGATTTTTAATAAATTGAAGACTAATCTTAACAGTGCAAACTGTAGAAAATAACAATAGTATGAAATTAAATTAGAATCGAGGCTCTTTTCATGGTTCGTCGTCCCAACATTAAATTTCTGAACGCTTCTCTGTAAATATTGGCTACAAGATGTTTAAGGATCTATTTGCTGTATTCTCTTATCAAATAGTGCAGTCCCGATAATGTAATTCTTATCAAAGACACTCAACATCACGTGAAACTTTAATGCATTCAATTTCGACCTTGAATGCAATAAAATATTTCCCGTGGAAGATTTCCAGGGATTCTATGTTGCAAGTAGAGTAATCTGAAAGTACCTCTATCGAGCGTTGTTGCACATTCGTCGTGTTGTCGTCGTATCGTTGCACTCCCCGGTATTATCGACTTTTTGGAGCAATTTTTACCCGATAACAACCCCGTCTGCCCACCTGTTCGCTTCGACGAAAGCTCATTGGTCTACTTCCCTGAAACGTGGACATATTTTAGTCGTAACTCGACGATGTATGCACTTCCGTTGCAACGAGCTGAACTAGCTCGGTGAAACTATCACGTCTCTGGCAATATCTATCGACGTCGAACAGTTTTATCGCTAGATTTGTCGTGCTGTGAACGATAATGCAGTGTACAACGTTCCTGTAACGTGCGTGATTCAACGTTATTCGTTTTTCAACAAAATGGTAAAGTTTTATATTGTATTTTTAATTTTCATGCAGTGATTTCAATGCTTTTGGTAAAATTATTTGGAGTAGTGATTCGTGGTTTTATAGAAAAATTTAATTGTTAATTGTAACGTTAGAAAGTTACGTACACCTGCGGTATTACCTTTCTCGCGCTGTTATCACTGCAAATTACATTCTCAGAAGCGATATTATGGGTGAATTATTCAACGCATTCCTGCTCGCGAGAAAATCAACGAGCCGCCTAAGATTCCTGCCGCAAGATTATGATTATTCGCGAATGCCAAGGTTGGATCGCTTGTTTCCCCGTCATTTGAATAATTTTCAATCCGTCGAACGATCACGAGGATTATTATTAGCAGGGTTATGAAGTGAGCCTCAGAAGCTTCTAATTTATACAAGAAAAATTGAAAGAATTACCATAATTCATTAATATTTTCTATTTGCTGGAAAGTCATTTTCGAAATTTGTGAATCGCTTTAAGTTAAATAGAAGAGGAGGAAATGTAAAGTCGAACCAGTTTTAAGATAATTCGATAGATGTTCGCATGTTATTCAGGCGATTAAAATTTTTGCTCGTATGTTACTGTCACTGCGAGGAGAAAATGCGGTTTCGCTTTCACGATGATTGGATTAGTTGCGAAATAATGGGAGCTTTAAGAGCGTGACGAGCGAGACTTCGCTCTGGCCGGTGTGAACGTGATTTATATTCCTTTGATAGCTGCTCTGTGTCAGGTTTCCATTAATGCTTTAACACTATCAATTATTTCATAAGTCGTTTCATTAGTCACATCCCAAATATTGGTCCTAGATTCAATTTTTTTTATAAATTCCCACAATATACTACTTCTCTATGAAAACCTGATTTGATCGCGAGTGTACGAAGTGAACAGGGGTTAGATAGAAGTTCGAACCGTGGATTTCTCGACGAGGACGATTTTTCGATGCGTTCACACTACCTTTCGAACCGATTATCGACGCCCGCATCTAATTATTTTCAAGTCGGTGCGATCGGGACCGACTCGTGTGCTCTATCTACCGTGACGCCGAGAGAAACGTGTCGAACATGAGCTCGAGACGTCGTCTTATCGAGCGGCTGTAAAGTGCGCGGCTTTGTCGAGAGCGACGAGTTTCTCGAAACTTTAATGCCTCGATCGGCACGCGGATAGCGACGATTGGAAACTACAAATTATTCGTGGCACGCGACAAACGGCTCGACGGATTTTTGCCAGACGACGAAAGTACCTCATTGTACGGTTCCCGTGTAAATTAAAGCCCTGTTTTCAGATCCTTTCTCGAAAGCTCCAAGCTCCATTTGCATCTTCCATCAATCAACTTTCATTTGTAATCTTCCAGAGATTTTTATTTCTGTCTTTTAGAGAGCGAATGTAGGATATAGACATCATGTAACTATTTTGAAAAGTTTGCATCGTAAAATGAATTTATTGCTTGATAATTGCTAGAGGAAAGTACCAATTATTTGATAGCATGTGACGGTTACTCAGTGGTCGGTGGAAAAATTATGAAACTCAAAATGATACATTATTTATAGGTCGTAAAGCACGGGTATAATTAGGCTTAGTATGATGTATTTGATTTGATTAGAAAATTAGATGGTTATGCGGTTATCGTTATATAATTGTTATTAGTGTAATAGTTTCTTACCTGTTTTTCCGCTGCTATCTTCGTTATTTTTCCAAGGAAGTAATTCCATAAATAAGCTACCACTAATAAACGTGACTGTATTTGAAACGAAATAGGTACATTTATCAGACGCAGCGAAATCTTACAAGCAATTCGAATTTAAAATTTTTTCTAATTCTCATGCAGATCAGAGATAAAGTCTTGGTTTTGCCATGCTTTTTCCCGATGATCTCACCATTAATCCTAAGTGTTGCTCGTTTCACGTTTATTCTGCGGGAAGCGTTGTCTCGCTTATAGATGTATCACCGGTACATCCGTTTTTACCTTATTACGCTATAAATTAGACTTACGATTAGAAAGTTATAAGTAGCCATGCCGAGCATGCCCTAACGAGAGAAACTCTTATGTCCATTCAAGTGACGAGTTGTGCTTTAGATTCGAGGATTACACGCGTCGGTTTAGTAAACGGGGGATAATCGCCGGGAGGAAGCTGTAAGAAGCATATGAAACTCAATGTTACAATTTAATATCTCAACACGATTTCCTTCCAAGATAACTTTCTTTAATGGTGTCCCATTTTATTATCACTATTATTAATTAGATGATTTTCATTCGATTCAACATATCAAGATAGAAAATTTCAACTACATATTTTTGAGAAATGGATGAACTTCTCAAGTGAGTGAGAGGGAATGGAACAGAAGATAATAGCGTTCTCATTGTACTTTCTACACTTATCGATTTAGTTTAATGCATTCCCGCCATAGATATATTTACCTTTACTTCGTTACGCTATAAATTTGTCCCGGGATTAGAAAGCTGTAAGTTGTTTATAGGAGCATGCCCTATCGAGCGCAATTTTATCGATTCGTTTGGCAAATGGCAGAATTGCCTGGGACTGACTTGAAATAATTGTTCACGCTGTTAAATGAAAGACTTAACAAGGTGTTACCTTGTGTCCCGCATTTGTTTCAGAAACTTAAGACGTACTTGCGGAATAATTTATTCTTCGTTTTAATGTAAAATTTATAAAATTGAGCGAGGTGACAAAAATCATTTTCCAAGGGAACAGAACTAAAATGTTTCTTCATTGAAATGAAGTTACAGTATCAGTATCGTTATTTAGCAAGCACACCTCGTATATCGAACAACGGAAACACAGCTCTAAGCCTCACGAAACAGCTTCTCGAAAGGCACGTGGCAAAGCAGCCTCGGTTGAAGGGTTACACGTTGGTCGGGCTGGTATTTCTCATTAAACGCGACCGCGGCTCGAGCCGGGAATGTCTCCAGGCATCCTCGTAACTCCTCGCCCGTAACTTTCCTTCCTTGTTCCGCGATAAATAACCTCTCGCGCCTTCTTGGCCACGCGTGTCGGTCAGCCGAGCGGGTGGACGTTGAAATCGAGGCAGGATAAGGAAGCGCGAGGGATGAGAAGCATGTACCGAGGGTGTAAAAGAGGCTGGTAACCTTCTATCGCTTCGGGACAAGACGATGCGCGATTCGGCTTATAGAACCTCCGCTTGGACAGCAGTGAAAATTTATGCCAGGTATTCGCGAATAATTATGCGGGTCACTCTTGTACGATTATGTAAGCCGACTGTTGTTATTTCGTTTTCTATCTGGATAACACTCTCTCTTTCTTAACTCAGCACACCGTATATCGTTGTTGTTTCTTCCCCTGGCCATGGCTACCACACTTCCTCGATCTTTCTAATCTGATTGTTTATCGGTAAAGACAGAGGGGAACACTTCTGGTCGCGCTTGGCGGATTCCGCGACCGGGATATCAATGAACGGGCTACTTGAGTCTATTTGTGGGTTTTTCGTGTGGGAGTTCATGCTCCGCTGATTTAAGGCTGCCCGAAGCGAATCACTGTTTCCTTTGCTTACTTTCATGCCATTCTCTAGTTAGTTTCACGACAGTGCTCGCCTATTGCCTTTTAATCGGCCCTTTTATTTTTCACGCCTCCGCGAAGTTACGAAGCCGAGATGTTCGATAACGAAACACGTGTTACTGTCGGGTTTCGCGAGATCACCGAATTTCGCCCGTCACCTTTTGTGAGAAACTGGTACGGTTGAACGAAACCTGTTGCTATCGCGCAACGACCTGCATCGAAAGTGACCACTTAATAATTCTTCTACGATGGCAACTCCACTGGCACATAACACTGTCCGTTTAGCGTATGCAGTTTCTACAATCTGGGAAGTGATTTTTGACACTCGTATGATTCATGTTTCCCGCGGTGTATTAAGCAACACATTTTCAACGTTTATTCTAATCTCGTTCGATAATTTAACGTGCCATCTAAAATTTGAATTATTTTACTTTGGGAGTTAGAAAGTTGAAAGGGAAAGATTTTTTTTCATCCGGAAAAATGAAGTCGGTTCAACGCGTTCCTGGAGAACGAGAGTGAGAAAGGCCCGCGTATCCTTCGACGAGATTCCTCGCTTGTCAAAAGGATAGTTCGAAGGATACGCCTATAAATCGTCGGCACTTTCGCGAGAGAAATCTTAAAATAAGCTCAGCCTCTCGGACCTCTCTCGTCCGGCTCGTTTTGTTTTCAGGCAGCGTTTGTTGAGTCACTAGTACGTTATGCGGCGATAAAGTGTCGCAATACATCAACCTGCAACAAGTTATCGCCGAACAGGCAGTATTTCTGCCGACGATAATTACTCCTGAACCAGGCATCGTTATTGCTGGGATAGCAATTAGTTCCACATACATGAGCGATTTCTAATTGGGAGTCCATTAAACACGACGCCTGATTATTTTTCTTCCCGTTTATATCGGAATCGCGATATCAACCTGGCGGCTGTTCACGAGAAATTTCCCAGATCCTAGCAACGGTAAGCTCTTTCCCTTTCTAGAAATCAACAAATTCGAAAGGAAGTGGATACGCTAGTTACCTGTTTTTTGCATTTAAAATGTATATTTTTGAAATTAAAAATGACGAAGATAGCCGACGCGTCGATCAGAGATTCCAGTCAAGTCCCACCCTGTTTGCTCACGAAAGTCAAAAAGGAACGACGATGTTATCGACTCTTATTAAAGAAATGAACAAAATGAACTCGCGTACCTTCCGAGAAGCCTGCTTGACCACTAATCAGGTAAAACAATTACGAAGGTCGATAGAGACTTACGAAAAATGTTGCTGGTGATTACTCAATCCATGCAAGCACACGTTCGGTAGACAGGAACGGTTATTGGACTCGAATGATCGTAAAACAATTATCAAGGTTGACAGGCGGTTACCAGAGACAAATATCGTACACGGATGTACAACATCGTGGAATCTTGATTATAATATCACCGGATTGATTTATATCGTTTGCGCGAGTTCGGATTCCTTTCTTTTTTTTCGGTTAAATCGCGAGCACGCCTGCAGATTCTGCGCTATCGCGCTTATAAATCACTCGATTCCGTCTTGCTTCCAAGAACTCGCTCCGCGGACCGTGGCGATTTTCCATCTGTATCGAAAGATTTTTCCGTCGTTCCGCGGACGAGACCGTGGAGCAAGGTGCGATGCTTGCCGGAGGAGTGTCGATATTTATCGACCGCTCTAATGGATATATTTATCTCGCGACCGAAGGAGTCCCGGTTACAAATTCTCCGTAGATTTATAAATAATACAAGCACGGTCCGGCGAGAGCTTATCTTGTTTACGAGCTCTGTTAATTGCGCCAATATTTAACATCGATGGACAGCTTTAATGCCGTCCTAAGCCGCTTTCTAGGATCCGCTTTGACTCCGCGTATCATATTTTGTTACCTCTAAAACCTGTCCCGATCAGGACAGCCAGCCGTTACACGAATGTTCGATGGACGTTCATGGGAAATTTTCAATCCGTGATGGGACGAGTTATCGGAGGATAAACGGGAGTTCTTTTCATTTTTTATTTTCAAGATCAATTCATTGATTGTGAATTAACGACCACGTGCCTTACAAAGATAACAGCATAGATTTAATCCTTTTGTCTTTCTCATTCAGGCGATTTATAGAAGCGTATTATTCGAATGAATGTATCTCTAGAACCGATTCGTAGTGAAATTTTCTATCGAAAGGTCTGACCGGAGGCGTTGTGCGGTGCACGGTGAGAAGTATCGATGCTTATCGATAATTCTAATGGGCCTGCCCACCCCGTGATTACTAGGGTCGACGATGAGTTATGTCTGCGGGCGTATCGTCTGCTGTCGAGGCGGAGGTGAGTTGCTTCCACTCGTTTCGTAACACGGTAACGCGCGAATCGTGCCGCAAATTGACCGATTGGAACTCGGCTAGCAGGTATAACGGCTACTCGATGTCGATCGATCCAGATCGATCGGCGTGCACGCGCGCACCCACTTTCCTACACACGCGAACACGATAGACCCGGGTGTTGTGCAGCCGCGTGATCGAGCTTGAAATCGTTCTGCACGTGCTGCGATGCCCGTGAACGCGTTCCCGCTGAGACGGAATTACCTGAGCGTCGAGATAACGCATCGATGTCGTCTCGCGTATTTCAACGGTTATCGTGCCGTTCCTGTAGCAGATCTCCTTTGATCCGTATCGAACATTACGTATCTAGGGATGCTGTTTAGGAAATTCATGGACTGTAAGAAATGGGGTCTTCTTAGGGATGAGAGATTTTATTTAAGGAACTTTGAAATGGTACGTGGGGAAAATAAAATTTTTATCGATTATTAGCTGTATGGTTTATAAGGGCAGATATGGACTGAAAAGTCGTCCCGACGTTCGAAGCGAGCCTCTCTTGCCGACGAACTAGAACGATCGACAATCTCGATTGGCACGGTAACTCTGCACCGTTATGCCATAAATAATTGGTCACGACCGTGGTATCACCGAATCCGCTCGTTTAGACCCTTCCGCTACGCTCAGGGATATGATATTTTTCTATATGCCCGAACAATACTTGCGGTGGTATACATTGTTTAATTAGAGATGCGGTGCTCGATGTCGAGGATTGTTAACAACTTTCGTTCGACGATATTCTTATAAAACTGGCTGGTTCGAAAGAACAAGAAGGGTTGTTAGAAGAGAAAGAGGCTTGTTAGCTACTCTCGTATGTGTCCTCGCTGGCGAATATGGCGAGTGATTTTTTCGCAATTATATCTGCAACTACATTTGCCCCCGATAATTGCAAAGATAGCGACCGTCCGACAACACTCGCCGGACGATCTCCTATTTATTGCAGAAAGCAATCTGGATGCCCCCCTTGTACTTCCGTTATTAATCATTTCCCCTATCGGTTATTAAGCCCGGTCTTTCGCACAATGAACGATCGTTCCGTGTGTATCGATTAGCATACGAAGGAGACTCCATGCGAAACGACCTCTTGCAACACACGATTTTTTAATTGTCCGGTTTGAAAAATGTTAGACAATACGAGAATATTCCATAACCTGCTGTTTATTATGTAGAACACCAGAAGAATAATTAAAGATAGTGATAAGATAGGAAAGTTGAAATTAATAGTGCTGATCAATAATAAATCCAACGAACTCAATTAGAGACTCGTCCATATAAAATTTTCTTTATTCGAATCCAAATGTGATCTCCTAATTAGTTGCCTCTATTCAGCATCCAATTATCTAATAAAACAATCTTAAATGCTATTACCAGTCTCATCGAGAGATCTCATCGATCTATCCCGCCAAAGATCTAAGAAATAGAAACTCCTAATCAAACCAGATAGATCCACAATAATTCCTAGATCATTGCCAGGAACATGGTACATAAATCGTTCTCATTAAAAGCCAAATCCGATATATCACATCCCTCGATCGCTTCACGGTATCGAGTCTCATCCATCAGATCAGCGGTAGCAGCAGGATAGAGGCGCACGAGTAAATTTCCCTCTCATTAAAATCCTTTAATTGCCGGTCAAAGTGAGTACTAATCGGTTCCTATCTTCTTGCGAGCCGCCCTGAAGACCGCCTGGATTAGCCGAGCGCAGGTAGCGGAGAGATAGGTCGGCCAGGGGAAAAAAAGTCGAGCACGACCAAAACAATCAGCACGCCGTTAATAGGAGTAATTACCGGCTTTACAGATCGAGCCTGCCAACGACTATCCATCTATTCGTGGCTTGGCCCGCACGAATGCACTGCACGGAACTGCATCCGTCGAGGATTGCATAATTGCAACAGCAGGATCTTCTTGTGAATGAGACTCGAAGAAAATATAGATATCGAATGGCTTAGATTTTTGATTAATTCTAATTTGGATTTATTCCAAATTCAACCCTTTCAGTGTTTAGGGGTCAGGGACGATAGAATATATAGCACTGTATTTATGGCTGAATTTTTGCTATACTTTTTAATGTTTTTTTTTCATGGAAAAATCGCACCTCGATCATCGTCCTACATAGGTGGATCGTGCCTCTTCGTGCGCTACCGATTATCAGTACGTGTAATTACTTTTTCATGGACGTCGACTCATTATGCAGGATCGCAGCTGCTTATTTGTTTTACCACGACTGACCAATTATGCAATTATCTTCTTGTCCCCTTGTTAGGAATGGCTCTTGCTCCGCGGTAAACAGGTTCGCGATAATGCTCTTAACGTTAGTGGTAACATGACATCGACCGTTTTAATACGAGGCCCATATTCTAACCGAAAGAAAAATGAACTGTACAATGTGATGGGCACAAAATTTCGATTAATTTACAAAATAATATCAACGAAGCCAATATCAGACACGCTTAGAGCTAATCTTTTTTATCATCGATTCGCGCTCTTATTCAGTGTCCCGCTCCAAGCATTTATCGTCTTAGGAATCCTTGGCTGGGAGTTTTACGAGTCGCAGATATATTACGAAGGAGTACGGGCGCGCGAACCACGACCGATCGACAAGTCAGATTCCGAATTCGCACGCCAGAATTTTTATCGCGTCGGCCGGGAACGCTTTGGCGTCGAGAGCTCGATACATTTGCATCGAGGCTTTAAATAGAACGCTCTCGAGCGAACCTTCTCTATAAATCTGCTCCGATAAGAACTTTCGTCATTGCCACTCCACCACGTTTTTCTGCCCCCGAGCGAGAACACATAGAATGAATTCGAACAAGATACAGCCTCGCAATAATGGTTCCCACGACAATTACCGTGTGGAAATTCTAGTTCCAACTAGTATTTCTAAACTCGATAAATTTCCCAGCACCTAATTAATTAACAATAGCCCAGAATCTTTAATAGAAACCATCCATCACACGAAGTAAGCATTGCAAGCATTCAGAATATTGGCACAACGACAAATCCACCACAACTGCATTAACCATCCCCAATTATTTGCGCATAATCAGGTTTCTAGTTAAGAGACACGCGCGAGGAGGGAACATGAGGTCGCATGTACGTGCACACGTGAGACACATGCACGCGGGAGATCTTGTCGGATGCTCGTAAACCGGGGCTTTACTGCATTTTGCGTGCAGTATTTAACCCTGAATTTATATCCCGTCAGGGCTCATTTATACCGGGCGTCGTCGCGGTCGCCTTTAACGGCCGCGCCTCCTTGTTGTTGTATTCGGTAATGCACGCAATTAGACAGCAATTAGCTGTGTACACGCTGGTTGAATTTCCCGTACAATGAACATTAGCCTCGTTCCTCCATTTCATCCTTGCAAGCTGTTGCTTCTCATTTGTTACTTATGCTCATGAAGAAAAGTAATTATAATTGCAAATCATTTGATAAAATATATTTTCAATTTTATTCTTCGGGTACTATTCTTCAACTGCTATGATCCCATTAAGAAATAACTAATTTCTATTCATAGCTGATATCAATTTAAAATCAGTTCCACACAGGATATTATCAAACGTCACCGTACTTCAGCCAACGAGCAATCCTAAGTAGTACGTCACATTGGTATACTTTTCATCCGACTTAAATTAAACAATATTTCTTCTATCTGTAACACGTATCATAAACTCATAACACCCACGTGTATACTTGCTGCTTGTATTAAGAGCACAATCGTACATGTATGAATTTATAGAGCACTATGCTGACTTTCTCCGAACGTATATGTAGGTTCATCGAAAGGGTTAATAAGCACCGATCTAATAGACCGACACACTATCGCGACAATATACAATCCGAATTACCATCAATCATAAGAGTAACTTAAAAACTCTTGTTTATTGTCGCTTTGCTGCTATGATTTCGAGCTTTCTCTGGCACGGAGAAGGGTTCACGAAGGCATCGACATAATTTCATCGCCTTGGCGTTGCCCGATGCCCGGCAGGCAACGGCGTCCTGGTTATCCGTATCCGCGAAACCCGAAGAGGCAAACGCGTTCGATCGGGAGCATCGTGCTCCTGTTTCTACGTTATGTGTCCAATGGTGTCGGTGTGGCACGCGATTAACATACAGGAGGCGGCACTTTTGGCCTCTTGTTTCGACGAAGAATCGGGCCGGTCGTGGTGTGAAACAAGGGCAGATCCGCTCGGGACGTAAGCAGATCGTGGAAAAAGAAACGTCGAGAGGCGATAGGTATAGAGATTTATACAGCATCGTTCGAGCGCAGAGTTCATTGACGTCGATGACCCGGCGACCTGAACACGTTGCCAAGCATTTCGGGAGATTTTCTGAGCTCAGAGCAATGTATTCGAGTCTAACAAACATATCTTCTTAAGGGTTTAATTAAAAAAAAGTTATTACCGCAGAAAAAAATATCTTCACCCATATGGTTGGTAGCGTGTTAAGTTCGAATGGACCAGCTAAGTTTTTCCTATAGAAGGAAAGGCCTGAGTTGGAAGATCGTTTGTGGGACACGAACCAATGCAGCCGTCTACCGATAGAGAGGTCGTTGATGAACGCGGACCCAGATAAGGGTAATTAAATGAAACGTGTGGCATAGCGATTGACGGCGGAAGTATCTTCGGTCCCTCGATAAAGACACCTCCATGGAAGTTATTGTGGTCCATGAAGGAATTACGATCGCTGGGTCGTTGAATTATTCGGGACCGATGATCTACCGAAGAAACGGTAGATTGTATTTTTTCGGGATTTACGAGACGATATCGTTGATAGGAGAAAAAGTGAAATTAATTGTGGGTTATCCGAAGCTCTAGATACGAGGAGATTGATAACAATTGCTGTGGTTAATGGGTGAAGGGTGCGAGGAGTGTTATCTGTAGAAAAGTCTTCTTTTTTATGAAAGGTTACTTGAGTAAAGATTATATTGACAGTTTTAGTTAGAGAAAAAATGAAAGATATATGAAGATTTTGTATTTCAATTTGACCGGAAAAATGAAACAAATTTTTGTGTTAATCCAATATTGCAACACGATGCATCGGAAAAAAAAGAAACGTAATCAGCATTCCACGTACAGATAAACAGAAAAAAAATTCAACTACTTGGAGATAGAAAAATGCAGAAACAATTGTCGAGAGCTTATCATTATTATTTGGAGTATATTGATGTTCTAGAGCGATATTATTTAAGATTAGACGGCTGTGAAATGATATTCGTTTGTAGTTACGGGGTGTCGATAATGAAACGTCTGATCGTAATTGTCCTCGAATAGATAAAGCGTGAAGAACAGTCTGGTATAATGAGCAAAGGAAACGAGAATAAATGTATCGACGTCTAATGACCGACGTCGAAGTGAAAAGTATCGTTGCACCGTGATCGTTTATCACTATGATCGAATATTTTAATGCATCGTTCCATTACAATAGAATTGTACAGCGAATATAATGATCACGTACGTCGAACGTATCATTTCATAATTTATGGTTTCCTTAAATTAGTAGCTGATATTGTCACACGTTTAACGGTGTCTTAGAATTTCAATTGGTAGATAGCAATCTGATATTTTAATCTTATACTATCGTTACTAGTTAATAATAATAATTTCTCGTTTCGTTTGATGCATATTTCTAATAGCAATCAACGAAGGTATTCATTTTTATCAAAAAAGAATATCCACGTTATTAATGTCTTGTTCGCTAATTAATATTTTACGTAATAGAAGTTTTAATGAAGTATCTGATATTATTGGGTAAAAATTGGGTAAAAGAATTTGTTAGACTATTAATTTTTCAAATAAATAAATTTACCAGAAACAATTATACACACTTAACAATTTTTCTAAAAGCGAAACAAGGATGTTAATCGAATACGGAAAAGGCTACGTACACTTAATAATAAGAGAACACGAGTTACAGGATCGTTGAGCAATCTTCGGTCGTGTCGCGGAAGAAAACAAAGGACTCGCGATCGTACACTGGTCGGATTAACGAGCAACGCCTTCGTAATAATAATTAGAGGGGCCCACTGCAATCTCGGCCGTCTCGATTGAGCAATATCATCGCCGTTAATCCTGATAATTAAGGAAACGATGGTTCCGTAATCGAGCCGAACCTTTCCCATCGGTGCAATATAAAAAAACTCGAGAGACGTTGAATTATGGAAATAATTGACCACGCAATAAAATTTGATTATGCATACGAGTCGACGACCCCCAGAATCTAGGCAAAGGATCAACAAATTGGCACGTATTCGTGGTTGCAAAAATGTCCTCGTTCCGTTGCCAAATATTACCACGTGAGTCGCCAAGCCGTGACTAATTGTGACATACGAGAAATCCCGGTGATAAATCATCCCGCGTGCATCGTTCAGCCTCGAGAAAATCAGGGAAAATCGTTCTCCATTACGTGAACTCGTCTCGGGATTCAAAGTAACGAGGAACCTTGTGTGCATACATTAAGTCCCGAGATAGAGAGACACTTATTTGACTTTGTTTGTCCACTTGTCACTTCGGTTCACGGTTGACTAATTTAAGTTGTTCCGTCTGGCTCTGTTGGATCGCGCTACGAAAGGCTAGATACTTAATCAACCGCCTTTGACAGGTTATTTAATTTCACTTTCATTGACCATAAATCGACTGTTTGGTAATTTGTAATCACCGGTAAGATGTTGCTGAAATCGTTACATAAGCGTGAAAAGCCTGCCAAAATGCACAAGATTGATATCTTTAATATCAAATTATGATAGACAGGAAATTGGTGGTGTTTAAATGTCATTAGGACTATGGTTCGATTAATTGCAAAATTATTTAATAATATTCTGAAATTATAACATAAACTTTTTCCTTATAATAATTCCAATAACTATATGAATCACCCTCGTATCTGGTCTATGTAATATTACCAAGATAATTGTTTCAAGTTGATTGAAATTAGAGCTAGTTCCAATGTTGAAACGATCGCATACCTACGGTTAATTTCCTATTTTTTGTTGCTGCTTACGTGCCTGACGGGGTCCCACATAATGCATCAACGCTTCCATTCAACGTCAAACCTGTCTCTAATGGAGCAGCATCCGATCATGCTTCTCGTTTCCTCGATTACCGCGATCGACTGCGTTGTTGCCCAATGGCCTCGTGGGCTCGCGAGAGCGTGACTAATTGTTATTAAACGCGATGCTTATTAACCACGGCTTACGTGTCGTTTACCGCCGTCAAGAGAAGAAATCTCCAGCTGTCTTTGACGTGCTTTCTGCTTAGCTTCACGTTCAGATTCAGGCTTAACCTTACCATCTTTCGTTTTTTTCCCGAGTTTATTGGATATACAAGTGCACGTTTCAAATTATAATACACGTGTAGACTGCATGCATTACATTAAGACGTTAAATATCAAAGGGGTAAGCCTTTTTAACGAAAATTTTTTCAATACTTGAATATTGATATTAAATAATTTAGTTTTGAAATTTTCCAATCGCTAAATGAGAGCATAAGGCATCATCTCTTGTATTTTCTCTGCTCCATCGCTTAACATAGATAAAACACGCAGAAGAACTTAATGGGCTGTAAAGTGATTATTAAAGCATCGTTCTGCATATAGATCAATGGTAATTATTTGCGAGTAGATAGGAGGGTATAGCAATTATGGCTGCTTGTTTACCATATCTTAAAATAAATATAATAGATGGATGAAAAACTAGAGTATCGTATAATTATTTTCAACTATTCTTGTGTAATTCAAAAGGTGATCAATTAATGGGTTCGATAAAAAATGAATTGAGAATTCATGTGAAAATCTGCTTTGAAATTCATATAGTCCACTTTTACAACTTCCGTCTTAGGAATTAGCCAAGGTAGAAGAAGCTCGAGTCGAAGAGGTTGCATTTAAGCGTCGATCTTCCGATACGATCGCTTCTCTTGCATCTCGTTTGTCCCCGACGCGTGTTACGTATACGCGCGTTCTCGCGCGACGATTCCTCACAATCAGCTGAAAGGGTCATCGACCGACTTAACCGAGCGTGTGACGCGTATGGAACGTTCTGGCCTGCCACCGATTTCTTATTTAAATGATGCCCAGCACACAAATCATCCCGTATCGCGTTCCTTCCATTAGACGATTGGATTTTAATAAAACCCCTCGACTGGTGTGGCGTGGACCATCTGTGGTCCATCGCGGTACCGTTTTCTCGCTCGGATCTCCAACTTTCGAGTCACGTAAAACGTCTGAATGAATCCTTTGGAAATCATGAATGAAGCGGTCTTGACGTGAATGGTAATTGATTTCGAAGGACATAGATGAAATAAATTTTTGTTTATTTATCATTTTAAAATTGTTGCTTTTTCCCCATTATGGGAACTCGAAAATTTGTGAAGACTCGTTCTTCAAATTCCAAGTGCGTTCAGCTCAACGTGCTCCAAAACGCAGTCACATTTTTCCCTTCGGAAGCCTACAACCTCGTCACGTACAAGGTAGAACGAAATCTCCTTCGCTACCTGTTTCAGCTCGTGTCCGTTCTTGACCACGTTACGTTACAAGGTTACCTTTTGCCACAAGAATCTAACCGGTGTTCTTGGAAATTCAGCCGGCTAAACAAGTCGTTTTCCCGATCGATCTAGCGAAATTTCCAACGATTCGGAATAATTGCCGGCTTCTGATCTCGTTCCACTTTATACCCGAGCGCAATTTTACAGAATAGGAAACCGAGGAGAACGCGTGGAGGGTCAAATGGCACGGGTGCTCCGCACAAAGGCAATATGATCCTTTCGCAGAGGATCCTGCAATGTAATCTTGTCGTGATCCTGTGTGGGAAGATCCTCGTGCGGCGATCTTAAGACCGCCTTCTTCTTCGCTTTCTTTTTCTCGTCCGTTTCTCCTTCGGTTCTCTTCTTGGCTGTCTTTCCACTTTACCTCGCCTTCGTCGACTGTACCGTACACCATCGATCCCTCTTTCTGCAGCACTGATAAAACGGCTGTGCTTTTTCTGATCGTCGGAAAGAAGAATTTTGGCGCCGCGTCTGGGCTGGGGCGATCGACAACGCGATTCGAACGTTCGACATGTGCGATGAGTGGTTATTTCGATAAGTGTACACTGTACACAGCTTCTCGTGACCCTCGTGATAAGATAATTTTGGCCAGCGTGGATGGTACTGATCTCTGCTTTTCGTCGAATTCTGATCAACACATGCACTCTTGTATTTTTCGTATTTTTAATTATAATTGCCTCGATGACGATTGAGGCAAAAATTAGCAACGCGAAGATTTGTTTTTGCTAATTGGCAGAAAGATATGATAGTTTCGTTTGGGTTGTTGATTACAGAAATATGATACGAAAAGTAATCCTCTTACGAGACTGATATAAGAGGTTTAATGAAAATAAAGAAAACATGAAATTTCGGGGAAAACAAGCGATGTTGCGCAGTTTATATTTATGGAAGGCAGTTCTGTCTTTCCTTGAGACAAGAAATAAACTGCCGCTTTTCTTTTTAATCCTATCGATGGTTTGGCGGGATTCCAATTATGATATTTACAGAAATTCTCTATGTCGATGGAGTGATGTGAAAGAACGAGGCAAATGGTATGTAATTTCGTTAGCAGATGGCGGGATGATCATGATGGAGTGAGTTTCTGTCGGTTAAGCTGGAATCTACGGATAAATTTAAATCTTCCAAGTTCAATAATTTTGAAACTCCCCCTCGTATCTTCCATCAGTTATACAGCAGCTTTTATTAAGATGAGAAGTTCATACAATAAATAACCCTTTGAATGCGACGTCTCTGGGTTGATTCCTAGGGACCAGAATCCACAGCCCAAGAACCCAAGGATCCATAGTCCAAGAACCCAAGGATCCACAGTTCAAGATTGCATGAAACCAAGGATCCAACTCAACGCAATGTATTCCTGCCCATTTCATCTATCCATCTCAATTATTTCCCATCTTCGACAAATCGCCAGGATAGTAACGTCCTCCTACGAGTATGAATCCTTCGAGCGTTGAATCGATCGAGGAGGCGTCACGGGGAACGGTAACGAGGACATCAAAATAGTTAAATAAGTCGTCGAATTCCTTTGAAACGACGAGGCCAGTCGTTTCTTTCCATCCATCCCCGAGGACGTGGTTGTTGGTTGGCGAACAGGACCGTATGATCTGGTCGGCTCGAGTCAACAGTTCTTGCCAGGAGCCAAGAAACGACAAGTTGCCGTATTAGGGCAGGCTGCGGCGCTACCGTCGTCAATAGAATTCCCAATGAGCTTATTGAGAGTCTCGTTGCAATTGGCCGGTTATGAAACCCACCGGCTTGTTGTTGCTATCGTTGCGTCTCCCTATCGATGAATTCCGATCCACGGACGGGATGAGAAAAAGAAAAAGAGACACGGGAGTTCAGCACAGGAGCAGTTTCTCTGCCGATGAATGGACGTGCCTCGAGATCGTGGAACATCGATCTTGGATCGTTCGACAGGGCAGACGGACAGCTGGATGAATTTCCGTACCGCGGCTCGAAAGGAGATGGTAGACGTTTCCGGTAGGGCTGATTTGACATCGAAAGCGACGGAAAACGAGAGAAATCGATGTTGATGAGCTTGGGAATGACAGAGGGTTATTAAAGTGAGACTCGAAGAAGTTAGAGGAGGTGATCGAAGTTTCACGTTTATGGAAGTTAATCGAGAGAATAATAAATTAAACGATTTGCTATTTCTTTTTTTAGAATTTGTTCCTGTTTAAGGATATAGAACATCGGAGGTAGTATAATTCTCCATTAAGCTTCGGCAAATTTATTTTGTTTGTACTCTGTTGCTGCTGTCTCAGCGTGTAATAACTGGAACTGTAACCCAAATCCCTGATGACCCTGTGGGTGTAATAAACCGAATTTCGGGCTTTACGGTCCTCATAACGCGTACTTTCCTGAATATTTAGCAGCGAACATATTTGGCAATGTTTCATCTACTGTGGGCTTTTACGGTAGAGAACACGTTTTAACTTAAAACGCAAGTATCATGATACATCCCGTACCCATTTGATTTTTATCAGAAGAAGAAATGAAACAGAATACAAGGCATAAAATTTAAGCGCGATTAAGGATGCCCATATCTCTTACGCACTGAGTAATGTGAAAAAGTTTTTCATTGAACATGAACGACGGTACGAGCGGAATTATGTTGGAAACGAATGGGAATCTTGAGGGAATCATGCTCGATAATAAACCACACCCTTTGATGTCGAAGCGAGGATATTAGAAGTCAGCCAGGCTGTCGTGATTCGTCCTAGAAGAAAGAAGGAAAGGGTTCCACCGGTCACGTACATCCGCATACGTGATACAAGGACTCGAAATTACAAAGATGACGGAGCCTTGACGATGCGATCCACGTAATTCGACTGTATTTTTCTGCAGCTGCTTCCGATGTCTTCTTACTTCCTTCAGCGAACTCGCGAATTTATCGGGAATTCCGTTCTGATCAAAATGGATAGCTCGATGGAATATTAATGATCATTAAATTCGAAGCATCTTTGCCTCTGAGATTAATCCTCGCAAGATTATTACAGAGTCATTTCGACCTACCTGCAAAAATTAAATTTTATTTCTCAGCTTATCCAAAAGATATAATATTCACAAGTTAAAATATATTTCAAAATTTCCACATAATTCTGACAAATTGTCAAAAAATTTTATAGTCTCCGAGACACGATGCAGATAACTTTACACTGGTCGTGTTCCGCGCGTACCGAATCTAATCATCGTCAGTTACGAAGCGTAAGCGAGCATCGCAGGAGCAGAGTCGAGCGATAAGAGCGAGTTGGTTCGCGCGAAATATCGTCAGTTTATCGCGATGCATTCGCCGGCTCGTAAATTCAGTTTTCAGCGGTTGCCTCGGCCAGTAATGTTTATTTATGAGGCGGTCTACAGGGCCATTCAGAATCGTGACCATATCGTTACGTCATTTTCCATGAACAACACGGGACAGTGAGTTCCCGATGGTCCTTTTTTTCGCCAAATAATTACCGACCTTTCGTAACTGTTGCACAATTCTGTTCAACAATTATTCGACGATGATTCAGCTTCGTGTACCACCGGGATAAGTACACTTGTTGAGTCAGTTGGTTAAACGAGCCTCGTTTTCCTCGCGTTTTCGCGAATTCTCGAAGATGAAATCGCGTTTCGCCGTACGATATTACGGTGGACAGACACAAATTGCAAAAGACATTAGCCACAGAAGTATGATTACCGTAATTGTAGCATAATTCAGGCATTCGGTTAATTAAACTGGACTGTGGACGGTAACTCGGCCAGCACTTTGTTGCGTTAGACAATTAGAGTATCGTAAATTAGCTTGAGAGTAACTTTCCGGGATGAACGAGGCAATTAGTTATCGAGAAAACTCGTAATTAGTTTTCGTTCAATTTTCGAGAAGAGGGAAACGTTATCGACAGCGAAGAGGAGGTACAAGTGGTTGGTTATTGAAATTAGTGAACTTCCCTGAGGAAATAGATATTTCGAAGGAAATCATTTAATTAATAAGATACGAATTTAATTTAAAAATATCACACTGTATTATTTTCAGTGTACCAAACATATTTCCACCCGATTAGGATCAGCAGGGTAGCAAACAACCCTGACAATTATTGTATCGGAATCGACGCGATTTCATGTACTCTGGAGCGCGAGGGTCGAAAAAGCTTGTCGCAGACAATACAGCAAGGAGCGATAAATAATGCGAGGCAATAGCTGGAACAACGAGAGGAAAGGCGAATAATGGGGATATTCCATGGTCCCCATGGCGCAACCTCCTCCTCCTCGATCCCCGTTCGCTTCCCTCCTCTCGATTTTACAGTGTAACTCGCCACGGTGGTAAATTTCGTGGGCCCTTCGCCGATTCGAACTCGCGATATTATCGGCTGCGAGTCCCAGAGTCGAGATAGAGGATTTTATTGCCATCTTTATGCCCTCCATGGGATGCCCGGTGCCCTTTTTCGGGCTGCTCGAACGAAAATTCCGCGAACGGCGACAACGTCGTGTTTCATACGAGGACAGAGTCGAAAAAGGGCTCGAGCTTGTTTCTGTCGTTCGGGCAAGTTAGAAGGTTTCTCGTGTCGTAACTCTAGTTGGGATGTTTGATTAATAGAGGTGCCTGAAAAGTGGAGGGGATCATAATTTAGGGAAGTCAAGTATCAGACGTCTTTTTTTAATGATCATTTTAGTTGGTTCATTAATGCTGAAATGGAGATAGGCAAGGAATGCCATTCTGGGTGTTCACGGTTCTTATTTTTGTATTCTTCGTATTCGTTACGGTGGAACTGCTGTGGACGTGGATTAGGATTTAGAAGAGAAATATTTTAGTACAAAAAATTTCTCAATGTTTCAATGAAAGAACACTTTTATACTATTTAATCATACTTCTACAGTTATAAATTACATCCATTAAGGACTCCATTACACGTACCGAAATTAATTAACATCGTGTAGCACCTTCCCAAACATCATTACAATATCATTAAACACACGTTTAAGTGGATAGCATCAACGACAAGTGAACAGCATGTGTACACGTCGAAGCATAAACAGTAATCAATTCGCCAGAGCGTGCTTATTACGAGATACAGAAAATCACCAGATACCTGTGAACATTGCAAAGCCCCCAATCACGCCATACGGGGAAACTGCATGAAAATTCAAAAGAACAGAGACAAGTCGCGATTACGTAACCCTTCATTGCAAATTACAATAGAACATTCCTTGATAGAGGGTTACAGTGCTCAACTATTTCCCAATCGCGTCCAACCTTCGACTTTCTATTCTTTGGTTTCCCACGCTTTTTACAAGATACGAGTTTATTTCAAATGATAATCAATTCATTAGTTGAGTCATTTATAAACTTTCAGAGTAACTTTAAGTTTGAGCCCTTTTCAAATTGAAATAATGCTATTACTATTAAATCGTGTCAAATTTAATTTCATGTTTTTTGTCGACCATTAATTTTGATCTCATCCGATAATCCTACGTCTCACCATAATATTTTTTGAAACATCCTGCACGCTTAAAGCCTACAGTTTTTCTAAACATTCTCATAAAAATGATTTATAGAAATGGTTAGTTCGTTTGGTTCTCCACGAATGTATCGAATTCTATGCTCATTAATCGCCGTCGTATTTGTACGTTTCACAAGATTCACTCGTGTCCGGTTCTCCGGGTTGATTACGCGGCTCCTAATTAACGCGAAGACAAGGCGTATTCGAGTTTTCCACGCGCGTGAATAAAGAAGGAGCGTTTCTTTGTCGAGCAAGGTAAACGTGATTAATTACGCCGAGCGTCCTTTTACACGCGTCTTGTATGAAAATTCAAAGCCTCTCCCATTACATTCCCGTGATTTACGGGACAAACTTAATTCCTTGGCTCGTGAACCGCCTGTACTTTTCATTCCCCTCGACCATGCGGCTTTTAATTACGTGGGCTTTAATTATGCCGAGAAAAATGACCATTCTAATCCAGTTTCTAAACGCACCACCCTTTCGTTGCTATGCGTTTCCTCTTCTTCATGATTTTCTTCGGAGGTAATGCTGGGTCGCTAGGCTAGGATTTACGAGGGAAAGCTAATTGAAAATTTGTCTCGAGACCCGAGCCACGAGCATAGATCTCTCAGAGCTGCTGGTGTTATTCTTTATTTTTAGATTTCGACATCGCCCGAAAGGCGTGAGACGAGATTTAGTGAACGGATGAAAATTCGGTTGCCGGTTGAGGAATTGCTCTGGGGATGAAGAAATGGGGTGTGAACGGGTCATCGTCTGCAACGTCGACTTCTTGAAAAATCGGGAAGATCTTCTTGTTGCTTTGAAATTAATAAAAAGTGTTCTAAGATTAACCAGATCTTTGGTACTTAGAATTTATGTCAATGATTTACGTGAAACTTTCATAAATCCTTAGTTTTAATTAGTGCAGTGCCAAAATTAAAACAGTTTATAATACCAAAAAAGGATATCACGATGCTCATGAAATTTTTATCACAAGTTTCCTTATTCGAATCCGCTTGCTTAGGAAAGAGCCTCTAATTCAGCATAAAGTAAATTTTCTTGTTTTGTGATTCCTAAAGTGCTATTCACGCGGTTTCCGCTCCGATTCAAGGGGATAACGAACACCCTCGATGTTCCAGGGGACATCGGCGTAATTTTATAGGACAATTCGATAAAATCGACGACGTTCGCAAGTACCGGCTTCCATGTTTAGTAGTATAAGGGGAGGAAGGTTTGTTTTCGAAGAGAGATCCAAAGAATGTATTTTGATTTCTTCTATTAATAAGCTGTGAAAAATTGTAACAATAACCTTTGTTGCACCATTTAGAAATAGCTTTCGAGTCTGTCTCGTAAATATGAACATCTGTTTCCAGGGTTTTCAGTTCATAAATATATGTGAAAAAGAGGGTAACTCTTAATATTTAGATTTGCTCTAGAATTTGTGAATTGTGAACGATTAATAATCCACAGCTTTGATGAATTATGCTAAAAAGAAGTTCCTCAAATAAACAATAAGAGGATCGTCTGGCATATCCAAGGTTCGAGGATTTGTAAACTGATTTAAGATTACCTCCCTTCGATTCTCATCCTTTCTCGCGGCTATTATTACGCGCGACGAGTTAATTACAATGTTTAACCGGTACTTTCACCTGGCGCGATCCTCGAGGCCGCACGTGCTTAGATCGATCGATCGGCTCGGTCATCGATCACGCCTTTTCTTCGGATCCTTAAGAGGGATTTGTCATTTCGAACGAACCAGTTGACTGATCACGACTGTTTCCAGGGGACGTTCATCGAATAACAATTTGTACGTTTGTAAATGAAATAATTTGTTCAACCGACAGGGTAACATCGTGGATTTTAAGGATAAACGTGTCTGAAAAATGACAGAGGATTAGAGATAATCGTCGATTGGCGACTCCCCCAAATTTTTCATAGTGTCTATACGTAGGTTATCGTGGCTAGAGCACCGTTAGAACGATTAACGAACCACTGCCGGACGTTGCATCGCGTTCGCACGAAAGTATTAATCACACGGCCGATCGCCGACCGAGAATAATCGCGCCATTATTTACGATGAGCACGCTGGAACCAGTTTAACTTCACGGTTATGCGAATGATAAACGTGCTCCAGATTGGGCAGCCTTTTGGAATCCGACTTTCGTTCCCGTACGGGCCACTCGCGCGCGTTCACCTTCCTTTTTCTCCGTTTTTACGTAATCCCCTTGACCAGGTGATTTTTATCTGGAATTTTAATCGTATCGTTCGAACCGTGTTGTTGCGTCACTTCGTTTCATTGGGAACCGATCTCTCGGCATCGATCGTTGCGTCACCGATTGCATTTCGGCCGAACTTTGATACCGAAAGGCGTTCTCGAACAATAAGAAGGGAGATAAAATTCAGTGGATTTTCTACGTTTCATACTCGTCGAATATTTTTCGATAACACGCGTATAAAATAAATCGGAATGGACGTAAAGCTTCAGAGATATTTGAAATTCCAATCACGTTGCATCTAAGTGGAATCAGTGCGTGAATCCTGACACGAAGTTGGTTTATAACAATTCTCACGCAGTTTATGCCGTTGTTTTCTTTGTTCTTCTGCTTTTTTTAAAGCTCGGTGGGCGGACCAGTTCCATATTTCCTCGCCCACGCAGGCTATTTCTTGTTGCGAAAGGAAATTATTGAGATCGATCTGCTCGAGCTCGGGACGGTCCACGTGTGTGGTTCTCTTAAATTTATTTTCGCGACGAAGAAGAGAGTGAATCTGATCGAAACTGTGCAGATGATGTCACGATCGATCTGGAAATTTCTCTCATTGTCGATTCGAAAATCCTTTGTATAAATATAAAACTCCATGGGACATAAAGATTGACCATACGCTTGGAAACACCTCATAAAGATGCTGAAAAATGTCGTTACGCAAAGTTTAGATCCCTGGGGAAGATGAGGAAAATGAAAGAAATAGGGTGAAGGTGAAATTCAACTTCAGAATTTGATTAAATTCGAGTTACGATGCACCTTGGCCTCTTCAACCCGTGAATGGATACTGGTCGAAGGTTGAGGAAGAACAGAAAGATCTATTGAAGGGTTTAACTGCTTGGAGAAGCGACGTAAACACAATGATTCTCTTAGTTACTTTCACTAGGTTCGAGGAAATTTTCAACGGGTGATATAATTGGATTCGTGACGGCGTTCTCTGTTAATCGACTGATTTTACGGGGCATTCTTCTCGGAATCAATTTCCTCGGCTTCTGGGTCACCGCTTTCAGTCGTTTTCTGGAAAACGATCGCTCCGATCTCGCTGATTTTGATCTGTTTCTACTGATCTCATTCATTGTGATTATAAAAGCGAGGTTTCAATCTTCAGATTTTATCATTTAATAGAAAAATCAATTAAATATCAAATTAGACATTTTAATATTCACACGAGACACCACAATGGATGTCAAATTTTGGTACATCTATCAATCATATTAATCTTCTTAATGAAACGTTCAATATCGCCGAAAGTATCCAGACGTGGATGTAATTAAGACGGAACGAGGATCGTGAATTGCTTCCAAATTATCCGCAGACCGTGTAATCGTGGCATCTGTAACGGGGAGGATAGGTGGTTGAACGCGGTAATGCCGATTCAGCCGTTTCACGTCTAATTGACTCGCCGTTTCGTAGCCGGTCTCCTCGCGGTTTAAACTTCCGCAACGATCCACCGTGAGCACATTTATGGGCAACCGAGTTAATCTTTCAATCTAGCATTACCTTATTAACTGCGGCTCGGTTAATCAGCCGATGTGGTCGCGTGGAGGCCGAGTATAGGGATCGATTCAAGACTGGAAGCGGTAATTCGTGCGCAAATTAGCTACCTCGTTTTAGCGACAGATCGTTTCGATCATCTAAAGGCGATCTTATTGCTGTACTTTGTCGCCGATTTTACGCCGTAATGAATATAAAGTCTGTTAAATTTATTTGCATTAATCGTAGGATGAGCAGAGATTCGTAGAAGGGATTGAAATAAATTTTAAGTAGAAAAATAAGCGATTAGTCAGACATAATTGGATTACTTATTTATTTTGTTGTCCGGACGTTTGGAAATTATCCAGCTGTGTAGCCTTATCCGTGCAATGTCAAGCGACACCATAAATGCTTCTCTAATTAAAATTTCAGTCGTGTAAAAAGCACTTCCTAATTCAGTAACACTAACGTTGAGGACACGCGCCGCATCGAATACTTTCACCGGAGGAAATCACGAATTGGTCACGCGATAGAATTACACCTACATCGATGAAGACGTCACGGAGCACATGGAGTGCTACGTAACGCTAATGAAAAACCTGTCTATTCTATTCAACGACACGATGTAACAATAGAAATCTATGTCTCCCCGCAGTCTTTGATGCATCGGACTTTTCGCAATAACCACAGAGAAGAGTCAATAAAGACTCTGCGAATTATTGAATCTTCGTTCAATTTAAAATTGATTGCACAATTTCTGAATATAATTTTTCAATGATACAATAGCTGTTACTTTTCCTTTAGAAGAAATCTCTGTTCTTGGAATAGGGGTAGAAACATGTGTATTTAGTATAATTAAAGCCACGTGTGTAGTTTCAAGATTACTGGAACACGCACAGAGCCACACTGTCTCGTTACTCAATTGCGAACGGTGGTAGCCTTCTACCAGAAAAGAGAAAATGCTTTCAGACACGTTTGCAGTGACACAGAAGCACTGTACAAGCGGTGAGTTGATACTTTATGTTCAAGTTGCAACTCGAAGAGCAATAATACTGACTTACAAATCATCATAACTTTCTTTAGAAAATGGGAGAAAATAAAAAGTGAAAAATCAGTGGATGTTCAGGTACCAAAAACTGTAGATATACTTCCTCAAAAAATGAACAGTTGGTACCAAGAACGTACATATACGCTCTCAAATTATTCATGTTAAGAAATTTTAAATTTCTCTCTAAAAAAGACAGATATCTAGATTTTTCATAACGAAAAGCATTGAACGGAAAGTCGCGCGTTGCCTCGATCGGTGTCACCCAGTGATCCTTGAGCAGCGATCGTGCGTGCACGCTCGATCGTGGCACGCACTCGCGTCTCGATCGTCGAAGATCACGCTGCTTCGTACTCGTCCGTTACCTGCACGCGCGAACACACGCGGATCAGTGATTATTCCAAGTGTTATTTCGTTGTTGATTGAGTCGTAATCCCGTCGCGGAAACAATGGAACGAGTTATTGCACGCAAGAAGTGGAAACTTTCTAACGTCAAGGTGTAAGGATACGTTCGGGCTCGGGTGAGTAACACCATGGTTGGTGAAAAAAAGTGAACGGTGATTTACTGGCTTTCAAGTCATTGTTCTTGCTTACTTTGAGATTACTGCATCGTTTTTGCCAGAAGAGTTTCGCGAAGTTTGCTTGAAAAGTTAGATATGGATTGATAGCATCGAACAGACAGGTGTAAACAGAGATTGTAAGAGCTGGTAATGAGAATTGATCTTAAGATAGAAATTGAAGAATTATGCTCGAAGAATGTTAGCTGCCTTGACATTTACGAGGATCTTTTAATCTCCTGGAATCTGATGTTTTTAAACAACAGGGAATCGCTTCTTCTCAAAGTTTTATTTCGTGTTTTATGGTTTCGTTAATATATCGTTGCACTCTGTCTTGTGCAGAAGATAACTCTTGCCACTGGTTATTTTTTCGTTTAACAAGACATCAATTTTGATGCAGTATAAAACTCAAAAAAAAATATTTGACAAGGGTTAACACTTGTTACATTTATTTTCAGACGTGAAATCGTCCGACCATCAAACTCGTTTTACTATCATATCGCTCAAAATAGTTCAAAGTTCACCTGTTCGAACGAAACGTTCGATCAATCCTTCACTCGAGAATCTTTTGCTACAAAGCGATTCATCAAACGATCGATTAAAATATTTCGCGTTTCAGGAGTTCCAATCGCGTTTTCGACGTGCGATCGTGGACAGAACACGTGTCGATTCTCACGATGAATCGGCGAGATGCAAACAGTTTCGAAGCTGCTCGATCTTGGAACGCTGTTCGCGCAATTACGGAATCGATTACCCGCCGCCGATGGATTCATTAATAATAAATTGCCGTCACGTCGATCGAGAAGTAGGTTTCTGGAGATTTTCGCTCGATAAAGAGATCCTATGAACCTCGACGGAAAGGCAGAGAACGATCGCGTAGAACTCGGTCGCGTGGAAGCTGGTGCGATTCGTGGCAAGTTCCGTTAAGGTGAACGCTTAATGAGCGATTCGTGACAAACTTGGTCGTGTTTGCAATTTTTACCCTCGATTTGTTATAATTATAATTTTCCATTTGTAGATTGCGGATAAGTAAAATCCTAAGGGTGTGTGGGTATCCCTAACTTCAGGTATATCCTGAGAAATTTCACTTTAGATGCTATTTCGCGTTAACCTGAATGAATGAAGAGTGTCTTTCTCTCGTATAGAGGTGATCGGTAATTCCTCAAGTGCAGCGCCTTTGGTACGATTGTAGATGCGTCGTTAATCGCGTCGAAGCTCGTATGGGGAAGGTTTCACGGCCAATTAAAGGTGAGCATCGGCTTAACCGCGGTTTCGTTCAGACACGCGGTTGTCGCGGAGGCGAACGACATAAATCTCGTCCTTCGTGGTTCCAGTTTCTCGAAAGGAGTGAGAGGCGATCGCGATTCTCTCCTTCCGTTCTCCGGCATCCCCGCTGGCCGATTTACCTATTCATCGATTTCGCTCGCTTTCCGACGTGTTTCCACCGTATTCAAACTCTTGGAATCCGTTTTTTTTAACACGTTTCACTTATGCTCGATAATGGAAGGTGCGGTGAGATTCCTAAGATCGACCGTTCCTTCGCTAGGGCAACTATCTGTAACAGTTTTCATCTGGGTTTAATTTAATGGAGATTTATGGAAAGGTGTAACTGGTATTAAGTATTGTTCCTATGGTTCACAGAAATAAATTCTATAGATTAGAAATCGTTTAAAAATCTCATTTTTCTTGGAGAACTTGAATGCTAATGTTGTAAGAGGTGTTTTCATTTGGAAGGAATTGAAATTCTGTTGTAAGATGGAGATATATGAAAAATGCATTATACATCGTTCATATGGTACATTGGGTTATTGAATCTTATCGTGTTTTCATTTATTTTTAAAGTCTTTTTACTTCAGTTAATACGTCCTGAAAGAAAACCATTTTTTGAAGATTCCTCAAGGTGTACCAAGTTGTTTCATTAAACCTAGCAGAATTGAATATTACAAAGATTTTCCATCACGGTGAGTAGGTGAGAATTTGATTAAATTTTTAAATCGCATCTTGCAAAACGAATCGTTAGAACGGCAAACGTTTTAAGGTTACCTCAGCTCATAATTACAAGCAGGAGCTGTTAAACGTGGAAAACGGCTATAAAAGCTATCGTAATATGGCGCAAAACATCTGCTAGAAGTTCGACGACTTTCTCGGAAGTAAATTACAAGAAAAGGGAATCGTTTTAACCCGTTGCCGAAGTGCTTGCTATTCTGGTGAATTGTGACGAAATTGATAATGAACCCCATTTGAGAACCTCATTTCCTTCGCGTTAGTCGCCGTAAAATATCCATGTAGCATTTGAAATCTGCGTGGGTTTTCGGTGAACAGTCATATACCACCGATTCGACAACTCTGACCATTCGTATTCATTAACATTTCTAGGCGAATAAATTGGAGACTGGGGCATTTATATTATTTATTCATCGTCTGTTGGATTTAAGAATTTCTCTGTTACTTTTTTTGTTTAGAAGGAAATATAGAGGTATGAGTTATGATATAACTGATTATCAGATCAATACGCATATATTACAAATTCATTTGTCTCCTCTCTGTAGATTTGAATATAAATGAGGCACCGTTTGTAGGAAATAATTAATTACGTAAAACTTCCTATTCAATGGACTAATGACATCGAAATTACAATCGGTCGACCATCATAAACAGAAGCTACGAAATATTCTACGTTTCAGAATAATTCCAAATACATACATTAAAGGCATTGTCAGACGTTTCGTTAAGCCAATTAAAAGGGACGAATTCTCAGTTATTGACGTCACCGTGTGTTTTAATAATCGTTCCCAGTTTCCAACAGTTTTCGTTCCTGGCTACGCAACAATATGAACGCGCGGCAATAAATCAAAATTAAGCGATCTAAAGGGTCCTCGATACGTGCGAGCTGTTGCCGCTCACAAAGAAGCGCTTTATTTAACACCGTCTGCAACGTTTTCAAATTGCTTTCGCATTTCGAAATCGGGCTTCAACCGTGGATATTAATCGTCTACGGGACAATTTGTTTTTTCTATTTCACGCTGGATGATCTATATCGGACATTTCGCCGCGAGCTTTGATAAAGCTTCGATATCCAGCCTCGTTTTTCTTTCTAACGATTAATCGTTACGAATTTTCAAACAACGAGAAAAATGATAGAAAAAGAAAATAATTGAAATAAATCTAAGCTAGAATTTCATCTGCAATATTTCATAAGAATTGCATCGGTTCATTAGAAAAATGCAACCAAGTGAGAAATTGGTATCCTTAATAATTCATATCGTCGTCTCCCATAACAAACATGGCTGTTTCTATTGTGACTGTCAACGTGTTAATGGGTCACAACCGCGTGTTCCTCGATGCACATATGAGGCGCGTCCGTGTACGCGTATGGTAAACGGTATCTTATCGTTTCGAAGCCGTGGTGCATGCTCGGAGCAGTTTAAACGCCGACGCCTCGCGTAGAACAATGTCCCTCGTTAAAAGACTTTCACACGGAACTTTGTGTCACGTATGGAACAGAGTCTGGACACGAATAAATCATTGCTTTCCACGGTACGTTCGTGGAATATCGTTCTGCTACGGCGTGCCTGGCCTGGATTAACGCGATCGGTATAGTTAGACGATAAACGTGTACTCCTATGTATGAGTAACATGGCAGGCAAAGACGAATGTAAATTAAATTATTTCGTATTCTGTGTTTCAAAAAGGAATCATCCCCTATTTCGTCATGACGAATTTATGCAGAAAATATCATTTTTCAAAAAAGCAAAATATTGAAAAAATTTCACTCAAATCCGCGAATCATGGTAGATTTCTGTATTGAAATGAAAAACGAGCCGCGTCAAAATGTCGGTAAATGTCTGCCACTGCATATTTTCAGCCAACGTTGCAAGGAAAAAAGTGCACGTATGACATGGTGCATAAAATGCACAGCCCAAAACACTTTCACGTCGCGAGGAATCAAGAACGATGATCGACCAGCGGTTTGGTCGTTACGCGGCCAGTGAAGGGTCGACGGGCGCAACTCTTTCAACTTTCTATCGGCCATCGACGGAAATTACACGTTGCATTCCCTTGTGTTACGAGGCACGCCGGCTATAATCGCATTACGCTTCTGCTCTGCCATCAGCCGAACCATTACGTGCAACCGGGTGCGCGAAGCGGATCGGAAAGAACTGGTATGAAACAAATGCGTTCGATCGCGGACAGTTTGTAACACATTTTGAAACCGATACCTCGGATCGATGATCGAAAAGGGGTGATTCAACCCTCGCTTATTCGTGTCTGAAGCGACGAGAAATAGGAATTAGTAAACGCCTTCTACGTAAAGTTAACATTCTTCATGCGTGGAAGCTCACTAATCTAAAAACGCTTTCACGAAATATTGGAGTACACTTTTAAAATCGATTTTGAAGCGAGCAAAAAGAACGTTCGAGTTTCGTTTCATCATTTGAAGTGGAGTTGTTAAAAATTGTGGAGATTTCTTGAGCGTGGATATCGATGAAAGTTCTCCATTCCATTGAATGGTGCTTCAATTTGATCCACATTTTGTCGGAAGTTTTAATGAGATAGTACTTGTTCTCTGTATCGATTTTCTTTTAGCTAAATACTTAGAGGGAATGAAAGTTCATTCTGATTTATTTGAAATCTAATAATATTTTTCACTGATTATAATTAAACTAATATGAAAATTCAAGAAAATGCATTCGAAAATTGACCAAGAGTGTTCGAATGCAGCTGAATGCACTTGGATGCACTTTCATCGAAGTTCCGGTTTGAGGTCGTTTTACGACCGGAATAGCAATAAAATATCGAGTTATGACAACTGGTGAAAATTTATCGACTGCATTTTTTTCGCGTATCCGGAATCCTGGGTACAATCTCCTTTGCGTCTTCCAGGGTAAAAAGTGTTTGGAGGAAAAAATTGGTTCCGTGCATCGTGTCGATGGGTCACAGATCACGATTCCATCCGGTCGAGAGATCGCTTTCGAGTTATCTCGGGGAGAAAGGCAATTTTACCCGTGTGCAGGCGATAATTCTGTAATCATGCAAATTAACCCAGTATGCTTCGATTCGTTCGGATTAGCCATGCTTCGGATCAATGTTTCAAAAACTCGAATTTATTTAAAATTTTAATTTCAGTCAATTTAAAAAGGATTACAACTGTTTAATTTCTACATAATACGTTTATTGCTACTACAGCTGCCATCGTTTTTTAATTTTTCATTCAAAGCCACGGATTTTCCGGGGTGTTATTCATTCGATTCACAGGTGAACAATATAATTAAAATTCGATCAAAGTAAAATTCAATGGAATTTAAGCCGTCCGTGAATCGCACGATTTTACTGTGTTTCAATAAATCCGTTTCTGTTATCGAACAGCGTTTCACTTTACAGTTCGACTATCCTTTTGGCCCGATAACGGGGACGATCGAAATATGGAACGCGATAACAATTTCAAGCTGTTCAATTTTTCTTTTCATTCACTGTTATAAATGAATCTATTTCGATACGTTTTATGCCACGTAGGTCTTCAAGTGGTTCGCGATATTCATTAAATCCACAATTTCAATTCAACGAGGAAAGATATTCTTTAATATCGAAATAAAACGAGAACAAATTTCCTATAATCAATCCCTAATTCATTCATTTACAGTCATTAGCACACCATCGTTAATCGTTCCATGTTTCTTTTTTTAGTTTCTTGATTAAATTAATCACATGATACTAATAATTTGGGGATTATTATTACTAATGTATCATCTGACTGACTTTCGCGCTGATCATCAAGATCTCGAAGCGCGATGACGCGGCTCGTGTCCCCGGAGTAAATCGCGTTCCAGTTTCGTTTCGAGATTTAGAACAAGTGCAACGAACGTCCACGGAGGATTTTCTTGCGTGGCGCCCTGCATTTAATGATATAATCGGCTGCCAGTTGGACGCTGGATTGCTCGGTCGTCCTGCATTCTTTGCCCAACATAGACGATTAATGTTTCCACGCGAACGAACCTGTGTTCACTGTTTGACGCGTGTCTCTGATTGGAATGCGTCTGATGTGTTGCAATAGCTTCGAACGAGTTTCTATTCGCATTAGGAATCTGTTAATCTAGAGTTTGATTTTTATTGGAAATTTATGTTTAACCCTTTCGAAAGGCGGAATTCCGGGGAAAGGGAGACCTTAAGTAAGGGACAGGAGCCCCAGAACCCAAGGAAACCTATGGAGGGGGTGGGGGCATTGTCATTTTCCCTTGAAGCCTACTATGCTCGGTACTGTACAACGCTGTAAAACACACTCGACGAACAGACGGCTTTCATCATGGAACGGAGAAAAAATTGTAAGCGTTGCAGGTCACATGCTAGCTCGACGAGTCTCGACGATGATGTTCGTGTCCCAAGAGACCGAGTAACGTCCTAGTTTCGAGAAACGATCGCGCAGCCGTGTCGTTTGTACGCCCCTGAAGGGAAAAGGATTCCTTGATTGAAACGTATGGTTCGTTACCGATGCACGAGAATCCATCAGCAGAGAAAGTACAACGAAAATGTCGTTTTCTGGAGCAAAAACTCGATTGAGATCCACTAGGAATGCGGTCGAACAGTAGTGCAGCTCGTTTATTTTTCAGACATTTATTAAAATTCAACCAATCGTGGCTCTATTCCTTGAATATGTAATGGGATTGATATTTAATCGTCATTATACAATGAAGAATTTGTCGTGTTAATGATCACAGATGTTTTAATAGAATCATTAATTTTAATATCTCATTTTTCATCAATTGCCAATAACCGATGACACGATTTCACTTGAAGAATTGCATCCAAGTTTCTTTCTGAAATTACACTCGAATCTCCGTCAAATGACAGTAATAGTAAAATAAGAAATCCAATCGCCGTCAAATATAATCTCAGGTTCATCAGAAACATTTAATCAAGCCTTCTCTTCGGATTAATCGCGACAGATGTACCGTTTTGCGGAACCACCGCAAGCGCATTCGCGCGTTTAACGACTGCGCGAATGTCTCCGAGCGCTGTTGATAAATACGCTAACGAAGCCGCTAAATTAGCCCGTGAAAGTAAATAAATTGTGCTAATTGCTCGTGCACAGGTGTCTGTCTAAGAAAAATCTTATTTTCTCCCGTCTTTCTACGTTTCCGTGGTGACGAGGAAAATTTCACGGTGAGGGAAACCTGGGTGACTGGGTGAACGATCAGTGTCATCAGACACGCTGTCTCTGTTCTCTCGCGCATCAATAAAAACGATAATGGACCGGTTGACGTCGTATATTAGCGACTTTGATGCGCTTCTTTTACATCGACCGCTATCCGCGACCGGATTCCGCTTCTTCATCTTCTAACGAGCGTCGCCGACAGTTCTTTATTAATTTTTCTTTGACCGCTCGTCGGCAAGGTAAGAAGGCTGATTTGGCACACGGTGAAATCATCGCGATGTCGAAAGGTCGTTTTAACTCTTGTCCTCTGCTCGTAAAGCTGGTAATTAATTCGTTTGTACTTGAATCGTGTGCCGTGATTGATGCTTTACATTGAGATATAGGAAGTACCTACTGCATTCCACGACCCTGTTTCTTAGCATATTTGTAGACTTCTTGCGATGTGTGTTTAAGAATGTGCTAAGAAGAATGTAAGATTTTGAGGATAATTCTTGAAATTTATTTTTCTTTCAACTTTTTTATTTTCATTTCATTTACTCATTTACTCGTCTGCTTACTTATTCATTTATTCATTCACTTATTTATTTGTTAACTGGGTTACTCATCCACTTACTTATTCATTTATTCATTTAATCATTTAATCATCAACAGTACAATACAACTGAGCATCCTTTGTAACATTACATTGTCCAAATATTGTACACAGTGTCCATTTTAAGAAAGGATTCTTTCGCTTCGACGTTCAGCCTCATCAGAGAGATTAATCCAACGTTTCGAGTTTAATCAGGAACCGTGACAAAGGTTGTCGGTCGTCATCAAAGAATTTGACTCATCGATTTCGAGCCGTGCAATTATTTGCCCCCGACCAGTCGAATTTTTTCTTCGTTTTCACGGGTTGCAGCTTCTTCGTTCGTTGACCGAATGCACCGCGCGGTCATTAGCGAATCGCCGACAAACGTTTCGAAGATTTCCTCTGGCCATTCATTTCGTTGTTGCTTGCCCTGTGCTTTTGACGAAAGGCTTCGAGTACCCTTAGCCTTCTATCAGGGATACCTGTGTGCCTCTTCTTACGTTTAACGCTCGACATCGTGGAAATGCAAAGGGTTAACTCAAAGGAACGGAACAAGATCAAAGGACCCGCTTTCTCTCTGTGCGATCTACTGTTTCCTCTGGTATCAATTAAAAAACCGATGCTTTAGACCCGGGAACTGATTACTCAGTGATTACTGAAATTTTAATCACACGAATAGTTATTTATATAAATATTATTATAATCAAAGAATAATATTATTTGCAATATTAATACTGTACATATCACATAACAATGATCATATTTCCCAACATTGTTTAACACTTCGAAGCTAATGCACGAATCACACCCCTTGCGATTGCACAAGAGAAAGTACAATACAGAATTCTCAATTTTAAACACAATGCATTATTTTCCTTTACAAGTTACACCCATCTCTCGAACAATATTACCTATCAGGCTCGATCTAATAAATTGACCTGGATCGTTTGGAAAGCATAGAGATCGTGATTCCCACCGTATGATCGGTGCAACAGTTAAGTAGGTACATGTATTTTTAATTGCATCCTCGCTGTTAATTTACAGCCTCGTATAAGTCGGATCAATGGGTGTCGCGCATTCTCTGGGAGCGTGTTAAATAACGCTTATGTTAATGGTCATAGGTGAGCCAATATCCTTCGAGGGAGGTTAAGATATTGCTGTTTCGTAACACCGGCGACTTTGTAGGCGTCTCTTGTAATGGCACCGTGGCTAAGGATATATCTCTATTTGTACCCGGGCAAAGGCGGAAATATACACGATGGTAGATGAAAAAGAAAAGTCGTCAGAGTCGTGAGTACGCCAATACACGGTGATGTACGAGCGAACCGTGGCCGCTAATAGCGATCAGGACAATGGTGTATTTAAAATTTTATCGTTTGCTCGACGAGCACCGTTATGAATCACGTGCAATCGTGATTTAATAACTGAGCTCGACTCGCTCCTCGGATAAGTTCCTCTGCTTTCATGTCCTGTCACGATGAGAAATTCAGTATTCGTTTTTTCATTGAATTTGAACGAAAAATGTTGTGTTCCATAGGTTTTTAATATTTCTATTGCTGCATTCATAGAATGAAAAAAATGAAATATTCTCTGTTATGAAATACGATTTTTATTATTCTATGAGAATGGAAGTTTAGAGCTAACGTAATGAACGTGTTCAGGAAGAATAATTTGTCTTTAGGTAATTGATTTTAATTAAGTTTTCTCATTGCTTCAGTTTACTACTTTCCCTCGTGCGACCCGAGAAACTCTCCTTTTCACTTCACATATTTGTCGTGAACAAGTGGAATTTATTATCCATTGTCCAAGAAGACTGAAAAAGTTGTACAATTCCATGGAAGTTGCACATTAAAGTATAGGTCAAAGCAAAAACTTCTTTGATTATCATGTTTCATAAAGCTCGCAGCACAGTGAAAGTAAAAACGAGAAAATCAATTGAACTCAACATTTTATGACGATTTTATGGAGTTTCTGATAATTGGTCATTAACACATTTTATCGCATACGTAATTTCTCCAATTAAAGTTCCACAAACTTTTGAGTTTCATTCTGGATTCATTATTGCTGTTGTATAAAATCGTACAAGTGCATCAGTTGTAATTTGACATCACTTTCGTAACGCCTAGAATTTTCAATACCTACTTCAAGATTAATGAAGGTGCAATTTAATCAGGAATCAAAGCTGAACCTCGCCCGTGTGCATCCTTTCAAATCAAGTTCGATTGCGAAAGACAATCGGAGGAAAGTCGGTCGTTAAATCGAGCGAACTGTTTCCATCAGCTGACACGGAAGTGTTCATGAATCGTCTTGATTGGGATTGCATTTAATCTCGACCAGATGCACGCCTACAATCGCGATTCCATTCTAATATTCTCCATCCATAACGCGCCGCTCGGTACATTTATCAAACTGATATTCATGTGAAAGCTCGCGTGCTTTTAGGAAGCACGTTTTCTTTTTACTCGAGATTTTTCAAGCAAAGTAATCAAATTGGGCTAAATCTGCCATAGTGAAAGGGTTAATTAGGAATTTCTTCAAACGTCAAAATCTTCTCTTCGACTTTCAATTTGCTCCCAATAAAATCCTAGTTACGTGTCTGACTGTGGATCCGAGTTATTATAACCATCAAGCCGATTAATCATCGTGCACGAGCTTCCCATTGTCCTGACATGGGTGTTGCATTGTGCGCTCGAAGCTAGTGGTTGACTTACGTGGGACAACGGAATATAACTATCCGGCAGTTGTCCATCGATTTCTTATCGGTGACTAATCTGTGCTTCGATGTATCTATCTTTCTACCGTTCGGAACGATCGCTAATTCCGTGTGTTGGTGTCGCAACGGAAATTGCAACCGTTTAATTCGCGCGCGCGACTGTAATTATCGTTTGAAACGAATCGCAAATTAATGTATTATTTAATGACACTTTCCACGCTATAATATCGCAATTTTTTCAATAATCCACTGGAAAATCAACTTTCGAATAGAGGAAGATGCATTTTTTAATTGCAAAAGCTTCTCTCCAAAGTCCGCGCTCTCGCGAATAATACACACCGTTTGATTAATGATAGACGCCAGTATCAGCGTCTCAGTATCTCCCGTATGGGATCACAATTCGACCTAGCCGGCTAGGTTTAATCAAGCTTTTCATTACGTGCAACATAGCGAAACCTCTGCTTGATAGATCGTCCCTGCGTCGAAGGTGATGCGATCTTTTGGTCGTCGCTATCAACCATGAAACGTGAATCGCTCGAATCGGCCACGCTTTATGTAAATCCGAATTGAACGAACAAAGATGAACGCACGTTTATAGAGCAGGATAGAAAGGATGTAAATGAAAACGTTAGCGTGGAAAAGGGAGAAACTTAACGAGTAAGCGTGGCGGAAGGAGTAACGCGTGAAATTAACGCGACGATTGTAAAATCGCTTGGATCCTGCTACATAGACGGAGGATAATGATTGATGAGCTTGAAACAAAAAGATGATTTCGATTTTTGCATCTTGTTTCCTTATTGTAATACCGTTTACGGTGTTTCGTCTGGTAATCTCGAATTAATCTCGGTAACTTATTAATAATTTCGCGAAGGAGCGTTTCGTAATTTATCCTTTGTTCGATGTAATTAGTCTGAATGGGTATCTCTCGAAAGTTACAGGGCTGAATTTTTATTTTGCCAGCGTTAAAAGTTACGAAACGCGTTCTTTTTATAAATGATCCTACTACTGACAGCCGGAAGATTGACGAAGTTGTAATAAGATTGAACGTTATGGATCGTACCTTCGAAGGTCGGCCTTTCGAAGGTTTCGTGTGGTCAAGGATTTTTGAAATAGCAGGAAATAAGAATCAAGAATTTTCTGTTGCTTAAAAATAAAACTTGTGTATTTTATAATAGATCCATAAATATTTTCTTACAAGGCTATCGTCGCTGGCACAATGTTTCTAATGATTAAAAATCACCACCGTTAGAGCGTAGCGTAATGAAACTGAAGTATCGAAAGCGGCAACGATCCAGTAGAAAAGTCGAACAAGTGTCGTACGAAACGAACAGGTTTCTAAACCGGTGATCAAGGTTAATTGACCCTTGTCTACGGGAAAGATCGGCCCATAAATTAGAGACATCACTTTCTATGGTCAGTCGCGGGCGCGCGAAATAATTGGAAAAGGGGATCGTTCCAGTCGATTTTTCATTTTACCTTGCAAATGGACGAGCGGGACGTTAGGAACAGCAGGCTCGCGTCGGTGCTGTCAGCATCATAACTACTTCATTATGGAGCATTTTATTAACGGGCTCCGTCGATTTAGACACGTGTGAACATGCTACCATTTACAAGCTCAACCCTTTTTCTTTTTCACCGTCTTGAAAATCAGTGGTGATCATTAAATACGTACGCTTTCGAAACTTTGTACCGAAGTACAGATGTTGGTATCGCGTTAAAAGAATGTCTCGTTACACAGATTTCACTAAAAATTCTTTTTTTTTCTCTGTCCGACAGGAAGAGATCGGTGAAATCATCGAGTCAGCGCCGACTACTCCACTGCTCATTACCGACGAGCCAAAGTACCCGTCGCAGCCGGCTACGAGGCCGGCTGAAAAACAAACGAACGAGGTGCACGGTGGCGTAAAGTCATTACCGGTGAAAAGTTGTCTGCTCAGACGGCAAAATTCCGTTGGCAGAGGGTGCAACGGTGTCGAGGACATAGGCGATTGGTCGAACAGCATCCTGGCCGAGTTCAACACGTTGATCGCGAACGAGATCAACGAGTTGACGAAAGAGCTCGAGCGGAACCGAAAGAAGGAACCGGCAAGGATAGTGAAGTACAAGGAGCTGCTGAACGAGTTCGGTATATCGGGCAGCGAGAGTTCCATTGGAAGCTCGTGCGGGTTATCGACCGATCGATCATCGTCTCGTCGAAACAGGGAGACACACCGCGATCGACGAAATGGAAAGTTGTTCACCGACGAGACAGTCCATCGTTTCCTCTTGAATTCCGATTACGACGAGCCTCAAGATCGGGTCGTCTCCCCGGAAAACAGTCGGAGAAAGAGCGGAAGCCTGCCGGACAACCTGCAGGACATCGTAACGAATCGCGAACGATATCCTCGTGGCGATGAGTTGAATTCTGATTACGACGAGCCCAGTAATTCTTCGTCGATGAATTTCATGGAGTGTCACGGGCAAATCGATCGAAACTCTTCTAGTCTACCGTCGAAGTTGGATCGTGATCATTCGCGGTCCGACTACCTCGAAAACAGTTACGAAGAACCAAAGAAACGCGTAGAGATAAGTTCGAAGACCAATGATACCGGTGACAAACGGTCATCTCAGATCGGTCCGATCAGCATCGTCATCGATACCGATAAAACGATCGATGGATCGAACGCTAAATTACCACCCAGACAACGTTTGGACGCGCACAGGAAGACTAGTCTTCCGTTGAACCTGATGAGCCAGAAACGAAGGAGGACACCTAGGTTGGCCAGAATTCGACGCAACGACGATCAGATGGATGACGAGCTTGACGAAGAGAAAAGATTCTTGGATGCTAACGGAGCAAAATCAGCACCGGTCACTCCAACCGAGGAAAAGAAATCCCCATTTTCCAAACTGTTATGGAAGAAACACGCGCCAGTGTTTCGCGAGAATGTCGATGATGTTGTGCTCGTTAGAGTGTCCTCGTTACCGGATCAAGACTTTCTTCAGTTGGAGAACGAAACATCGAGGGATGCGAAAAATGGCAGGGTCGGTTCGAAGGAGAGATTATCGAAGAAGAGGGCCGTTTCTCCTTTGACCTTGCGTTCGGATGTGTCGGCTAAGAGGTTATCTGAATCTGATAAGGATGTGAGACAGATCAGTCCAGTGGATCTAAAAAAATTCTCGCTTTCGAGATCCAGAGGGAATGATGTGGGTGTTAGCTGCGATTTACCTCAAGATGACAATCCTGGATCCATTGGTAGTGTCGATAGTGGAAAATTTGAGAAGATGGAAAACGGGGATGCGAAGAAGATAATGGACGAACAGAACTCTAGATCCGGTTCGGTGAGTGACATTCTAATCATTTTATTTTATTTTTGAAGGGACATTTTTTGGATTTTTGGATTTCTCCGTTATCTTTTTATAATAATGTTATAGTATTCTAATTTTCAGCTACCAATTTCTCTTCAGTCTCTGCTATCGAAGATTCGAAACGGTTCTGGCTCGTGTTGCCCGAACAGTCCACCGATGGATTCGTTGACTTGTTCAGACATGGCTACGCAAACTTCCCCGGCTATTTCAAGAAGTTCCAGCTTCACGTGGGTCAGCGATTGTGATTCTCCTCGAGGTAACTTCCACGTCCGTTCAAGTGTTATTAAAACTTTTGCGGCTTTGTTATTGTTTGAAGTTCCGCTTCCACTTCATTTCCTCTTGAGTTAACCACAAGTGTACTTCAAAGAAGTATACTTCTACATGCCATTTGAAATAAAATATTATATAAAAGTAGATGGTATCCATTTGCAATACCAAGAAAAAGGATCAAATTACTTCTCATTGTTACGTTCTCTTGTTTCGAAACGAATGTTCGCAGCGGAATCGCAAATGGATTCGCGGTCGTTGCAAGACGAGAGCACGTTGGACCCTGCATCCCCGCAAGACACAGTGGACGATGACAATAGATCCTCATCGTCGTCGCAAGATCTTCTTCAGAGCATGGACGAGATTTCCTCCGGAAGCCTGTCGCCGGATGCAATCGACCGAGCATCTCCGCTCGAGAGCGGTATCGGCACCGCCAGTCCTCCTCGAAGTACAGACCGACGGATAGTTAAGCGTAAGTCGATTGTCGTTTCTCGAAATGGAATTACAGTGAAATTGCCACGAGCCGTACTTTCCTGAAACGAAATTCTGAGCCCTTTAACCCCCTTGTTAGTTCTTCCACGCGGTGTATTCTGCAATTAAATAGATGCACTTTGGTGCATTGGTGCATCAGCGTAATGCAACTCACCACCCTCTGAATGTTAATTCTAAAATCATTCATTTACTAATTGATTGAGCCATCCAAACGATCCAAAATAATACTTGACTCAAAGAGTCATCGAAGAATAAATGTCTGTCGAGCAGCCCCGTCGTCGAGCAAATGCCACCGCAAGGAAACCTGGGAGAGGATCCGGCGACGTCCGTCGAAATTGAACTCGCGAAACGACAAACACTCTCAAGACGTGTGGATCAAACGGGAGAGTGTGCACACCCAGACGAAGGAGAACGAGGACCAATATTCTCAGGATGCGGTGGACAGCAGCAGCGGTCTCGACGACACCCTGCCGAGGATCAAACCTCTTCGACCGACGAATTTTCCTCTCTGTGAGTTTCATTAACGTGCACCGATGCACGAAAGCTTGCTAATCGCGCCTCTAAACACTCCGCATAATACAAGGTTCACGAGACATGCAAATTGCACCTCCTCTGCACTTTCCTCCAAGTCAAACACACCACTTTTCTTCGCTACGTTTGCGAAGCAATTAACCGTCCCGCGTGCTTTTGATCGCAGAATACCCTTTACCGTGCGTGGAAAAATTGTTGAATGGTAATCAATGTTATCCTCGAGTCGACGGAAATGGATAAACCGCGGACGAAACAACGCGTTCCATCGGGAAACGTAACGAAGGAAATGGATAGGGCATCGTGATCTTTAGATGGGAACGAATAACGAGATAAGATGTCTAATAATTTTATAATTATGTTGCGAGAATATTTTCTCTCATCTTTGTTTATTAAAAATTTCTGTGAAATGATGAGATACAATGATTACGCTGAATACTATAATATTGATATAATCATCAATTATTCTTTTCCATACAGTGCAATTATATTAATATACATTATATAAAATTCAAGAAAACAGAATAACGTTTGCAATCATACAAATGAATAATATTCTTTCCTATTGAAGAGCTATTAACATGTAAACACGCCAGAAATTCCTGTTTCGAAGCGTCGAGGAATGTTTTGATTTTCACAACACAAGAGTCATAGGGGATTATCGAGGGCCGGAGATTCGAAGCATGCGTCATTTCTGTGAGCTCGGTCGTCGCGAACACATCTCGTCGCGAATCACTCGTGTGTTTCTCTTTATAAAGTACGGATAGTGGTGCGATTGTGTCGCGATGCAGTGGATTATTTATTTCGTCGTCTCGTTAGGTCTGTCCACCACCGCGAGCAGTTCTTTAAGTTCTGGAGAACTGTTGGAAACTCCTCCACGTGCACCTTCTTCGCCCTCGGCGGCGAGTCTTCAGCTGAAACCAGAACCCCTCAACGGCGAGATGGGCGGAAAGAGCAGCAGCGCACCGTTGTTGGAGAATAACGACGGGGAGAAGGCGAACGGGAAAGTACCGGTAAGTTTTTCTTATTTTTTAATTACATCAACGATATCCTTCATTTTTCATGGTTTATCAACTAATCTAGACTGTTATCTATACATTTGAAAATCGACAATTTCTTTCAATTTAAATATTCACCATCAAAACATAGTTACATCGACTAGTACACATTTTCTCTTACGCTATCGATCAACGCGAGGATATCAATGATAAATAACCTTGGCTGACTGGTACAGACTGACAACTGTCCAGTTGGTACAAGGCAGCAACGTGTCCCAGAGAGATATTTCTTTAAATATCGATAACAGAGAGAGGAGGATGACTCGTAGAGCACGAGTGAAGTTCGGGATTTAGCCAAAAGTATCGTCCTAGCTTCAATAGAGTGCATTAATCACGTGGCAGCAAAGCGTGTATGGCATTTGGCATCGAGATTACCAAGCCGAGATACGTTGCTTCGACTGTTATTCCGTTCGGTGATCCGCGCTTTATGGGCCACCATTAGTCTCTGCCCACGTGAAGCGTGTAACATTGCGTGGCATTGACCATCGCGAACACGGTATTTGTATTTCACTCGGCGCGTTGTTGCGGTGCGTGTACGGTACGTGTGGGCCGGCGGAGGGCATCGTAAGATTGACACTTTGTTGGCACGATGAACCTTAATTTCCCTTTCATGACAGGTATATCTCCACCTGTTACACCAAGACGATTCGAATATCTTGCAAATTAACTGATTCCAGGTGAATTGAATCGCTGAAACGAGACCTGTTCTACTCGCTAAACCTTCTTTGCACTCATTAGATGTACTCTTGCGATTTCCACTTCGAACTCGTGTTAACAAGCAAAAAACGACATTTTTTGGGTTGCTTAGAAATCGTAGAGACTAATTGATACATCTGATTAGCGATAGGGGGTGATTTTATTTTTTTAGAATGATTATTGAAGTAATTTTATACTTAACATATACTTTTTGTCAATCCTTATCTCTATTTATGGAAATTGGAAGTTTGTTAAGGGGATACAAATCTCAAATTTCAATTCTCAGCAGGGAATCTTGTCTCGTCATTGATATCTCGCAAATAGATCGAATTTTTTTCATACAAGGTACATGTATGCCTCGACAATGATTGTACATCTGATATTTGGTGAACATGATGAGCTTAATCGTGACGACTATCTCCACCTCTCCAGGAATCATCGATGTACCATTCGAATGATTCGTATGATCACAGATTGATCGAAAACTGATATCTTGTTGTTGCAATTAATGTGGTTGTTTTATAATTCGTCTACGTGAATTTCTTTCAAACATGCATATAAAGGTTTTAGTTTTACAATGTCACAAGTTATCCTAAATAAACGATATTGATTGTGTATCATTAACGAGGTTTGATATCGTTAAAGGATGCAAATTCAATTTCTATTCGAAAATGAGAAGAACGTGCATCGAATAGGGAGGATCGATACGCGTTAGACCTGTTCGCTAATTTTAGACTCTTGAACAATTTTCACAGTCAATTAGTTGGTTGCAGTTTCCGTGGTCTCTTTTTACACTTTAGTTTAATCGTAGTTTGCTCACCGTTGCTCGTTTCACTTTTAATCTTTTTATAGTTAGGAAAAAAGAATTCTCTCGTGCCATAAAAATTCCATCGTGACTTATAATAAAATTCTTTCAAAATTTTGATTTATCTGATAAGTTATTAATTAGAAATCAAATCAAAGAACACTTCAGAATTTTCCATAAAAATTCAATTTATTAACATTTATCACATTTTTCTTAAATCTATCACGAAGGCTTCCGAAATCTGTCATCTAACCGTGCTTAGTCACAACTCCCGCAGGATGTGACGTTACACGAAAGAACGCGGTCCAAGTTTCGCTTCGTGTCCCAAGGGGTGCAATAAATTCCCGTTCGTTGACGCTGTATGGGCAAATGGCGTGTGGAAGCTCTATATTTAACCGAGGCCTTTCTTTGATATCGGTGGTTTAGGCACGATCTCGCAATCGCGAGCGGAGAAATTGTTTCGCACGTGAAACGATAGCAATCTAAGCTTCTTCTCGCGACGCGTAACGGGTTGAGTAATAGGCGGTCGCGTAATTTATGGGGATTTCAACGCGTCCCGCTTGTCAGAATTTAACCTCGTAACGTCCACGGTGGACGTCCGGTGGACGTAAATTGTTCAAGGTCAGTCTCAACGCTTTGATGCTAAAAACGACCCTTCGCATCGATGCACAACCGAACACAGCCGATATTCCGCGTTTATTCGAAGCGGCATTTTTTGTCGTTCCGGGCTGTAAACGATAAAAATCTAGAGAAATTATCAGCAACGGAGAAGAATAATATCAGAATAATTTACAGATTTACAGATTCAAAACATAGACGCGTTATTGTTACTGATAATTTTTTTAGTCAAGAGTGATAATTATATTCAATGGAATTTTGAATACTGGCGCCAGTGGTGCGCAGAAGATTGCGCCGTGCGCAGAAGATTGCGCAATACGCAAAATAAGATGCGCAGTGGGAAAGTGACGCTATGTTGCGTAGTAGATTAATTTGCGTTTTGTATTATTATATAATGTTTGGAAAAGTTTATAACAGTGCTGCGTGTTATAGTTTGATGATAGAGATTTGGAATAGGTCTATGTCGTCTTGTAAGGCGTTGGTCGTAGTGCAGATTCTACTAATGATATCTAGAGGCAAAACGAATGGGGTAAAAAAGGTTAGCGTGCCTAGTGTTGCACGAAGGTATGTACATAAAAATTAATCGTCTCTAATAGCGCAGTGTATTAGTTTAGTGTTTTAATGTTAAATTTGCTCATTATCTCACTGTAGTCGTGATCTGTAATGTTCATGGAGCAGCCAGCTTTGAAGGAGAGAAATCGAAGGAACCGATGTTGGACGCTTTCTAGTAAGTTGGTGTTTTCGATATTGTAGAGAATCCATATTGTACAAATAAAATATTGTGCTTGGATTAGTGAAATGGTGCGTGGTGCGTTTAAAGAAGCCAAGAGTTTGATTAGCCTTTGCTACAGTTTTTACAATGTGATCGTTAAAGGTTAAATGTTTGTCGATAGTGACATCCAAGTCTTTAATAAGCGTGACGTCATCGAGAACATGGCTGAACAGAGTATCATTTGAACGCACCACGCCTCAAACCTGTAAATTGATATTTTAATGTGTTAATTAGTGTCTTCAATTATTAAACCTCCCAATTTATTGCTTCTTAATTATAACTTTATTAGTGAAGTTACTGAGGGTTTTGGAAAACTTGGAAATGTTTAATTTTCATTTTATCAATAGTCAAATTTATCCTTTTATTACTTGTTTTGCGAAAATTGTACGTGACGATATTTGAAACGCGAGCAAGCTTTTCGTCGATTGAATAATTAATCTCGTCCGAGGCTAAAATTAATCTCTCATCCGGTGCACTTGAAAAAACAGCCGCGAAGCTTTCAGCTTTCGTCTCGTTATTAATTTTCTATGAACTCTGGCGTTACGTCAAAAGAATTAATAATTTTTTTCGCGTTTTTTAATTCACCGCCAACTTTATGCGAGGAAAACCGAGGAAACGAAGTTTATTTTCCAAGAAAACTGATCGTTTCCTGCGATTATTTATCTTGTGTTTTTGCCAGACATGGAAAAATGTTATTTTTCTAACCTTTTCTCAATGACACACATTACAGTAATTTAGTAATTCAATTTAAGTTTTCATGAAATTTTATCCATATTGTATGGTTCATATTTACACAAATAACAGATAAATCAAAATGATTAAAATCCATGTACATATGTTTTAATAATTTTGGATACCATATAAATTTTGCAGTACACTAAACTGTTAGTACTTCAACATTGATTTATCTATTAATAGCTTGACTTCAGTGCTTGAAGTCAGAAACTTAATCAATTGTCACAAATAAAATATGGATAGCAATACGCATATCAATAGCCATGCACATTTGACGTCAAGAATACAGATTTACTTGCAACAATATTATTTACTCATAGTGCTACAAAGGTTATTTATAGACCCGGTTTGTGGGTAGTAAATGTATGGTGTTGTCACTTTCATTCAATTGTATTCTATACTTCAAAGACTGAATTTCAAGCAACCTTAACCTTTACCTCTTGAGTGATACCAATATTCTAAATTACCTTATGGTACAAGAGGTATTACACTGTAACTTTAAAGGTGCACTCAAGTGCAACCTAGGCTTCATACGTGCAAGGGCAAAAGGGTTTTTCTTTTAGTTTTACCAAATTCTCCTAAAATTTAAAGGAAATGGTGGAAGGTTCCTCCTACCACTGTTTTTAATTAAAGAAAACCTACTTTGCATTTAAGTGTACCACCCAGCCCCAGGGAAAAATTCTAATTTTTATAATAAAAGTCTCTATTTTGGCATCAAAATATATTGAAGCTCCATTTTCTGAAAGATCACAACAGTAGGACCTTGCCTAAAAGTCCTTGGTAGAGGCAGAATTCTAGACAAACCGTTTATCTGACAGTTTTCGGTAGAGTTCCATCGTTGAATGCGTATTATCAATGGAGTTTCGATACACGAGGTAGCAGTTTGCGCACGAGTGAGCATCATTGCCTTGGTAAACACACGTTTTCATGATGCACACGTATGTGGGCTCGACGTCTCTTGGTGTTGGCGAGTGATCAAAGCTAATGGGGCATCGAGCCATGCCGGCATATTAATCGGTTGGCATCTCTCATACCTGTAATAGCCATCGTGTGTGGGTGGTGTGTGTAAAAGGGCCCTTTAAAAGTGGCAGAGAAACTTCCGCCGGGTAGGGAAAAAATCATTGCACCTGGATGTAGCAACAAGGTCTCGGCTTAACCGGGTTTTCAGGGATGCAATATTATAATACTTTGTGTTGCAAGAAAAAATTAATGTTTTCTGTTTTAATTTCTCTTTTCGAAAGCCTTCTGTGCTCGATACTGTATAATTACTTTGAAAGCTTCATGTTTTGAGCTCGTAGAAATCTAAATATTCTACACACCCACACGTAGAAAATTAAAAATACTTGAGAGTATCGGATTAACAGCGACCTGCGTTTGCATGCCTCCATAGTATTAACCTTTTAATTTCATCGTTGCAATTGCCCCGGCACCTTGTGCGTCCAAATGCAGTGAAACCGTTTGCATGATCCAAGCGCACGTAATTAGACCAAGGATGAGCTCTTTTCATGGCTCAATCTCTGTTCTCGTATTTGATTACGCATAGTTGGCCAGGTAATAAAAGAGACCAAAACATTTATCGAAGGAAAACGATGAAAATTTTTACGATCGTCGAACAATGGCGGTGTTTAGCACCCGTTGAAATGCTTTTCACAACTGTGCACCTTGACCGAAGCACGAGCTCGCAATTGAGAGGGTGAAGAAAAAGAGGAAAGAGGTTGAGGAATAAAAAAACTCGTAGAAGAAATAAATTGTACCGTTGGCGAGTTTTATCGGGATTCCTCTTTGAAGTTATGCAGCTCGTAAAAAGCGAACCACCCGCCTATCGGCTATTGTTCGAGAAATATTTGCAAAGTAGTCTGCGTTCTTTTGTAAATACTGCGTCGATTCGAGGAGCAACTTCTTCACGTTTATAGCTCGATTACCATTAACAGTTCAACTTTACTGCGTGGTATTTCGCCGCGAAGGACAATTAATTTCATCAATTTCAACGCCGTCAATACATCTTAACACCCACCCCCTTTTTTCATGTTCGAGCATCGAGATTTTCAAAGTTTTTCTCTTAGTAATACTAAACTTTTGGTAAGATTTACTCCCACGCGCAAACATCTTCTTTTATCACTAAACCACCCGAAAGAAAACCCTTGTTTTTGGGGGGGTAATCCCCAAAAGCTGTCAGTCAAGACGTTTGAAAATCTGTCTTCTTCTAGCAATATCAAACCGAGAATCCTGTTTCAACCCCTCGAATCTCAGCACAAAGTAACAGTCTATTTTCTCGGTTGATTTTCCAAAGGAGATCAGTCAGTATCCCACGCGTTGCCCTTTTTATGAAATTATTTGTACTTGAAATTAATCGATGAAGGGGCTTTGTAGCAGGATTGCGTGGATAAGGTCATGGTCGTTCGTTTGGACGCTGGTTGGATCGGCTCGATACCGCATGTAGGTCATGGTTCGATCTCCTCCGCTCGTCTCTTCTTTTCCCATTGCTAAAAGGATAACCCCGTTGCGTTAGCTCGTCTCTCCCTGTCTATTTTTCCGAAACACGCCCCCGCGAATGATGCGGCTTAATTCGATACATCGTCGAGAAAATATGATAATAACGCGTCCGCCCACGGCTATTTCGACGACGCGCACGTCGACCAATTAACCGGCACCATGGCGAAGTGATTTGAATGCAATTTGAGACGAGCAATCATCGGCCATCAAGCCTTGGTAATTTTATACGGAAAATCGGTTCGCAATAACCGGGACAAGTGATTTAATTAATAAGTCCGACCGACTGGAAGCGGCTGTTGTTTGCGAGAAACCACCGTAGATTTCGCGACCTCGTTGATCGACGATCCACGGATTAATAAAATATTTCCCGATTTTATTCCAGCCACGTGATCCGTGACTGGAAATTTCGCGATATCCTGCGGAATTTAGGTAAATGTTTCGATCAATAACCAGGTAGGTCAGAAACATTTATAGCATGATCGAATCGATGATAATGCGATGCAGTCTACGGTGAAGTGGTTGATTTTTATGGTTGACACGCGATTCGCACGTTTGTTCGCTCTTGAATCAGCATATTCATCTAGGAAACATATTACCAGGAAAATTGGTTAAAAATAAACGAAATACATATTGCTCCATATTTCTTTCTAACAGAACTGAAATGATTCGTTCTGGGGTGTATAATATGTCTATCTGTATTTGTTCAACATTGTTCAGATTTGAGTTTATTTTGCGAAATTGTTTGATGCATCGAGGAATTAATTGGTTCAACAGGGAAATTAATTGAATACTTTCGTTTACTTTCAGAATTTGCAGCAGCCACGCTCGCAGTCGGAACGCCAGCTATCTGGTGAGTTTTTAACAAACATTCAGTAAAAATTAAATTCCAATTTAAGCTCGCTAGACTTGGAGTCAGCCGCCTCGAGAAAGTAATTAGCATCCGTTCGCGAAACGGTTGATAATTAATCGAACTTTCCCGAGCGATCCTCCGCGTTGTTTTCACGAAACACGCTCGCGGTTATTCCCCGTGAACGCACGCGTATTTTGGGAATACAGTCGCGATTTCTCTGCGAATAGAAAGCTGACGGAAATGTCGTCGATGAAAGGGCGGAAAAGTCGTAGAAACAGAGACGCGTGCCACCTGTAAGTTTTCTCCCCTCGCTGCTTTAATCTTTGATCCGACAGCGTGGCTCGTTCGTTTTCGCTCGTCCTCGATCCAAAATAAGCTTTCTACGTAAGGGTCGTTGGTATAATACGCGCATTCTTGTCGAAAAATGGAAAGAAATAGATGTCAGAATAGCTGGCTCGTGGGCGTTTGCTTTTGATACCAGAAAGCAGAATTTTATTGAAAATATAAGGCAGCCTCTACAGATCTGAAGATATAAACGGAGAGGTACTGATTTTATTAGATTCGCCGTATATTTGAATCGAAATTGTAGTTATAAATTTTCAAAAGAAAAAAAGTGGTAACCTTATATCAGTGAATTGGATTTGGGTTAATAAAAAGTATCTTATAAAATTTTTTAGAAATTGATTGAATAGGAAACAACAAAGCTTTTTTGAAATCACAAAGAGTGCACTTATAATGCACTTTGATGCATCACCAAGAATGCAATAAATCCGTAAATTAGAACTTATTTAAAATACGGAATACGAAATGCGTTCTTTTCGTTCTGGTTCTTAATGATGTATAGAGATCGTCGTGAAGCAAGGTATTTGCGTTATAAACGAAATTATTGAAGCTGCTTCCGGCTGTTCGACGCAATAATTAAAAATCGATACGGCGAAGTGCAGCGTAAATACTTGAAGTTTGCTTCGAGGATTTCATCGGGGCACTTTAAATTCAATATTTCCCGTATCGAAAGGATCGTTCGATATTCTGAAATTAATAAAATTCTTTGGAATTTTTGAAAAACGGCTCGGGGTAAATTATACGCGAGAAATTTTTGTACGTGTAACGTGTCTTTAGTGATAAAGGCAGAAATGTTTCCTTAAAAAAGAAATGGAGCATCGAGTGTGGTCAGCGTATCGATAATCGAATCATGAAGACAAGTACCATATGGAAGGTACTTCTTTTTTTAGTCCACTTTTTAAGGTTTTACATCGCTCGGTAGAAATTAAGCTTGACCCAAAATGTTTCTCCTCTGTCGCGTTATAAAATAAAATTCTGAAAGTTGCAGTTTGTTCGTGTAATATTTTCTTATGATGAATTTTACCTCTTGAAATTTCAACTCAAATTCGTCGTAATTTTCTGCTTCAATAGACAAAAATTTTGTATATATTTCTTTTAAAGACCATGATTTTTCCAAAAAGTGCAATTACATTAAATTATGTTAACCATTTTATGTCATATTTCTGAGATAATATAAATACCCAGCTGTATAGAAAATTCAAGTGCATACTCGATATTTCTTTAAACAGAGTAAGATGGATGAATTTAAAATTGTGTCAATCTAATGCACTTGTCACACTGTATATCGCTTCTGAATAATGCTTCAAAAGCATTTCTTTACAAGAAAATCTCTTATATTTCATCTCAACGTTTCCCTAGTCGAAAGCCCAGAAAATATTTTTCTTTCATCCACAAGTGAAAAGGGAACAAAGGGGGTTGCATGAGTACCATCACTCTAAACAAACTGATCATAGTCACTTAACTCGATAAATTAATTACGGAATAGTTTAATTTGCTTGAATTTTCTCGGTGAAAAACTGTCGCAAATAATTCTGTTTTGCGTGAAATTAATTACGAATACGTTTATAAGCCCTGAGGATTATTGTATATATAGAGATTGAAACAAGAAGTGGGTCAAGTCTACTTCAATAAACCTCTGTTAGTACGGTCTGAAATCCGTGTACAACGAACATTCGTACGTTAATGAATTCACTTGCCGTATTTGTAGGCTATTAATCAATGTGTGATTTATACAGTTGTCTTGTACATTCATTAGCTCGCACATAAAATAAGATGTTTTTTCTTCATTTATTTATTAAACAGGAAATTGCATAATTACTTAACTTTTGTTTGGGTAAATTGTAATTTATTTACCCGGGGAAAAACAGCAGCTTGATCGCTAATAAATTTTTCATTTTTAAAATTAAATTATCATATTTCCAGGAAAATTAATTTGGAATCGTTTTCTCAGAAATTTCTCAATAGAATCTAAATTTATTTTAAATCGTAATTGATTGCCCATTGCAGCCTGTAAATAAAATTAGGATTAACAATTGATTTGCCACAATTTTCAAATGAAGGATTAGGATTGACAAGTGCTATATCAAAATTCCTATAAAAATTATTTTGGCTCTCATCAGCCCATAAAGGAATTAGAACTATCAATAGGTATGAGAAAATTTGACTCAAGACGTAACAGAACAATATCGAAGTATCTCTTCTTTCAATATACTGCTCGTCTCAATTGACGATTCTCTGGTGGATCACTGTCGCAGTAAAGAGTGCAGGTATCAGGCAGGTGATTTGATCGGTTCCCGAGCAAAAAAGCCCCGGAGACGCTTGCGCTGCGGCGGTGACGGCGGCGGTGACGGTGGCGGCGACGGTGGCTTTCGTCCCATCGGCCAATGGAACACGGTGCCAGTCGTCGCTATCACGGGCACCGCGGCGCTGGTCGCAGTTCACCAAGCGGCGTCCACGCGACTCGCGACGCGCTTTGAGGCTGTTTTTCACAGTTTTTTCAAGCCTCGTCGCCGATAGATCCATCGTTTCACGTCGACGTGTGCGCGATTATATTCGTTCGACCATTTGAACACGTCCATCGTACGACACTTGTCTTCGTCTTTACGATTTTTTAGGTATCGATCGCAGTGCTCAAGTTCACGATAGCAAACATAAATGGATCGATCGCACGAGTATGCAGCAGCGAGTGTCTTGGATTTTTCGCAAAAATTTCAATCAGGATATGTAATCTTTCGTTGCTTAAGAGAATGAGAAATTTCTGGTGAAGGCTCGAAATTCGCGCGCGAATCTGTGTCAATGGGGACTGGTATTTTTATTAAACTTTCAAACTTCTATTTATTATTATCTAATTTTCTCGAATCTGGTGTGGATAATTTGAAACGAAATTACCACAGTTTTTTATTACCGCAAATTAAGATTTTTAATGAAGATTTTTTTAATAAAATTTGATGATAGACCCGAGAAAAATACACAGGATTAAATGCAAGTTTCGTATTTTAATATTTTTAAATAGAAAGTGTCTGTTGAATGCTTGAGGTCTGCTGATTTTGCGCGCCAATTGTTTCAAAACTAAGCACTCTGGTATTTACGCGTGGTCCGGGCTTCTGTCGTAAATAGGTGATCGAATCTCATGGGGGATGTTCCATGGAATGTCATGGCTCATTTTATCGAATATCGTCTTCTGATAGAATACACGATATATAACAAAATCAAAAGGACATAGTGTCAAATCCTGCACTTCAATTTTGCAAAATTAAATTTGTAATTATATAATTAAAATTTCAATTTTTTCATCTTCAAATAATTTCTCTAAAGCATATAGAAGTATTTAATATTTTCAGGAGTATACGAAATGATTAATAAAGGGTAATAATATCTTGCGAATGTTAACAATGTCTGGTTTTGTTTGAGCTCACAGTCATGCTTAAAATATTGAATCAGCTGTTTGCAGAAACAAGTGATTCCATTCTGAGATATTGTTTTGCCACATCATCGAACATTTCTCTTTTTCTGGGATATTTTGAGTGAAATTTTCAGTTCGAATACAGGAATAATCTTTATCGAATCTTTTAATACTGTAGAAGAATAATTTAGTATAGAAAGAAGAATCGAAGCCAGTGTGTTCTGTAATACGTAGCCAGTCATTGATTATACGTTGCTATATTTATAGATTCATTGCGTAATAAGCCGATTAATCGATTTATTAATTAAGAAACCCTCTTTAATTTTAGTCGTTGGCTAGTGTCATTCGACGCATGGGAAAACTCAGGAATATTTCATTCGTTTCCTTACATAAAAATAGTTTCCATTTTGTTATTAATTCTGTTCTTATCATTCATTTCTGTTAAACAATTTCTATATCACATGTTTAAGAAAATAATGAAAATATCTGTATTTTTGCAAAATCATCATAGAGCAATCTTTTTTTTATAATTGCAAATTCTATCAATTACTAAGAAAATTGCAAAACATGCAAAGTTTACTCACCAAACAAATTCATTTATTTTACTGGAACCATAACGATCGTAACCAATTCGCAGCAAATGTTTCGAAAAAGGGATGAAAAACGATTGATTGGAAGCATTTTTCCAATTTTCTGGATAGACGAACGTCAATACAAATTTTCACATGCGCCGTTGAAAAGACGAATGGCCGATGGCTAAATATATTTGCGATCCCAGAATGGCAGCTGCTCGTTCAGCTATAAAGTATTATCACTCGACGTGACAGCGAGTCAAAGCGGCAGACTTTATTGACAGACGAAACGATGAAAGTTTACAAAATTCATTCACCGCTAATTCCCGTTCGCTTTTCCGTCCAATTATTCACCGCATAGCTCGGATCCGCTTCCTGTTAGACAGTCGCGACTTTTATCGAGTTTTCTCTCGAGCGGTCTGTCACCCGGTGTGTCATGCTCGTTTCGTTTCGGGAAGTTAAATGCTTCCTGAAAATCCTTCCGGATATCCCTTCGTCACTGTCCATTCCAGGGTGAAACTTGAGCGAAACATGAACTTTGTCTATGGCAAAGTTTGGACAGTCTGCTTCGAAATTGATTTTTATTAGAAAAGAATAGGGGACATTGATGGGCATCTGTTCTGTATAACATCAGGTATAAAGTAATTGAATTTTTATTGAAAAAATTGTGGAATTTTCAAAATTTTGTAAAAGAAAAATGACTAATTTTTAATCTATTTGCAATTGCAAAGTTTGAAATAATTATATCAGCCTCCAATACATTCCTATAATCCGGAAAAGGATAAAACGTATCGCATTCTACGTCACCGGAAGTTTTTTTATTCAAAGCTAACATAATTCCGGATTTTGCAAAGGGGTTTCATTCTTGCGTCGGAGCAATTTAATTTCCCTATGTGCCCATGCAATTTCATATCTGCATTTAGTTATAGTGAATGTAGGCGGGAAATTCAATTTCGAGGAGTCGTTAGTTCGCCCGATAGACGTGTTTCAAACAAATGTCTTTGGTAAAGTTCAAAGGTTTTCAACGAGACACAGGCGATAGCGATCACCTATAGGCATTTTGACTTCGAATCGCGAACCACACTTGACTAAATATCGAACATCAGAGTATTAGGTTCTTGTATTGAGATATCAAGGGTAACTGCACATTTGGAACGAAGAATGCACTTTCGTTTTAGACCACGAATTCGATAAACGCGTCTCTTCGTTGAACTGGAACTGCTCCATTTTAATGTCCCAGATGAAACGTTTACGTCTATTATTTCAGTTATTAAGTTGTTTCTATCGCTTGCTCAGATTAATTCGTCGCACTAGATAGTTTCTGAAATTGCTTAATGCATCGTCCTTCTTTATGAACAATTGCATTGTCTTCTAACGTGAATTAACATGGGTGATTCCTATGACCGTAATCACCCATTCAATTAATATTAATTAAAAGTAAATTTTGAATGATATTTTAATTTTCACTTGCTACATTATAAATAAAAATCAGAGGATTAAGATCCATCGTTTGGTTAGCTAGTCATCCAGTATGAAATTTTGGCCTAGAATCTTTCTTATGCCAATTGTTAAATTACATTTGCAACAATACCGAATTAAGATCGATCTCCCGATCGTAAGTACAGATGACGGCGTTATTGTTCGGCCGGGAAGTGTTTAATTTTGTCATTAACCGTGTTTGAGAGTGCACTCTAAGCAGACCGTCTGCCATGACGGAGAAAGGCGTTGGATTCGATGTTCATCAACTTTATCTCATCGTAAACCTATTTCTATTTACGATGAGAGAAAAGTCTTAGAAAATCTGGTTGCAAGCGGTAGATTGAAAACGAGTCGATGAATGTCTGTAAACAATCTCCGTTGTTATCTGATGAAACATAGGTGAAGTTACGATGCTGATTTTCAGAACAGTCATCGTTTTCAAGTACCTTTTCGAAGAATTTTCTCTTTAGATTTAGGGTAAAGTTAATATTGCTATTGTTGTTCCGCTTCTCCGTAGAAGTAATTCTTGGTGCTTTCAGTTGATCTCGTAATGAGATGTTTCCTTTTGACCTGCTGGAAATGAGTGTTCGGATAAGATCTTTCACTTTTCTCTTTTGTCCTGTTATTTTTGTGCATTTGAAAAAATTCTTGTATAAATTTGGTGAAAAATATTTCTGTTTTATAAGCTGCATAAATTGTTTTTAAATGAGATGACACGCTTCTAGATTAAACATTTTTCTTTATATATTTTTGGGGGCTCTCTCCATGGTCAGCTGTGTGATGGTTATTAGACATATTTTATTTACAAATATATTTCATCCTGTTGTTTAAAAGACTTGCTAATGCTCTAAATGTTCTTCTAAATATCAATGAATCAGCATCGGCTAATTTTACACCGAAGGGGCTCAGTCCCTTCGAAATGATTACACTTTCAAGAAATTTATATTTTCGGTGCGATGAGGGGCTATTTTTATCCCTGTTTGATCGTTCCACCGGTTTAAGTTCATTCGACGTTCTTAATACCGTCCTCGTTAGCATCTGCTGGAGTCGAACATCTCGGAATCTTCGAAAATTCCTTGTCCTTCGAACCACTTAACATTTTTATTTCATATCATCGAGTTGCAAATTTGGTATGAAGTTTCTTTCACTTCGAACACATGGCAAATTTAAAAATAAGCAGTGAATTTCAGTAATTTCTCTATATTTGAAAACTCATTACCAGCAGGTTAGAAACTTAAAAATTTCTTATCTTTCTCACACATAGTTATTCACCTGTATTCATTATATCCAATTTTTCTAAATATCTGGGTTATCAAGGTATTACCAACGGTGCACTATATTATCAGATTTTTGTTCTACCTTTTACTTCAACTTGTAAAATGAATACTGGTTTCTAAGGGAAATTAATGGTAATCCATGACATATTGCTAACTAATGCGTTTAATCAACCGTCACTTAGTTTTTTGTAACCTTTAATTGAACGCTCCATACAAGATTTATTACAAACCAGGAAACAAAACTATCATTATACATTATTAAGGCAAGATTGATTTATTTATTAATAATCGACTGTACAGAGAATCCAGGCTTTATTCTTTATCCACCCATTTAGCGCTCTATTGATTATTTTTTTCTATCGGTTTGATTTCTTTTTTGATACACAGTGCATTTAAGATACAAACACCGTTTTTCATTTTTCTTGAGAAAATCTAGCCGACAGTGTAAGACAGTGACGATCGACTTACAATTTGTCAACGAGTTTCTGGTTCGACACACAGCGCCGACTGACGATTTCACAAGCGTGGCAGATTAGACAACCAGTTGAACCGGCTTATAAACAATTCTAGCTAAAGATAACGCTAATCGAGCGTTCTTGACACCTGCTTCGATCGCCAATAAATAACGAGCGTAAAGAAAGTATTTGGTTCATTGCAAGGTGTCCCCATACGACGCGACGACACCACCATGAATATTAATCAATCCTGTCGTAATTAGTTTCACTTAAAATTAGATTTCAAGGATTTCCTGCGTTCGTTAACCATCGCCTTTGATGATTTCCAAGCATCCTGTAAATAACTTGTAGTTTCTTCATTGAACTAATATGTAAAATGTATTACAGTGAGTTCTAATCCGAGATTTATTGATCGTTATTAATGATATGTTTCCGTTTGATCGCCTTATCTAATTCTCTTGATTGGAAATGGGTTACTTTATCAGCAATTTCTTTCTATGAAAATTCCACTCTTAATGCAATTAAGATATCACTGAGTTTTCTCTATTTTCCAACTTAAATTTATTTTTTATTATAGATAGCGTAATATTTATTTTTGTAAACTTTTGTCGTTATTCTTTCATTCTAACTTTCTTGTCAATTAATGTACCGAACATTGAATGGCAAATTTTATCCGCGGTACTTCAAGGTCCACACTTTTTTTATCCATAAAAAAATCGGATCATTAATCACGATAAATTAGAAGTAGAACGGATTGATTTCGTAACTTAAGGGTAGACACTCAATCCTTTTAACGAAGTACTTATAAAACAAATTTAATTAAATGCAACACCAGTGACCTCCATGATAGCCAACCGGTTGACACAATTACACCTAGAGTGATTTTCTTGTCAGCCTAATTCAGTGACGAGGTGACAATTAGCGAGCGTCGATTCGACAGGCGTAAGCAATTAAGCGAGTGGATTTTTCGGCCAAGTAGAATAGCCCCGGAAGTGTCAGACGGCTCTGAACAACCGCTAATAGCTTCCTCAGGGCTGTCGCGAGCGGCGATAACGCGACAAAGACTCGTTCAGCGACGGCGACTCGTGGCTCGAGAAAGTGACGGTAATTTGCATAAACTAAGCGGGTCGTTTTGATTTTGTTACGCTAGATCGTTTCACCGTGGTTGCGATGAAAATTGAACGCCGCGAAACCCGCATCAAGAACTGTACACGCTTCTGGTACTGGAATTGCGCGACTTCCTATGAATTATTCAGGGCATTAACGGCGACAATATTAGCGATATTGCCGATCTCTGTGAACGGGCTCTGTGTTTTATCCGAACGATCGTTCAATCTTTCATGACAGTAGATGTCGAGTGTTTGTATGCTAATCCATCGTAATCGTTCTCTTAATTTCCAACCATTGCTGACTGTAATTTTTTTACACTGCTAATCTCTGTGCAGCGCAGCTTTAATCCTTTGTCGATATATAGCTCGATAATTGGCATTTAATTGATGACAAATTAGAAAGGAGAGAAAGTTTAATTAAAATATTCTTGTGTGAGATTGAAACAATTAATTTTTTCGAACAAGAATTATTTTTTGTAGATATTATCATCGAATACCTTAGGGTTCGAATGACGTGTTGGTATAAAAATATTTCTTGAATCATATAAAAATTCCTTATGCAACCAATATAAATACATTCCATTCGATAAGCATCGGAAATAACGATATTTCTTGGCACGAGCAAAAAGTTACAAGATTGTAAAGCATTATTGATTGTGCAAAGGAATATTGCCGTTCAGGAGGAAAAGTAACGTGTGAGAAATCGAATCGTAGCCCGAGGAAACCACTTTGAAATCCGCAACGCGCGTTCGTCGACTCGGTGGTCGAGTCGAAAGTTCGATATCGCGATCAAACAATGTCCTGGTGAGATATCGCGACAGGACCTGTTGAAGCCAAGGGTCGCCGCTCGAAGTGCAACAAATCGCTCGTTAGTCACCGTAATTACCGCTTTCCTTCGACAATGTACACCGTTCCTTGAACGATAAATCTTTCTGTGCGTTTGTCGTCGAGACCTGTCCACCAGGATCGCGCTTTTACGCGTTCACGTGCAAGCCAGTTCCCTTAGACTTCTGTCCATTTTACAATCTACGAAATAGAGCTTTCTCTTTCAATTTAATCACTCCATTCCTCCGTAAGAAAATTTTGAAAGATTCGCCAAGGGAGTAATTCAATTTGAATTTACTTTTGGCAATTAAATTCTTGATGCATTTATGTGATTTTAGGGTAATATATTATTCAAAGAGAAAACTAAGTCCAATTCGTTCTGGGTCCTTAATTAAAAGTCATATTAATAATTTTGAAATGGTTCTCTTGGATTTCGAGTAGAATTTCTTTGGATTCACAAGGTTGAGTAGGATTTGGCACGGTGCATGTTTTGCTGCAGTTCCGCAGTCTGCGCTGGAATTAGCAAAAATCTCGAAGAGCGTCTGACGACCCCGTCGTCTCGAGTTTCCGCCAGCCTTTTCCGGTGTCGAGTCAATATTTGATCGCGAGCAATAGGCGACCATATTCGTCTCCTTCAATGGGTAATCCTCGAGCCGGGGCAAATTCTCTGTACCAAGTCCGTTTTTCGATATCCCACAGCTCACCGCATCGTGTTTCCTAGTCAGCAAATAGAAGTCTGGTGCGCGATTGATGAACAAATAAAAAGTTCAGTGTTTTCGATAGCACCGACACCGACACCGACTTGTTAAAATTTTTAATGAGGAAATTATGAAAATAGAAATTATTTTGAAGTATGATTTATTGATCTGCTGTGCTGCATACTCTTTTTTGACACGATCGATCATTTGTAAAATCTTGGAATAAATTCAAAAATGTGGTATATTTTGACTGCAGTTCTTCTCCATTTGTTGAATCTGTTCTTCAACCGGCAGCAATTATAAGAGGATGAAAATAATACTTAGAAAATTATGCAAAATAGTCTATTAAAAACTACTCTCGTACGTCTCCGTGAATTCGTTGAAAGTGTGCTACAGATACTTGCAGAAGATCGTGTTAAATTATTACGAGAAACGCAATAATTTTTAATTAACTCATCGACGAAGATCGTTGGAAAAAGAAGGAAGTATCTACAGGTTCAAAGTAAATAGAATTAATAATCACCAGGATATGCAGGAAAGAATCTAGGAAAACATTAATAAAGATGCCTTAGTTAAGAAGGAAATGAAAGTTTCTTCATTACCAAGTGACGTGAATTAAAACAGATGCAAGATTCTTAATTAAAACTAATCAAACCAAACTATCACCAAAGCTGGATTAAAAGAAAATTGATACAGTTTTAAAAATCAGTGAGGATCATTTGACAAGATAGCGATAGAAATTAAGCAATTTCCAAGCAGTTCGAGTAAAATAGAAAATTTAGTCTCCACGAAATTGAAACGTCGAGGGAAACGATTTCTAGGATATTCAGACTAGGAAAACGATAACGTAAGATTACGTGAGACTCCGCAACAAGTGGTTCATTTTTTAAAGGAGCACGTGGGAGGTTCACCTACATCTCCGAGCGAAATTCCTCCGACAAGAAAAATGGAGCAAGCACGTTCCAAAAGATAATAACACGTACCTTCGTGTTCCCAGACAGTCATTCGCAAACATTTCAGAAGATCAATAAATCTTCTCTAGCCAAGAGGATAAATCTTCTCGTGTTTAAATAACGAAGATCAGCAAGCAAAATGATTTACATTGATCCGTGTGCGATCGTCTTGTCGAAAAATCTCAAACGTAGGAATTCAAATAGAACGTCTCCCATGTTGTAAAGCTAAAAATTCTTGGAGCGGGACGATCCCGGAAGAAAATACAGCAAAACTGGAGGGAAAAAAACGAACCACGGAGAAACTACACAAGATATACCGGAAGATGTCGACCGAGGAGGGTCGATCGGCTACACCCGCGGGTTCCGGTGTGATCGAGGAAACCGGGCACGGGGGTAGCAGGAGGATGTCGCATTTCAAGGAATATAAATTCTTTCGTAGCTTCAGCGCGAAAGTGGAGAACTGGCCGATGCGGAAAGCGGAAGCTCTTTGGCGGAGGATGCGAGAGCGAAAAATCGCAGGTGAGCTGAGAGTTTTCGTGAATATTAGAAAATTAGAAAATTAGAAAAAATTTTTCAGTATAATCTTTCGCATGTTTTTGAGAAGTCAAGACGTCAAATCGCGTCTAATTCGACATGCACGTGCGGCTGGATCGTTGTTTCGTATCCCATCGTTGAATCGTTAGGGAAAAGCGAATTTGCATGGTTCATCGCTTCCACGCCCCCTCGTAATTATTGTTCTGAATAATTGCCAGAGTTAATTATCGCGCTCGACGGAGCGTCGGCGCGTTTTGGCGATGCTGTACGCTCGCGTGGACGATGATATAATAACGTGATTGAAATGTCATATTGGTTATCACCCATTTTCTTCCTGCTGTCGTTCAACCTGTCCTCTGATTCTAATTGCTAAGAGTATCTATCGATTAATAAAAAATTTCGTGTGGTAGATCGTGTCCTTGGATCGTATTTAATTAAAAAATTAGCTAGGTAAAGTCTATATTGAAGCGCAACAAAAATCTATGATCCCCGGGGAAGAAGTACGCGGAAATCGCGACAACAACTCGAAGCCGATTGAACGCGAGCGTCGATCGATTGCTTCGTTCTCCGCGACGACGAGCTGTGGTCAAGTGCGACTAGGAACCACTTTTAAAAATCAATTCGCCGTTCCGTGATGGCCGCAACGATTTACTGTTATTTTTGCTGCAATCGGGAACAATCGTGGCAGGCAGATTTGCTCCGCGGTTAAAATGAAAACACGCTCGCGCTGTCTGACTCGTGTATTGCGGTGAAACATGCAGAAACAGCATTGCATTTCACTCTTCTCATGATTTATTTTCATGACTGTGAAAACAATGAGATGATCGTCCGTGGTATTCCTTTGAAAATTATTCTCATTCATTTATTTGTGATTCCATAAAATTGCAGTTGTTTTCAATGTGACAGATTTCGAGATCGATTTGTCAGAATGTCTCAAGAATTTAATGCTCGATTCGAGTTGATATGATTCAGGTCGCAAACTAAGCGTGACAGGATCTCCGCGAAACAAGGTACCGTTGCTGAAGCATACGTGTTACCATTGTTACGAGGATGCTGTATGTCTGTTGCGAGACAAATGCAATTGTCCCAGTTTGAAATTAGTTTGGCTTAATGGCTAACACCCGAGGCCAGCCAGACCGTTCCACTTCGGAGTTGATTTCTTGTTAAAATCGATTAATTCTACTAAATTGCGTGACAAAATTTGTCAACTGGCCCGCTTCTGGCTGATCGATAATGCACCTCGAAAAAATTGCACTTGTGAATGGTAAGTGCATTGCTTGGTGCACTCCAATGCATCAAATTTTTAAAATCTTTTGAAACGTCGCATTTAACCAGATTTATTCTGACATGATAGCATACTGAGATGGGTCAATTCTTAAATAATTATTCTATCACCTATTCACAAGTCTCGTGATGCCTTCAAAATTTACTGAAAATGAAGCATTGTCACTTTTCCCAAATTTTATTGAGAGATCCTTCGAATCGATGGCGAGTCAGAGAGGAAGTACGAGTAGAATCGTGTTGACTCAACAGTCTGAGACGACCAAATCATAGGGGTCGTTTTAGATAAAGTTGCACGATTACATCATATCAGGATAAAGACGATACTCTCGGTGCCACCGATGACCGATAAGATCCCATCTTGTAAGCTTCCGCCATTGTTGGAACGGAATAACAGCAATTACGGTGGTGTGCTGGTGTTATCGGGGATCATATCACGGTCACGAAACACATATAACTCGGAATCGCACGCGTTTAAGGGTATTTCGGCGTTCTCGAAACGTTCAACCGATTAAAAAGTTTCGGAAACTAGTTGCTCGAATTTCTAACTTCATATCATTACAAGATATTAAACTCACTCTATAAATTTCTACATATTTTATTCATTTTTCTTTTAAATTCAAGTTCCTTAAAATGTCAATTGAATAAAATTATATTCTTCCTGGAAAATCTGATTCCAAGATCGCAGATTAATAACTGTCTAAGAATATAATATACGTTTCCAACTTTCACACTCCTGGACTTGTTTACTTTCTCTGTTAGCAAAATTTCTTGATCTTTAGCATATGTATCGCGTTAATAATTTACTTTTTGTATGATTATTTCGTTTGAATAGGAATAGAAATTCTATTAGAATTTTTAAACAATTCCTGTGATAATCATGGTAGTTTCAACATAATAATTTCCGTTCTGCATATTTTTACACTCTTGATGTTTTCACTTAGAAAGATTTTCTTGACATTTAATACTCACCCCAGCTTGTTTTAAAAGCTCTTGTTAAAAATTCTCTACCCATTATGTTCCCATCTTTCAGCCTTCTGTTTTTATATTCACCATGCTCTTCATATTTTCCCTCGCTGAATATTTGACTACCCTTAAAAACATTTTCAATTCTTATGTACATATCTCTATCATTCAAGGATTCCAGGATATGAAATTTTTATTTATTTTTTTTTTAAACTTTCAATCGCTGGATTATTTTTATTAGCGCAATACATTGTCAAAGAGAAAAAAAAAATACAAAGACTTATGAAATTATTTTTCATCTTCAAAATAAATTTTCCAATAAAGGAAGATGAGCTACGCCTCTTTCATAGCTTTGTCATCGGGAGCACAATATTTTTTGTCTGTGATATCATCGTCAGAACCGTGAAAGAAAGTCTTTGGACGTCTTGCAGAAAGTTTCTTTGAAAAAGATTCACAACTCCTGTCTCTTATTAAAACGTACAAGGCGGTAATGTTCTAGGAATGTGCATTGTACGTATTCGAGTCACGGGTGCTCGAAAAATCGAAGGAAAAAGAAGCATTGGTGTGTCGCAAAGCGAAATTGCAATGTGCCACCTGCAGAAAGATGAAACGCGTGAAAGGTGAAGAAAAAGAGTCGACAGAGAAAAGCGAGAAAAGCAAAGAGAAAATAATATGAATTGGAATGAGACCTTTAAGGAGAGACGGTATTAAGACTCTCTGAAGTGTAATCCACTGGTTACACAGTGTAAGAGAATTACTAATTTTGTTTTTTAATTACAAACCTGTCGGCAAATTTAATTTGACGCTGCAAATATTTTAATAACGATTCAATTATTTTATTTCCGTGAACTTTTTAATTGAATTCCTTTTAATTAGTTCCATGGAAAAAATTTCTCTTTGAAAATATTTTAACTTTTTTATCATTAATTTATTTCTGTTAATAATTCAAAAGTGTTGTCTGAAAGGGACAAATAAAGAACAGGAATTTTCTAAACAGTATGTTTTTTTTTTTTAAATTATTGAATAAAAGAACGCGTTCGTCCATAAACACAGAGTTGACCCATTCACTGTCGACCGTGAGAAAAATGGTATCATTCTCTCGATGCAGAAAAACATTGCCTTTCCGACAATAGCCAACTGGATATTGCCATCGTCCGACTGTTATTCCAACAAGGCGGACGAAATCGCGGTTCGAACCTCGTCGAATTTTTACGGAAATTGTGTTTTCCGAACGGTTGATGGACATCGCGTGATCTGAGAAAAACACACGTTTCTTTTACGATGCCATAGATTCCGAACACTTGCCATGTGTGAAAATACTTTCGGAGAGAGCGTGGCTCGGTGTAAACGAGAAGACGTCTCGGCGAGATGATTTATTTCAGGAAGAGGGAACACCACGAGGTATTTCGACGCGATTACATTAACAGTCGAATGCTTAGGTGCTTGGTGTGGTTCCAAATAGATTGCTCGATAAAATAATTTCAAAATTGTATATAGTGGATTTGTAGACGAATTCGTTATAGGAATTCATGGAAATACAGAACAAAGGGATTAATGGTAACCGCTAGCGAACACCTTTGTTGAAATTCTGCGAAGCTAGAATCAGTCACAAAGGAACTAATTATTGCACTTTTCTGTGCCGTGCGCATGTGGGTCAACTGGTTGCTGGTGGGATTATTGTTTGACAATATTCGACGCTTCGCTGGCGGCGCCTCGCTTCAGTGAGAAGCTTTATCTGACTCATTTAATTGAAAAGTATCGAGCCTGGCTGCTCTCTGAGCTTCAGAATTTTGCTGGCGTTTTTATAAAAGGAAATATTGACACAGTAATTAAAGCTAAAAATGTGTCGTCCAATTCAGAAAAAAATTAAGCCTTATTCATATTGAACATTCCGTCTAATTGAATAACTACCCAAAGGGTTAAACGCAAGTCACTAGAGTTCAATCGGCTTCAATTACATCGTAGCCTTTCAAATTCTAAACAATTTTCACGACGCTGACTAATTCAGCGGATTCGAGATCGGGGTTCGCGGATATCGAGAATTAATCCGACTGTTCCATTCAGTCGTGGCCTTCACGGTTCTGATCACGGTTGCTTCCACAGCACATTGGTTAAACATATTATGAAAGTTCTCGTTGTTGCGTTCCATTGTTCGAACTCGTGTTCGCATATTTTTCATCTCGACAACCAGCAATTATTCTCGCCAGGTTTCACGGATTACATTTTCTGGATCAAAATCATTTTGCAATTTAGAAAAAACGGATTTTTGAACTTTTCTTTGCGTAGATCCATTCTTTCAGACATTCTGTAGAAAAAAGTACATATATGGATATTAATTGCACGAATAGACAACCTTTCGCTGCCACTGAAAGCCCCTGTCACTTGATGCAATAACGAGGAAATTTTCAGCCGGTCCCTTTCGATTCGTCTGCCGATAGACGTAAACGAACAATTAAGGATACGCAATTATTATACTCGCCCGTTATGGAAAAGGAGCGAGTTAACGTATAATAACGTTCTCTAATGATAGACAAAGCACCGCAATTACCTTGATGGATCCCGATAGCCTTTTATCGCTTTTCACGTGGGCACCGGGGGGTCGTTACTCTTTCTCGCTTTTCCTTTTACTCCCTTTCGGGAAAATCGTGACGCGCGTAACGAGCCACAGATTCGATAGCTAATTTTAGAAATAGCGAATCGCGAAAGGAAATGCTATTCACCTCATTCGTGTACGTGCACGCATGATTTATATAGAATAGAGTTTCTATGAAAATTTTAGTGTTCACCCAGTAGGATTTGGATTTCAACTTAAAATATTCATTAATTGTATTCCCTGATTCTGTAAAATGAACGGTAATTGGTATTCGCGAATTTGTGTCGTTATTTGGGTGACACTGGGGAGTTTCGTTCGTTTATTTCCGATTTTTCACTAAATTAATATACCTACAGGTTTAATTGGAGATGAACATCTGTTTCATAATTCATAGCTTCGATTATTCAGAATAATTGTAAATTATTAATAGAGGCGATAATCTGGCTGTGATTATTTGCTCGCGTTAATAATGAAATCAAACCTGTTAATTATACAAGGTGTCTCAGAGAAAATTAATCGAAATTCAATTTCCTCTTCAAGAGAAATCAATTACTGAGAAATCCTGTATATACAAATTGAAATTAATTATATACAAACCACTGAGGTTTCGTAAAATGTTTCCAAATAAAAAGAATATTTATCGTTCGCGGAATCTTTTCAGTGAACAACTTCACATAGGATTCTCCTCCTTTCAAATCCGTTGGAAACATCCTTTTAGCTGTTGAGATGGCCTTTCGACGGAATCGTTGATGCTCAAGTTGTCCCGGGTAGCGGTTCCGGCAGGATCAAAAGATTATATCGTGAAATCCTTGCAGAAGGCAACGGCTTCACTCGCTAACAGCATCGCGCTAATCCTGTGCGGTATCTCTGTACTCGTAACGGAGCTTTCTGTCGTGTGCTTTCTTAGCTTTTTTTCCTCTGTAAATATTTCCGCGAATAGCAGATGAAAAATTAATAGGATACAGAGCTGTCAGGCTCGTTTAAGTAAATTTTAACAAAATTTTAGAAGTCATTAGTTACTGTTCTCTTCATTCATATTTCACTTAATTAGCCAAAATAGTTTCATTTAATTTCATTTAAATCGTTAGCTCTCTTAGTCGACAGGACACATCGACAGATAAGACAGGATTAAAGAGAATCGATGAACGTCAGGATAAAGATTGCGCAAGCCGGATTAAACAAGCGATAAAACCGTAATGGAAAATGATTAATCGCGAAACCGATGTTTAACTCGCCGTTACGGCCAGTCGAAGGGAAAGAATTCGTTGATTTAGGTAAGACTGTCGGCAACAACCAGCACGTGCCGAAGGCTATTCACGAGCAGCGTAGCTGTAATCACGCTGAAGCGGAACGTAATTTCCATCAACGGTTGCTACAACCGCGGGATAATCGTCATTCGGCCCGAGGCCAAGCATTTACGTCCCAATGAAGCCTTTGCTCGAGACTGGACGTTAACGTCCGACTGTTACCCTTCCAAAATATGTTTCAAGTCGTTTGACAAGTGTTTCTGGGGCTGATCTTATCAATGAAAATCAAGAAAAGGTTGCTATTAACGGTGTACCTTAAAACCACTAATTATTTCTTTCGAGTCTTAAGTTTGTAAATGGTTTTCCTCGAAAAATCTCAATCATCCGACGTTGATGAATCGACGAGAGAAATACCAGGGGCTACGTCAGACAAAATCTTATGTTTCCCTCACGTGGGACCAATTTTTCATCCGCGTGCAACGTAGAAAATTTTTTCGTCGCGAAATATGTATTCTGTTTCGCAACTTTCGTTTCGAGTATCACGGGCGCGTTTTTTTCTTCGTTCCGCACATCTGGGACCAATGCCGTGGTTTTTCTTTCGGCAACGTAACACTTTGAAATATTTTGCGGCATATATGCGTCGTTGGTGGGAAGCTAAGCATAACGCCATGGGAACGCTAATGACTACGATTTGTTTATCCCCGATTCAAAAATAGAGTCCGGACTTGGAGTCGTTTCGAATACGGTTCGATGCGATTCATTTTTGTAACTCTGACCTCTTGACTAATTACCTTTATGTTCATGGTATTCTTCAAAAATTATTTATAGAATACGTCTGACTATGTATAGTCACTCACACGTTTAGATACAATTATACAAAGCTACCTTTCAAAACGTGTGCTACAATATATGTATTTAGAATTTGTTTCACCAGAGATTCAGATTGTTCCACGATTCCTGCTGAACACTAATGGGGTAGACGATCGTTAGAAAACAATGCTTCGCTTGTATCTTCATCGAAAGCCTTGGCAAGCGTTTAGCAGATTCAGCGTCGCGATCAAAGCTGCTTTAAGCTCTCCGTAAGCATGGTATACGTTATCGTGCCAAGTTACACTCGGAAATTGCACCTGTCCGTCGCAGTCGACCTGAACCGATCGATCCGCTTCGAATTAAGCGACCGACGATTAGAACCGATTTACTTTCCACCACATGATCGATACGCTTTTCATGAACTCTCGTTCTCTTCAATAATTCAAACACCGCCGCGAATTCGTGAGGTATTTGAAAGGGGTACGAATTTAATTCCAATTATCTTGGTAATTATATCAGTTAATCTATTGCATTTGTGTTTGCATATTCATTAATTTATGAAGTTATTAAAGCTCAAAATTGTTTGATTATTATACTGTTTAGTGCTGGCTTGGTATAATGTTTTACGTAAATAAATTACAATTAGAATGCCATAATTATTTTTTTATTCTTCTGCGAATGGGTGCATTGTTTTGCATACATTAGAATATGTAAATTACAATATTCAACCTTTTAAAATTATATTTTAAATTATACTAAATGATACAGTAGTATTACCTTATCTTATCCGCAGGTAACCTTAGAGCTATTCATAGAATACAAAATTAACATATTTTTCATAAAATGAAAAAGACTTTTAACATATTTTCAAATTCTCTCCAAAATGAATCGTCAGCCAAACGAATGAGTATCTTAAATCAAACGAAGCCCAGGTTCAATCGAGGAACAGCAGCCGGTCGATTACGACAAGCATTACTAACGACCAAACGCAAACGGTTGCGCGACAAGGTAGTTCTCGTTAATCGGCACCAAGCTTGGGAGGAGGGAACAAGGTGAGACAACGAAGACTGTTAATTAGTCGTCGATGACACAGAGTGGAGGCACGCGGTTCGCGCAAACGAGATACACCGTGACAAATTGCGGTTTAGAAAGTCGAACGTTTGTCCCGCTGGAACGAAAGACGTTCGCGTTTCGCACCTGAGAATGTTCTGGCCTTCCCTACGAAGTCCGGGACAATGGGGAAGCGGAGCATTTCGAAGCGCGGTGCGCCCGTGGGAATGCAGCTGGTCTCGCCCGGGACGAGCCGATCGGTTGGAAAACGCGGCGGAGGAAAAACGTCCACGGTACCGATAATAAAGCAACGACAAACATCCGCGTGTTTTCATCGCCTGGGGATTAAATTAACGCGAGGCATAATTCGCGCCGCAACGCGAGATTATATACCGTAACCTTGCGGTTCGTCGGCGGAATTTGAAATACTACGAACTTATTGCCCCTCGGCGACTGCTGGTAATTCCAGTCGGTCTTTTTACCCGCTAACGAGCCTCGTACCGAACCCGATGACTCGCAGATCTCTGCGTGTACCAACGAGAAGGCTGAAATATTCATTCCTTTTGGTTGCGTGATTTTATTTCCAAGGTATGGAATTGGGGGTGAGGATTGAACATATCGAAAAGTGATCGCACAGCATTTTATTACAAAAGCATGTTGAAAAAGAGGACAAAATTTTTACGTAACAATGAAGTTGCACCATATAATCTACCGTCAAGGTAAAAAATAATGGCATGGGTAAAGGTACCTGCAAATATCGACACGACCTGGTCCACCTTTCGTCCCAGATGTTTATCTGAATTATAATTCACGGCAGTTATAATTCCCCTGAAAAGCGTATCGTTCACTTTCTACGCCGTTGCCCGCTATTATACGGACTCCGATGCAAATCGTCGGATTTATTACGGCACGGGACGGGTATGCATATGAGAGGACTTCGCGTTTCGTGGACGGATACACCCCGTTGATTACGTTTCCTCCATCTCTGGCTGCCCTTTCTCGCGCTGTCTCCTTCGACTTTTGAATTTCACGCCATTGTTGTCCTCGAAGGATGCCGCCTCCGGCCCGTTACTCCTCGCGATCCAAAGAAATTATGCTTTTTTATGAGGTTTGTTAACGTGTTACAAAACGATCGGCAAAGATCACCGCGTCGAGCAAGACTTTTCTTTCTAAAATTAACAGAATTACGTATGGAATTATGGGAATGGAAAAGGCCAAAACTATCTGCCAGGCATAACAAATTAACTCGTCAGAGATAATAGTATCTTTATCGAAGGAACTTCACCTTCAAACGTAACAGTATATTTTTATTTCAAAAACTACATCATTTTTGCATTTGTTGTTAGTAAGACATATCTTTATCGTTTAAGTGACTGGCCAGTTTTTCAGGAATATTCATTTTCTTCCAAGGTGATGAATTATATTATAATTAATATTGTGTATTTTTAGCTTTCTTAGGTATCGTATACATTACATAAGAATAATTAAAATTTTCTTATCGTGCAAAGTAAAAACAGAGAAATTTGTCGAACACATTGCCGTGAAATTTATCATTATTACAAGTGTCTCATTCGCTAACGCGATGTTATCTCGTTTTCCTTCCGTGCACCTTATCATTATCGTTCCAAGAACTGTCATTTTCTGTATACATTTGGGTGGAAGGACAAAGTGTAGCCTAGAAAAGAGTATTTCCATGAAAATGAATCGAGGACGATTAGCTGTCATGTCAGATAAGAAGAGGATACGTCCTATGGATAAGAATCTTATAAGTGAAAAACAGAACACCGGAAATTAGAAATGTTTAAAACAGGAAATTGAAATCGCTTCCCTTAGCACGTAATATCCACAACCTTCCCCTGGTATATTAAAAAGAAACATATACATGGAGATGAATTTGGAAAAATCTGAAGTGAAAGAATAGCGATTAGGAAAAATTAAAATTTATTATGTGAATTTAATCAGCTATTATTATTGATAACGAATATTTGAAATATTTAGACGTAAAAACGTTTTAAAGTACTCTGGTACCTTATCCCTGACAGCAGGCAACACATCATGCTGACTTGCATACTTGGCTCGATGTGCAGTATATGCGCCTCTGGTGCATACATGCAGATGCACTTCGCGTCGCGTTACATTGCCACCTAGTGGAGTCGTATGTAAGCAAAGATTAGGAATATAAAAATTAACATAAAGAATTCTTAAAAAATAAATTTTAATATGATTAACACATTTTCCTAAAAGTATAAATTCAGAAGAACTCGTCAGTCTTAATCTTTTAATTATTACACATTTAAGTGTTAAAATAATAAATTATAGTAAGACCGGTCTTAAATTAATTCTTAAATTATTCAGTACTAAAAAAATTGCCTGATATAAAATGAATGCTACTGAACGAATCAATTTTATTAATTAGATAGTTAATAAACGCATTCGCCACTATTTACCATGTCCATTTCCTCTCGAACACTGTTACACTTCTGTACCTGCATCAAAGCTCGTTCTCATTATCGCGAAAAACAAGATAACCGTGCAATTTTCACACACTCGACATTACCTAACGTCATTCAAGAGCAAACGTATCAACGAACGTGGTCCCTCGACATTATTCACGACGGATACCACTGACAAGCATCCACTCGAGCGAATAAAACGAATCGTTTCCGAATCGAAGGTTCTCCCCTCGATTTAATTATATCCCAGTCGAGACAGACTCTCCGATATCTCGACAATCACGTAATCGATCGTAGCCTCGTTAAACGACCGAACCTCTTACGGCATTCACTTAGCAACAAGCAGCCATTCAATGAAGCGTTACTTTCCACCGCTTTCGCAAACGCTGCGTTTCGTTCTTTCACTATCATTAGACTAAACCAGCTTCTAATCGCTTCCCCAATCGATTATGGACACTGACCGCGTACACTCGACGGACCATTTTTGTCCATTATACGGATCGACTTTCATTCATAACCCGCTCGCGGAAACGTTCGTTTCCTGGAACCAGTTTCGCGTTTTCCGTGTTCGATCGCCAATACTTCCGCTCGAAAGTGCATTATAAAGAGGATGCACTTTGCAACTTGCAGATGCAGGGTTTATAGATTTATTATGGATGAATACTCCAATAATTTTTTATTTGTTTCACCGTTTCATGAAATGCTATAAATTGCAATCTATCATAGACTCGTAAAAGCCATCTTTTAACCAAAGATTCTTCACCCTTTCTAACGTTCCATCGTATCTTTGTGTTTCGGGTAAGCACTAAACTATTACAAGACAGTGGAGCGTAGCAAGTGAAACACTAAATCCCGACGTAAGTACGCTGTACGTTTTAAGGCTGATCCAATCACCATAAAATAGTGTCCAAGGGCGCGTCGTTCGCGGGGATATACAATTTGCATTTTCATGGGGCTACGTACGCGCGGGTTATCCACCTTCAAGGTGGACTGCATTTCGACCGAGACTCCTCGCGATCGAGATCACGAAAAATTGCAATGTGTACACGCAGGTGCGCCTTTATCTTGCTTCTCAGAAATCGAGGCCTCGTGTCGAAATGCTGACTATATTTCCCTCGGAAAAATATTCTATCGAAATAGCAGAGGTTCTGGATGATATTTGATTTCGCGGAAAGCAATTCAATTGCTGAGAAAGGAGAATGCATTAGTGTGGCATTAAGAAGATTGAGATCCCTGGGGGGACGAAGGATTTACGTGATACTTTGGACAACATAATTTTATGTCTCATTGTTGTTATTACCGTCGGCCAGAAATGAGTAGGTGGATGGGGATTTTAGAATAGGTAATTCGAAATTGCTTTCCATGGGAACTTAACGTTAGAATAACCAGTTTTGAATGTATACTTAGTCTCAAATTGAAACTAAATTGGATAGATAAAGAAGTAGGTAATGGAAAATGAATTGGCACAATTTTCGAGCTTAATTCACTGAGATTATATTTTCGAAATTCTTTTTTACATAGATTTTTCTATTTACGATCAGATTTATACTTCGTTTCACTCCTGTACTTATGTTTGACGTTCACGTAGCCGTGATTTCATGATCGTATCAGAATTAGTCGGCCAATTTCTAGCCGCGATGATTGCGGTGAAACGATCCGTTACAAGGAAGAAATTAATAATTTCACTTAATCCCTCATTAGTGTAGGAGAGAGAAAGGCGTTTCGTCTCGGGATCGTCTGTCAGACTCGTCAGTGGGGCTGACAACAGACGATCCCTGCCCCAGACACCTATCGTACCGCTATTCGGAACTTCTATATATCCGAACGGCATGCCGGGAGAGCACCTGCGAGAGAACACCCGCGATCTCGTCGCCACCTAGTGCTCCCCGGCCCGAACTCAAGGCGTCCGGGGAGACGAAACTCTCTCCCCTCTACTAACGCCTACAGCTCGGCCATACCTGACAACTGTGACCGTCCTCGGTCACGCACACAAATAAACACGAGGAACGAGTCACCAAATTCATCTAAATCTCAAATCAATAACAAATCACAAATATGTCAGAACAACAAATGAGCGTCAACACGTAGGGACCTATCCCACTTCTGAATTTGTAGGAGAGAGAAAGGCGTTTCGTCTCGGGATCGTCTGTCAGACTCGTCAGTGGGGCTGACAACAGACGATCCCTGCCCCAGACACCTATCGTACCGCTATTCGGAACTTCTATATATCCGAACGGCATGCCGGGAGAGCACCTGCGAGAGAACACCCGCGATCTCGTCGCCACCTAGTGCTCCCCGGCCCGAACTCAAGGCGTCCGGGGAGACGAAACTCTCTCCCCTCCACTAACGCCTACATTATTAATGGCCTATCACGGCTTCCGCGGGCTACCGAGCGCTCACCTTTGTAACACACATTGCCTATACCGTGTTTCAAAGAAAAATGCATCGAATTTTAATTATTATTACGTCAAATTTTTATAAAAATCGTGTGTGACGCGTTCGCATATCTTTCGTTCGTTTCGACGAATTCAATCTGGAAGATAGAGCAGAGAAACCGAGGATACAGCAGTTTCACGAAGAATCATGACACGAGCGGTGATAAAAAAAGAATTCAATCGGGTTTGCTGGTAAACTTGTCACCTGGTGGCCGCGTTTCTGCGTTATCGTACGCGTGTGCATCGTAATCCAAACACTCGTTAAAATCTCCGGTCGCGCAGGAGGTTACCAGTGCAGGTGATACGGTTTTACAACCGTTTTCGCAGAATAAAAGTGCATTCTTTCGTTATCTGTCGCGATGCAGTTATCATTCTTGCGTTTGGACGTGGAACGAGCTCGTCTCTTCGATTCTTGGAATTCCATATAAATTCTTCAAATTCTTCTTGATTAATTTTTCGAAAATAAGGTAGATATTAAAAAATGTAGTGTTTATTAAAATGTAGAAAAAGAAAGTTGTTTCATAACCAGCATACGTGCGATTTCAAATCGCGACGATAGCAGCTCATTAATTTCACGATGATCCCGCGACTCCCACGATTCGCAGCTAAGAAACCGATAGTTATCTGCGGGTATAATCTTACACACGGAGGGCTGGAATTATTCATTCTATTAAGAATCATTGAAATCCATGACTACCGGAGTCGAGTTCGCGCGCGGAAGAAGAACGACACGTCTGAAAAGACTTTGTATTTGCTCACGAAAAAAAAAGCACTTAATAATGGAAGAGAAAATGAAGAGATATTTGATAAAATCACCCATAGTTTAAATAGCCATTCATTGAAAGTTTTACACAAAAGTGATTCCTCTAAGAAGTGTCTAAGTGGTATTAGTCATCTTGTGTCTGACAATAGATATGGATGTTCTACTGAAAATTGTTTTGAAGCTTATTAGGGACCACTATTACAATATTTTATTTCCCAATTTATTCTAAATCATAAAACTCTTTTATCTCCTTCTGAATTTTATAAATTTTTAATAGGAATATGGTATAATTTGATTTTCATTAGATCAATGGAAATTGACGAAATACATCAAATTTTCCCATTTGACAGATAAATTTTCAAAAAATCAGTGAATAATTCTTAATACGTCGACCATCATCCCTCCACTTTTTAACAAGCCACCCCGTATATCCGCGCAACGAAGAAAAATTAATAAACTCCTCGCGGTCGCAGACAGAAAACAAATACCCCGACCTGTAGACGGTGTTTCGTGCACGCACACAGGTGAGCATGCGAGCGCATTAACCGGCAGCGTGCGTTGTGATTTCGAGACATAAAGTTGGCGCTGATAGCGGCGCATCAATTTTACAGGATGATCCCGGGCACCCCTGCAGCTGCCGCGGAATGTACCCAAGAGACCCACGGTGGATATCTTTATCCGTAATCACGGCCACGTCCGTACAATTATTCATCCGTGCTTTCTCGAGCTCTTTCCAGCCGGCTTTTTCGCGTTCCGTCTCTATATTTTTCCCCCTTCGCGCATTTCCCTCCCAAGACCACGTTCATCTCGGCCAAGGGCTGTGTGTAATCATAATTAGCGATGTTATTAGCGACTCGTGCTTTCGTCTTGCCTGGCTTACAGCGTCCGAGAGCTCACTGGCTAGGATAATTGGCTTGCCCATTGGATCTCTTGTTTTTATAGTGAATCAAGAAAATATTGGTTCAGAATGTCTTCTTGTATTGTTATGGAAATTATTTTAACGAAATGACAGACAGAATAGTTAATTCACACATGGATGTACGGATATAAATGAAATTTTAATAATTTCATTAATCTACCATCTAGATGGTGAATTTTACAGCATGGTAAAAAGCTTAGGAAATTATAAAAACAAACAAAGACACGCGGCAAGATTAGAAATTAAGGCTAACAGCCACGGTACATCGACCGTAATGATCGAGATTACTCGGGGCGAACGTTATGCCAGCCACGCATCGCATATGTCGAACCCCCATACATAGATGCACGAGGTACCAGCAACCCCATAAACCCCGTAGACGGGCACTAATGGCGCAATAAGCTCCTCGAAGAGGAGTGATCGTGCCTCTGCGACCATTCTTAGTGCTTTCTCTTCTCCTGTTGTTCCTTCTCTTCTTCATTTCAACGAAAAAAGAACATCACCCGAAGAAATAAATCGGGGGTTCGCTGTTTGAAACGCTAAATATCCTGCGTTTATGGTTTATTGCCACTATAACAACGATTTTAACGGCTGACCATGCATTATGCATTTTTTATAGGCGATCGCAACGTACACGTTGGTGGTTAGTGTTTCGAATGATATTTTTAATGATGTTATTTCATTTTAATCAAATTCCAATTCTATAGCAATAAATTTCACCCAGTTCGATAATGATCTCTGTGAAATCAATAACCAGGCGAAATTTACGACAGCTTTTCCGCGTAATCGACCTCCTTAAATGAAGGAATCTTTCCGCGAATCGGCACTAGACGAATAATAAACTGCACCCACTTCGATAATAAACTTTCTAATCGGACAGCGTGCTCGGGTCGTAAAGTGTTAGGCGAAACAATTCGTAGCCAAAGCGAACGAGATATCTTCATCGCGTAAAAGAAGGGAAACGAGCGAAGCGAAGCCGAGATCGGAAGCGAACGAATCGACGAGTTTCAACAATGAGCCGTGTTGCAATCGCCTGCGGCCACCTCAGCATTATTATAGGCTCATAATTTCCAAGCTTCGTTAGAGATCCCGCGAGTAGTTGCTCGCGTTTAAACAGAACGCGCCTAGCTGTTTTACGAGCGAAATATATTATGCAAATGCTGATCCGTGTACGAAGCGGTTGATTTGCCGCGCGACACCGCCGCGAATCGCGACCGTAAGCTCGTTTCGAACGGGATACCTGGATCTCTCTATCGTACCAATTAAACTGGCTAGTGTAATTACCTCCACAAATGATCAATAATTACAAACAGAATATACTTTTTGTGATTGAAACAGGATAGATCGATGAGCAAGATGATTATTTTTTCTCTGACAAATTAAAAAAATTTCAATTGCATTTCCTTTCGAGAAATTAATGAATTTCTTTTATAGAGGTAGATACAAATCTTTTACTCGAAATTACTCCAAGATGGATTAGAATGTATTCATTTATTATACGATGAAATCACGTGCAAGGTAATTTGGTACCGAGGATAAAGTTTTATTTGATTTTACAACCGAACGACGAAGTACAGGCGAGGTCATTAAATCGAAAGTTTTATTAATGAGGCTATAAATGCGAAAACTTTGCACCTCCTTCGTTTAAGTATTGCATGGACAATGGTATCCGCGTGCATGTTTAATGAAAAATTCTTTCTTTTATAACAAACATTAATATCGAATTTCTGATTCAGTACTCTCGCCGTACCTTTGATTTTTCCGCTAATATAATTCATGACATTGCTACAACAAACATGCTTAATAAAAGGAGACAAAAATTAAGCCCATTAATGGTCAATCAGAATTGATGTATTATCCTTGGTCCTACATTTCCGTAACAGCTCTGTAATTAACTATTCAATCACGTACGGTTCCAATTAATTATTCCGTTGATTTTAATCGCGGTCGATTTTAGTCCGGAACAGAAACGATAAAAATGCCGTGGACCTTTGGCGGTTCAAGAGACTTCGTTATTTATAACATGACCGATAATCGGGGAGGCCTTGATCAGAGAAATGACTGTTGGGAAAAATGAAGTTTTAATTACGCGTACGCGTTGAGTCAGCAGTTTAACGCGCGTCTGGACAGGTGGAGATTCTGATGCAGCTGGATATGCCACAACTGCAACGCCTTCTTGCCAATTAAGGATTAAGCAATCAATGCGTTTGTGCCGGACGTTTCTTTGACTCTCCTTAAGGATACGGTACAGTCACGATTTATCCGATGAATTTTTCCAAACTGCATCTTCTTAAATATGCATCTCTGTATTAGGGATGCACCTACAAAAAAGGAAATTCATATGCACCGATTTCCATGAAAGGTATCGGATTCTTTTTTCGTGGGGAAAATTAAATTTGAATAGACACAATCAGCAGTATAAGGTGGATAATCGAAAAGCGAAAGCGTTTCACGGACGATTGGCAAACGGTGAAGTGTAAAACAACGTTCGAGCCGGTTCGTTTATTTGCATTTGGTAGTATACGATCGTCCATTATCCATGCAACCATCGGCTGGATTCTGAGATACCGTAATCGCATTTACAAGAAACCTTTGCTAATCTACACGGACTGCGATAATAGGGTTATTTAAACAGATCCGGGCGTTTCGTTCCGGCCTGTTGTTTCGACCTTATTCAACCACTTCCAGGAAAGTTTCGTCCAGTATATCTACCTTTACTTCTCAATAATCTGAAATTCGAGGAAAATAGAATCTGCAATTAGAATCGGTAGAACAGCAGGAAAAAGAAAGATGAAAAAATTTCAGTAGTATAAGTCACGATTAGTCCGACTTCGCTATTCTAGGTTTAAAGTCTCAGTCATTAATGATTTCCATAGCAATCATGATTTAAAAAATTTATTTAATTATCTACTGTCTAAGATAAATTTTCTAAATTTTAAATTATTTCTTCAGATATTAGCTATCAAACTCTGATTTAAAAATTTAAGTAGTACAAGTCACGATTAATCGGACATCGCTATTCTAAGGTTAAATTTAAGAATTCTTTTCTTCTTGAATTATTCGAACAGATAAAATTCATAACCCTGGTAGTAAATGCGTTAAACACGATTGATTTTCCTCTCGTCTAACGAAATTCAGTGGCAAAGATTTCTCGGAGGTAAATCATAGGAACGTCCTTCGGATTACACGGTTGTAAAATAGCTCGTCTCGAAATGGATGCAATTATAAACGATCAGAAGCGAACGGGCGCGATAAATCGAAAGGAATCGAGCGTGGAACAGGCTGGCAACCGATTTCAACGAATCGTACCCTCGCGATTCTACGAAGTCATAAAGGATAGAGAAGTATCGTAAAGTATCGACGGTGCTTAGCATCACGTGCACACGTTCATTAATTAATGCAACGACGGGTCTAGGTACGTGGAACGGTGATTACGTTCGATGGCGATTTAAACGAACATGCATAATTTACGAGTGATTTTTCGTGTAAACGATACGACGCCCTATAAATAATCTTATCGCGTTTATTAATATCCCCGAACGATTATTCTCCGTTGAATTCAATTTGACCGTGGATCACTTCTTGCGCGTTTATTAAAATCTTTGTTCAAATGTTTATTGGTCGTGTAACTTGGACGTATATGCGGTCCATTGCTTCGCGTGCTCCATAATTTCCACCAAAGACGTGGATTATCTTAATGGTCGTGTGTTAGAGGCGTTTTATGTTCTGTTGGTATGGAGTGTTTAGAGAAAGATTGAAAATATGGGTTTATTGGTATATTTTACGGTGAAGAAATGGCTATTCGATAATTGAAGAAAAATTTAAGTATTATATTAATTAATTATAATTACCAATGTCTCTATCATTTCATATTTCACCATTTTATCGTCCAGTAGAAAGTCGTTTTCTTGTTTCGCATAGACAAAAGCAAAAGGAAAAAAAGAAAACAGCAGCGGGGTCGTGGTGTGCGCAATGCATCCTCGGCGTAATGCGAGCTGAAATGCACGTGCAACGACACTGCACTCGATCCATGCAGCGTAATGCACACACGCTGAGACCCGGTGCATTCGTTATGTGAATTGCGTTCGTTTGGTACGTGGTTGGTGCACGCTCGGTATGTTAATATTTCGCCGGTGAATTAGAGGCAATCGTGTGCGCGAATAATTCTCGTGTACTTCATAGGTGATTGCGCGTGTTGGTCGCGTGTAAAGGAATCGTCGGGACTTAATCGAGTTTGACGGACGGGGCGTGCCAGGAACCGATTATCCTACAATGACACGTTATAGATTGTCGAGGAAGCTGTGCTAGGTAAAGGCTCGTGATTTTTTTCTTATATTCGTATATCGAGAAACGATTGGTAATTCCGTTTAATATAACTGTTGTATAATCATTGGATTATATATAAATTTCTATGAAGATTTATCGCCTATTTTGAGGTGAATTATTTTACTGATTATTGAAGTTGTAGATAAATTTTTTATCGATTCAGTGCACACTGACTTAATCAAAAGTCTGTCTCACGAAGCATCAATGCTCACATTTATCTTCCCATTCAAATAATGTCAGCTTTCATAAAACGTTGGAATATAGGTCTGAATAAAATAATTTCCCAATACCGACATAATTAGTCATACTCGTGATTTTCTAAATGTTCTCTACTTGTCTAATCTTCTTCAAACTTCATTAAACTTGACGAGCAAAGTGACCTCAAAACGAATTCTGTAATCATTTAGATAGGAAACTGAAATAGTTCCAAGTAATCGGCGAGTCTTTCATAAAATCCTCTGAAAGCTCGTCGTAACTTACATAACTGCGAGCAGACGCAGCGAATTCTTCGGCAATGACAGTCTCGTTGTTCGTTCACACGCACGGACACGCGGCGCGAATGCGTGCGGACGGAACAACGCGTTCATTGTGCCTTCCCCGACTGGACTGGGAAGCCGAGACTTCTTTGCCACTCTAAGAGATTGAAGGCGTTCGAATAAAGGGGTGGTGATTCGGAATGCTGATTTTTAGCGGTCCCCTCTGGTGTTCCGCCGCACCGAAAGCCTCCACGTCCTTCCAGACGTCCTCTGAAAAGCTTCGCCGATAAATGGAACTCGATAGCTCGTAATAAAGGGTCGAAATGACGGCGGATCATTCGAACCCATGCATGCATTCATTTCCTTTTCTATACGACGTGTGCTTCGACAAGGAAGCATTGTGAATCATTCGAATTATTTTAAAAATAAAATCGTCTTTCTTGGTGGAACTAAAAATGGAAATACCTTCTGAATGAAACGAATCCAATTGCAATTAGTCAAAAAAAAATACGCCATGATTTTCTTTGAGAGAAAATTGAATGTGCAAAGAGAAAACGTGTCTCTTAGCAGGTTTCTATCGCGCGACTCATTAACGAGAAATTCTGATTAACCTGTCGCCTCATAAATTATACATTTATCGTGGTAAATGGAAAGATCCGTGAAACGTTAGCTGGCTCTGGTTCGTTACATTTTTAATTATATCGTCGCTGCACCGTCGTCGAGCTGACAAGCAATTTCACGGAAATCAGAGGAAGGGAAAAGCTCATTGTTTTCGCGTTAACGAGCAAAGTCTGGCGGTGTAACACGCGACCAGATAACGTTAACAAGAATCGCGGGTACGGTAGTTAAAATAGCAGAAGAAAGCGCGAGTAATCGTCGAATGTGAAGCTTTTGTTTTTTACTCGTCGCCGGCCAAAAATGCTGACAAGAGTGCTGACTCGCGGATATGCAGTGAGTCATTAAGAGGGAACGCGAACTGCGCGATTATTCAACGTCGTAAATTAGATAACGCTTCTTCTGTCTGGGAACGAGGGGATCGTTTACTCTGCTTAAGTAATGACAAAGAAACTTTATCGCTGATTGCCTCGATGCTATCAATTTTCCATAATTTCAAAGAAAATATAACTTCTAACTTTTATCTAACATTTCGCCAGAAGCGTCTTTTATTCGTTTCTGTAATTTAGAATAACAAATTCATCTTTTGATTATTTCAACGTTAAAATGAAAAGGGAATGCTTGAAATTCAACGTTTCAGCCGGTACAATACCAGCCCTTCAAGAACAATCTTAATCTTAATATAACATCGAGACAATCAAAGTCGTGCACGACAAGAGAGCCGTGCACCCTTTTGAGCCGGTGTAGGCTTGAAGGGAAAAGCTCTTCTGCGAGACGAGAGAGCAGCTACGAGTAGACGAGAACAAAAGACGGATCCGCTTCTTTTCCATCAAAGTCCAATTACCACGATAGAACGGAAGGGTCCGTTAAATCTCGTTCTCCAGCCGGTGCACCCTTTTCTCTTGCCGTAAGATCGTGCAGCACGCAAGTCAGTGGCTCGGATTGATCCGACAGTAACGTTTCTCGCCCTGTTGCCCTTCGAACGAACGAGCTGTCAGCTTGCGAAACGTTACTGACTTTTTCACTTTTCGGATATTCTATTATCATCCATCGTGGCAGGTTAAATTCGCAGAGGTGCAACTGCAATTTTTCGTATAGAGGTCTCAAAATTATTTATGAATTATTAGAAAGCTAATGAATTCTGAGTGACAGGACGGGGACTTAATTTTAATTAATTAGCTCCAAATTTCTCATCGGCCCAGTGGGAATTTTTCCGAACTCCTGATGGCCAGTTTTCCCCTGCTTTCCAGTGATAGATTTATAGTTTAATCAAAAAGTCACGTTTCGATGTTCCCACGATTTATCAATCACTCGAGCCGTTCCTATGGACACACCAAGGCGGACTCATCGAATCAGAAGAGATATACCGTTCGTCTTAGAAAATGTCACATCCCGTTCGATCTCCCTTCCACGGAAGCAACGCGATCGAGCGAGCACGACCCGTTCGAGCGGCGTGATCAAGATCGTTCGAGCACGACAATGTAATTTCGTAATTGGGTCGGCGAACGATTATCTTCGATCGTGGCTCGTTCTTAATCGACGACAAGTGAAGCCAGAAGTCGCTTGAAATCTTCGCCGTACGACAGGTGGTCTCGCGTTGAACGTACTCGATGCCTCGTGAAATCTCGACCGATCTCACCTTCTTTCGCGTTCCCTCGCGCTGATTACCATAATCACGCAGATTATATATTTAAGCTAATTGCACGTTCGTACGCGCGCACGTACGGCCGCGAACCCACCGCCCTCGATCGACCACGCTTCTCGCATTAATTCAATCGATGCCGCAGCATGGAAAAAGTCATCGACCGCGTGGAATGCAGCGGATACCTTCCAGAGGACGTATATCCTCCGGGGGAGGGAGAAAGGGAGGCTCGCGTCTTTATGGCATAATTAAATAAACCCTGGACAGGCTTACTCGGGAGTACAGATTCCGAGAACCTTCGCATTTATGGAGATTCTGTTGAACATCTGGAAGACTTGTTGAATTTTCGAAGGGACGATTTAAGTAAAATAGAAAATTTCCATGTAGAAAAAACAGAAATTCTCAAAATCTTAATTTATTTACTCGAGGAAGGGTTAAGCCTCATTTGATCTGAAAAATCTTGCCCGAGCCACGTCAATTGTTTCTCAACAATTTTCTCTTCGCCAGCGTGTTCCTCGTACACGGATTCTAACGCTTCCCTCCGTTTGCCGTGTAAATAACTCACCGTAGTCCCGGCGCGTTAGCTTCTAACCTACGGTCTGTCAATAGCCGGCTACCAACAATGTAAAGGCTGTGCGAGAGGAAGTGATGCAAGTGTTACGCACACGAACGAAACCTCCTCGTGTGCGTTGCGAATGCACGCACTGACGATCGTACAGACGGGTCTTTGATGAGTTAGACCGATAGACGGTAGAGGATTAATATTGCAATCCTACCGGCTGCTGGGTACATTCCAACCTCTGCGATGTGCCATTGACTGGTGGAAATTATTCGAATAAAATTGTGCAATTAGCGGTGCAACACGCGTAAACTGGGACGTAACCGAGGTGGTTATGCATCGCGTGATAGCGTGTTGCACCGGCCATCCTGATAAGCTGCGTGCCGACTCGGCTGCATAAATTCGGAAGCGGGTCGTAGATTAAATTGTGTAACGGGCTCGTTTCCGTGCATCCTGGCGCCTTGCACCACCGTAAAAGGGAAGGAATTTCCAGGGAGATTTGCGAACGTTTGAAAATAGACGGATGTTGATATACACCTGGCGAACCTTAGGGTTGCTCCAGGTGGTGCAGATTTAATTCAAGACTTAATTCAAGATTTTATGAAAATAATATAAACGTTTATTATAGCGTAGAAAGCGAACCGTGAATTTACATTGAAATGCAATCATATACCTCTTTATGAAGGCAGAAATAGTCTTGAATACATTGAATGATAGTAATTCGATTAATTTTTATTGAATCTTACTCTTGGATAAAACATTGAGCTTGCAGTTGATGCATCGGAATCATGGGATCGCGGTTGTAATGACTGTTTTAACGATAGGAAATCTATCCTGTGACGAATGACAAGGTGAATTGAAAGGGAGAGATTTCTCATGCAGGTAAGAAGCTCGCGGAGTAGTAAAATATTTACGCGTCTTTTAATGACCGTTTAAGAGCACGTGAGCAGATTTCTCGAACGTACTGGCCGGGTCCGCGCGCCAATTAAGCCTGCCAGCTCCTTTTTGCGAATATTCCAATTACACGGTTTTTCGTGGCAGTAACCGTGTAATTGCCGGTATACACACGGTTTCGAGTACGAACGCAAATTCCATCGTAGCCGAGCTTCTTACTAACATTTAAGTGATACTTGATTTCTACTTATTGCGAATTGGCCGACCGTCGGGACGAGCCGAGTCCTTGAGTAAGGATACCGTAGTGGCTCTTCGAGGGAAGGTGAAGAGATCTCAAGGATAAAATTGTCGGACGATCGTGCGTGGGTACGATATACCTAACGTACATATATACCCTTTCGAAACGATAAATCAAAGGAAATCGTATATCATTCTCGTTGCGACGCGAACCAGTTCGAAAGTCGTCTTGGGAGCGCGTAGAAAACTTCTTTGCCTCTTGATATGCTTGTATGGAAAGTTCCTCAAATACTCGTGGAAAGAAGAATTTTTCTTGTTCCTTTACGTGTCGATGATTTCCGACGTTCAATTTATTTTTCCCTCGCGCACGATACTAAACGGTAAGATTGATATCCCGAGAAATAGGAAGTAGAAAGTTTACGCGCTTATGAAACTTGATGTTTAAACGACACGTACTTAATGGGAATGGTTGTAAAATGAGGTAAATTGCCGGTGGATCAAGTTTATACATTATCGATTTGATTTATCGCAATCCTGAATGAACGGTAAAATGACTTTGTGGTTCTTCGGTTTCAAACACGTTTCAAACGTGACTTATACGATATTTTGATAAAAATGTTAAATATCCGCGAACCTGAATCGTTGAACAAAAATTCAATTATTTTTTTAAATTAAGTATCATACTAATTTTGTCAAAAGTCTGCAGAACTATGAATTTCATCCCCATTTCGCTCTCTCTGACCCAATAAACCGAGCAATTCAATATAAATGCGAGTACGTACTAATCGTGCTCCGGTTTGTCGTGCTCGAGTCATCCTCGACAGCGGAGGCGAGCGGATAAACGACTAGGACGAGCAGAGAAATGTGTGTCACTGGTGTCTATGTCGCCTAACGGCATCTCGTCCCGCGGCTGACGGCGGGCCAGTATAATAAATAGTAATATTCTATGCATCGCGATGCATCGCATGGCGCATATGCGTCCTCATGCATAAATATCAGGCATAGGTCCGCGTGACGTGTTCGAGGTGGACGCGGTCAAACCAGAAACGACGCGTCTGCTTCCTTCAGGGTGAACTAGCCTGAGGTGTAGCAGTAGGTAGCCTGCTCCAGGTGACTTTGCACGTACGATCCTCGCCGTTCCTCCAATCAATGGAGGATCAGGAACACCGCGTGATTGTCGTTTGAGAAGCCGCGAGATACTCGAGCCACGATATACACAACGGGTAATTGAATTTCCGCTATTTCTGATCCGGGACCGGACTACAGCACAAACGGGGATGGTTGTACTTGGTGTAACCGCGTATCCCTCGGTGGGACATTAATTCTGAGGTCGTGTCACTGGTAATTCTATTGTTTCAACACGACCATTCTGTGGGAAGGATTTTTCCCTCCGGATGGTTTGTTTCTGGTAGTCGTGTTACTTCTCGCTCGTGTTTCACTTAATCTTCGCCAGTGTTTATGGTTGTCACATTTCTTATTTGCAAACATTTCCCCCTAAGCGAAGTGTAGAAAGAAAGATTCATTTAGGTATATTTCTTGTGAGGTTCAAATTTGGAATTCTAATTCGTTTGGATTTTTTATTAAGATTCATAGTTTGAGTAACATCCATTTTTAACATATTTTTTGAACAAATCATTTTTTCGGGTTGTTACTATCCACGATCCAATTTCAATAGGATCCCTGATAAAGTAACAATTCGAGGGCGAATATTTTTGATAGCTTTTCCAATGAATCCGTGATTTAATTCAACAAAATCCGCTGACCGAAAATTTCATCTCCCACTGCGAGAACAGCGAAAGTTTGCAATTTGAAACGGAGCTTCGAAGCTCCGCTAGGCATGTTGCCTTTTTGGGATTCGCTTTTGCGCTACGCGTTTTTCGTTCTCCATTCTGAATCAAATAACAAAATGCTCTCTGATACTAGAATTTTCATTTAAATTATTATCGAATATTCGTAAAGCTTCCTATCGATAGTCATTTTCGGCATAAATTTGTTCTTCAAGTTGACTACGAAATGCACTCCAGTTAGGTGATCCGTGTGCTCGTGTTGCATAGCTATGGTGAACTCGCGGAGTCTCGTTAAGCTCGGATTAGTCGGCGAACTGAAACTCCCACGGAATGCGGTAACTTCAATCGCCGTGCTTAGAATGCAGTGTCGTCGATTAAATGATCCTTGGATCATTAAACACCGATCGCATTTATCTAGGAGATAATTGAAGAACTGCTTTCCATGAATTGGAAATTTTATATAACTCTCACGAGACAATTAGTCATTTCGAAAGCCAGTATTGACCATACTACTCGTACGATCGCAATTTGAACACGTGAGTGCACAGGACACTTCTTATGCACGAAACCTTTTTCTCGCATCAGTTATGTTCATTTCTACATATTTACTCGAAGACACGGAAGACTTAACGGATCCCATCATGGCCACTTGTCGTCGTTTCTTGACGGGTTTTCACAGGAAACACAAGTGGTCGACACGGTTCATCAGTGGCCCCTGTTTTTCTCTCGGTTTCTCACCTCTTGCTATGAACTAGCTTCGCGTTAACCGTGTTTCTCGATGCTTTTTTGATGATCTTTCCATTTAACGGTATACGTCCATCTCGTGAAATATTTTATTCTCATGTGTGCCCTTCGTGAAGTCTAAACGAATATTTGAGAAGCGAGAGCTTCATTATTTCTGTAAAATTGCAGCTAAACTTGAAAGTGCAATTAATTTCGAATATCTAAAGTGATTTCTGCTCGCAGTTGAGCATTTCGAAAAGACCAAGGCATCGTACGATGGTTGATACTCATAATCTCCTCTAATCTAAAGAACATCCAAGAAAATGCATTTAACAAAACGAGTTGAGAGCTATAGGCACCGAATCGTCCACTAAAAACGTCCAGACCCTAATGCAACAAGTGCTTCGATCCTCCGACCTCGACAACTTGGTGAAAAATTGAACATTCACCGATGTGTTATGATAAGAACGTTTCTGAAAACCGGTTCTTCATTTTCGAACGCATCTTGCTTTCGACGAGACTCGCAATCGTTATCAATAAAAGAAAGAAAGAAAGATCAGAAAGTTAAAAATTGTCAGGCATTATCATGAAAAAAATTCGAAGTTCAATGAATTAAAAAGCAGAAATTATTCCTGGCCATATGGTGTGTTGAACTGCATCCAGCTGCAAGGGTTAAATCAAATGGAATCGTTTCTCTGGACCGCTATCGATAGCTCGTATCGCATGCGCAATTTATGCAGCGACGACTAATAAAGTATCGCACCGCATTCATCCCGCTTAAAGATTAACACACGCCGAGGGTTCTATGTCGCGGGGTAAGCGGCGCGTGGCAATAAGAAGAGCTTCCATGGTGAACGCCATGTAAATCCCTCCCTCGGGCGCTGTCCCATGAACCTTCTATATTACGAGATTTTCTGAAATATTCATGCGAACGGTAACTGTACTTCCTTTACATTTGTACGTACATGAGGTGCCGTTACACGAGGTGCAAGTATAGCGAATAGCAACGCCACGGCTCGTAAGTAACCCCGGCAAAAGAGACCAAAGCGAACCGCCACGACTACTTGAGTTTCCGCTGAAAATCCATCAGCCGATAACGGCTATTTATTCCGCACACACGTCTACCTTCCTGTCTGACTGCGAAACAACGACGCATGTGCTAGTGATGGGATTGATACGATACATACTGATGATACTCGTACAATTAGATACTCAACGGGGAATACTGAAAGGTGGAGGTGTGCGAAAATCGGAAAATATCGAGTCGAAATCTCGAATACCGTGAAAACATTCTTAACTCGGAAATTTCAAAGAAACAATTTCAATTAAACACACCACTGTCGTATTAAACGCGGTTGTTTATTCGTAAAATCAGCACCCCGTTCGAGGAACCGTATCTCCGTTAATAGTATATTCGGAACGTTTTATTTAACGGAACGTCCTTCCCACCCTTGGCCGCGTAAATCCGTCGCGTCTATTTAGAGCACCCCTTAAAACTCGGAGAGTGTGCGAGAGGAACGCGTCGCGTTAGCACACGATTTTCGAGTGGCGAGTTCCCGCGAAATATCCAGTGTCTAAAATCGCACCAAATAACGGGGCATCGAGCGATAAACAGCGAGGCACGGCTCATTATTCATGAGAATCGCATCAGACGTGGCTGGTGAATAATTTCGAGCGACACGCATCGGCGCACCTCCGTCGTCGGCAATTAATATCAACTGAATTCTCGGAAATCGTAGCCAAGACGTGCCAGTTTTCTTCTTTTACATCCCTTTGTGCCCTCGGTATCGTTATAATTGATGAAACAAGGGAGGAAAGTTTTCAGAGTGAAAAAAAAGTGATTTCCTTGAGAGTTTGGGAAGAGAAAAATATAGAAGGAAGAAAGGGTAACGAGATGCGATTTAGAAATCGGTATGACGGGATCGCGTTACACGTCAAGAATATCAGGACAAGTTTGCGTCTCGATTCTTGCCCTGGCAAATAGAAACGATGAGATCCGACGACGAGAACGTGACCCATATATGCGTACCGGTAACAAAGCCGAAGGTGTATATGGTGGGACGCTCGACGGATCATTCGGATATTAGTTTACCGAGCGGACAGCTTACACTGCGGACTTTCGATCGATTAAGGTTACATCCATCAGCGAAGCACGCGCCTTCTGCCCTACATTCGACAAAAGCCGTTTCATTAACTATTATTGCGCCCCCAGCGTTTTCGTCTATTTCCTCCTCCTGTCAGTTCTCGTAAAATAGACAAGCAGGAATGTTCCTCTTTTAATAAAAACCATCATCGGTATCGATACTTGATCGCATCCAATTCGTAACCATCGATGGTATAAAAATTCCATCGAGCAAGGTGACGAAAATATTCAAACTACTCCACGGAAGTCAGTGTTGGAATACAAAAAAGCGTGTTTCGATCGGACGAAACGAGCCGCACACGTGCAACCCCTCGAGAAAAGGAAACGTGAGTGCATTCGAGTGCATCAAGATGCGCGGCCGGAATTATCCAGCTAGCCTATGCGTCGATTATCAAACAAGGCGTCGCGTCCACGAAGGAAAAGAAAAAAGATGCGGTCGGCCCTTTTTCTTGTTCCCCGTGGCGCACGTAGGCCCATGGTCGTCGGTATTTTATTCGTCCCAGCGGAACGACCTTGCACGGCACGCAGGTAGAATAACAGCCATTCGAGGAACATCCGAATTCCATCGCCGGGTCCTTTATCCACGCCGGCCTGGTAGTTCGACGATCCGTATAAAACGAAGACCCGTGCTCCTTAGCTCCCACGAGATCGACTCCCCTACCGGTCGACTCCTCGTTTAAACGCTCGTATACTATGAAATTTTATTCACCGAGTCTTTCCTAAATTCTGCTCCAAGTATAATAGTCGTGCTTGAGAGAAACGAGGTTTAGGTATCTTGCGAGCTGCTTCTAAACGCAGGACAGAGGTCCGCAATTTAGTTAATGCAGATGAGATAACGTTTACAGAGTTACTGGTGTTTGATCAGATTAAAGGTAAAGAGTTTTCGGGAGAAGTTTAGGGAGTTTGATTAAAATTGAGCTGGGTAAGACCGTAAGGAGGTGGACCCCAAAATTTATTAATACTTATGGTCACTTTGATCTTTCGAATTTAATTGGTAATTTAATAGCATGGAGTGATAGGTATAAGGAAGGTACTTCTTTGATCCAGTGTCATTTTGTATGACTCATCGTTTGGGGACTGGAGGAACCGTAAAGTGTACGACTCGCCAATCGTTGACTTATACTACTGAATTCCTATTGCATTTTGACATTGACCTAGTATTCAGGTACATTCTTATCCTCCAATTGATCAATAGATGTTAACAAATAATATTTTAACAATACTCTTAGTACTATTTACTATTTATTAAATAATAGATCTTATATGACCCGGAGGCAAGAAATCTAATTTCTATAAATTATGATAAAAAGTGTAATATGGATTATTCGAGCAATCGCTCCATTAATTTCGAAAGCAATTCAATTTAATCGCATTAATTATTGCCAAACAATAACTCCACAAAGGAGATTGAAGTTTCCGATAGGAGACAGTAATTGCTACTATAATTTGGGGTTGTATGGGTGTAATTTAATCGAAATGACATTGGAGACATCAGTGTGGCGAAAGTGAACTTTTGAAATGCAGCCTCGAGAGTTGTCCCGGCCTCTTTCTAATTCATTATCGCTAATTGCAGACGGGGACGAGGAAAGTCGCGTCGCGTCGCATGAACGAAAGACGCTTAATTGTGAAATTAATTAATTAGACAGAACGTCGCGGATGCAGAAGTAGCTCGAGGCGAACTCAAACGAGACTATGACTCTAGTAAAATCACAAATCTTTTTTCACATTCGCTTTCGAAGAAGGTAGGATGATTTCACTCACAGAATATTCACAGTGTCACTAATTTTAATCGGTTTACCTCGTGTAAATAACATTTATTCATCAAGAAGCACTCAAGTGTTTTCTATTTTAATTCATTGTTTGCTAAATTTCTTAAGCAAGTTGCAATTTTCAATTTTAATTTTAGGAAGATTTCAGTTCCACTAATGTCAATTAATTCCAAGAATATTTTTCTTCTTGTACCAGTCTTTTTTCTTTCATGGCATACATAATCTGTTCCAAGAAAAATGAAGCTACCCAAGTGAATTGTAGGAACCATGAACAGTGTCCAAATTGAGAGTCACTGGGTTAGAAGCTACCACGCAGTGGGATATAGTCGAAACATTATCTATCCGACCGATCTTCCGTGATTGGCCAAGGAAATCCACTTAGGGTCGAACTTTCACTGAAGAATCCTCTTATATTCATATTTTTCTCGCTCTTATGGTCGTTGGTTCGATAGCCATCGGTAGAACGCGCGTGACACCGGTAGGGTCAATTGATGGCTCCCTAACTGGCCCAATCATTATCGTATTAGCATGAAATGCCACGTTGTTTGACGTCACGGTCAGCTCGAAGAGAGAGAATAATCGTCGATCGAATTCTGATGATCACGTAGGCCGTGGTCTCCTCTCGAAAATGCATACTGCTCATTATGGTTCACACGCTTCGGTGGATCTTCATTCGTTTTAAAAGGTCGTTGCATTGTTAAGAAATCAAAAGAACTTATCAGAAGTTAAAAATATTGTTGATTTTTTTCACTTTTTTAATTGAAAATATTCCAATGAATTAGTCTGCAATTTTGTTTTGTCAAAAGTGCAATTGCATTTTTGGGTGCATCGGTGCATCTAATTGTAAGATAGACATTCCTATACTACTCGATTCTTTTCAGTCTTTAATGAAACTTGAAACATAATATTTATATTTCTTGTCTCTCTACACAAGCTGTTAATAGAAGAAAATTGATAGCAGTTCGAAGCGAAAAAGCACTTAGACGATACTGTTTGACTTTCGCGCTGTAAACGCGTCGTAAAAGTAAATTGCAAATTGAAGTTTGTATGGACAGAAAACAGATAAAAACGCGCTTTCAGGAGCTAACAAGAATTAAACTATCCAAAAAATTGCATTTCGAATGAAATATTAGAGAACGTCTAAAGGTTCCTCACAAAAGAAAACGCACTTTCAATTTCTCCGAATCGAAATCTACGTCCACAATAAAAGAATGGTCACGCGTGGAAAAAGAAGGTAATTGCCTGCGGTGGTTTTGTTCGCGATTTCACGCCCACGCGCGTGTAACGCAAATTACACGCTTTCGGTAATTAACAAGTGCAACCGATCGTTTAAAACACACCGGTGTAACTTTCACTGCGTAATTTGCGATAGCTCACGGTGGAGTCTGGTTATTTGCATGGAACGATAATTTTACGACTCTTTCATCGCGAAGAATGCAGATATACGTTTCTGCGTATGTTTAGAAACATTCGAGTCGTCGTTCGTTAAGGATGTAAAACAGGCAATCTGCAAGAATTAACGCTCCGCCGATGGAGCAGTCGACGCGAGAAAGTCTCGTATGTATTGTAGGATTGAGTTCTTGAAAGAAAATAAATTTCTTAAACAAGAGTGTTAGCTGAGATATCTTCATTTATAATTGATTACAAGTGCAACAGTAGAAACTTTGCACCTTCATGAAAAAGTGATTAGAAGAAAGCTGGGAAACTATTAGTAAATGAGTGAAAATATTTTTAAAAATAATTTCTAATTTCTAATTGTATGGTAGTTTCTCTAAAAATTTTCTTTGGAAAAAAGAAAGGTCCGAATGAAATAAAATTTAATTTATCATAATTACCAAATTCGACTTGATGTCAAATAATTATTTCTCAAGCATTTATAAGTATTTTTAATATCTTCACGGTTGAAATTTCTTTAATCTTAATAAATTCGTTCATGGAGAGTTGAAGAGACGATGGTCGTCGCTGAAAGCGTCTATTATCTACCCAAAGGCGGCCCACGAATCGGTCGTAACCGTTTATTCAATTACACCGCCCGTTCACCTACGCTCTGTCGCGGTCGAGTTCAAAGCTCGCAGTGCCACCAACTCGACGAATTAACGGCAGTGATCGTTTCATCTCGCCAGTCCATAGAAGTGGTTCGAGAGGATTGCTCTCTCTAGCTTGGTCGGATCAAAGCGTACACGAATCCATTTCGACCATCGTTCGCTCGATTGACTCCCGTGGCCAGACCATAATGGATTACATAAAAAGCACGAAAATAGTCTGGTCAATTGCGGCTCGGGCTGGCCGTTGGTTCGCGCACTCTATTGGATAGTTTAGAGGCGAAGCTGGAGCGCATCCTGCGTCAGAGCGACGTCAATGCTTCTCAGGCTCGGTCGACGAACCCGAAGAGCCGCATCCAGCGTTATTTTCAACGACCGACCATAAACCCCGGCCACTTACACGCGGATCTTACTCTCACGCGGAATCTCTCGTCTAGCGAAATCCCGCTGTGTTCCTTGGCCCTCTACGAAAAGAATCTGTTCGCCAACAGAACGAATTGAACGAGGGTGAGACGGTTGGGAATTAAGGGAAAAAACGATGCGTTCCTGACCGATTTAGAATGGGCCAAAGATGGACCGGAGGTTGTTTAGACTGGAGAACCATGGTCGAGATTCAGGGGCTGTGAACTTTAACCGTGGTAGTCGAGGATATTAGTTTTCTTAGGATTTATGATAGACTGAGAAAATTCATGCAAATTTTTGATATTTTAGTTTATTTTTAGTGTATCAATTTGGATGATCAAATCGAATCATTATTAATTATTTAGAGTCCTTCTATCATCTCTAATAATTCATGGTTGAGAATGATTTTCATTTCGAGATCTCTTTGACGTATTTTTCAACAATGACCAAAAGGATTTTCCTTGCATCGTGCAGCACGATTAAGCACAGCCAGGGTTCGTCAATCGCGAGGCCGGCTGTCCGCGAGATGCAAATTTAGCCGGTACGTGTCGATTCGTGGAAAAAGCGGAGCAAGGCGTGCGCGCGAAACAAGCCGCTGTGAAATAAAAGTTTCTCGCGGACGATGCTTTCGTACCGGTGTCTTTTTATGCGACAGTGAACGTATATAGAACGTTCGTGGAAGCAATAATAATTCGGTGACGCAATTGGGTCCCGGCTCGCCAATTCATTTGCCCGCTGCGACAGCGTGTCGTCGCCGACTCGAATATCGCGCGAGTCACATCGTTCATTCTCAATGTTTTCATCTCTTCGTTTTATTTTTCTTCGTACGAGAGAAGTTATATAGATACTAGAGCCAAATTGAGCTGTCATTCGAGAATTTTTCTGAATGATTCAGTCAGTGATTCTCTGCTTCATTCTTTGCTACTGATGATTATTGTAAGAGTGATTTATTGACAGAAACAAGATAGAGAAAACAAATCATTTAATTTTCTTTATCTATTTCTATAGTTGGTCGTTAAAAATTGAAATTGAAAGTTAACCCTTGGATGATGGACCAGGGAGAGAGCCATAACGGGAAAGCTCTATGGATACCCAATCATTGAATCTATCCCTCTTCTTCTAATGTATTCAGGATCGTTTGCACAATAGAGTGAAAATGAGTTTTCCTTAGGAAAGTCGCCTTTGTGCTTTGCATAAAGACACGAAGAACAAATATGTCCCGGTGAAACGTGCCATTTGGTGCAAGCGAAACAAGTGGCAGCCAGTTGTTTTTCCAGTCTGCTGAAACGTCTGATCCTCTAGTATCTTGCAAATGTTCAAATTAACGGATCCGCTCGTATTTTTCGCCGTGTGAAGATTTATTTTAAAAGCGTGATTTATCGCGTTACGGTCTTATATAGACTGGTACACTCGTACATCTTGGTGCGATTTTTGAAACATCTTTTGAAGACGATCTTTCGGGGAAAGTGAAAATTTAGAGCGTTGGTACAGTGAAATATATTTAGGAAAATTGCAATGATGATATTTCTGCGTTTAAAATGTATTCGATGTCCTCTGATATGATTTGTGATTGCACTCGTTTTTGAAAATTTCAATTCGTGCCGCTTGTTATGATACAGCGACGATTGTAAAGTATTCGTTGACGCAAATGACCGTTCTCTTGCGCAAATTCAGATAATTTCTATCGGTTGCGGCTACGCGCGTGTATCGTAGCCATGTAACGATGATTTATTACGCGAAGAAACCCGCAAGCAACCGCGATCCACCTGTAGCTGCGAATTCAATATTTGCTCAAGGCGATCGTTCCTGGCAGCAAAAGAATCGTTCGTTTGTTCGCTTGAAATACACTGGAATAGAGAAAGTTCGAATTTTCACTCTGTTGAACGTTAAAGTAACAAAATAAACACTCTGTAACAAAAGTCGAGGATTTATATTTCGCAATAAAGAAACAGAGGAAATGTTATAACAAAAATAGTAACACGTAACCCGATGTATTATCGAACAGTGAATTCTTTATTTCATAAGAGCAAAGTAATATTTACATTCTTATCTAAAAATAACTTTCATGGCTCTAATATAGAATTCTACGTCAAACTGATAAAATATTCTTAAACACAGCTCACTTTCTAAAAATAGGTATAAATTTCAAAATTTAAACGTCTCTGGTAAAATAATAACATAAATCATTCCTAATTTCACTCGACACAGTTTGCAGGAAAAATCCTGCATCTTTTATTTCTTCAGTGTCAGTGAATATTAGAATAGTGCACACTTTGAAAAATAAAAAAAGGAGGGCAGGAAAACGTGTCAATGTTGGTATATTCTTTTACGAGCATTGTGGAAGATCATAGCGAAGTTCAGCCACGCGAAATGCCGGCTGTCGTTTCACGGCTGGCGAATTCTGATAATGGTCACACTTGAACCGTGTCCTCTTCCTCCTCGAAACCATCGATAGTATCATGGTTGACGCCTATAGAAACGAAAGGGTTAAAAATCCTTGATTCCCATGGCAATCGAACGTTCACCACTGTTTCAGGAATAAAAAGAAAAACGATCGACGTAGGGAAAACTGTCGAAAGAGATTCGGTACGTAGGAGGATCGTTTCAGTTCCTGGATCGAAAGTTTGGCGCCGCGATGCTTCCTCGGGCGTACTTCCTGATGCGCGAATCATTCGCTCAGAGACTGATTTACGGCACGTCGGAGAGCTTTCGGCATCCCGAAATAGTCGGGAACCGTTTAACGGAAACAAACGGCGTGTATAAATGCCCCTCTTGATGCATTGTTGAGAAAATATACCCTGAAAGACGCGCTATGACGTCACTGGCTCACGATCACCGATGCCTGTTTGTTTAGGTTGCCGCTCCATTCGTAGGGCGTCATCCCTTAAGCTCATGATTATTTTATTGCCGATCCCTCAGGGACGAACAGCGAAGGATCCGACACGCGGCGATGGTCAATGGCTTCGTCGTGGAAACCGACAAAGGAGAAACCCTTTGTTCGATCTATTATTAGAACAACGGTGCCGTAGAGAATATTTCGGACGTTGTTAGTACATAAAATAAAGAGGAACGTGGAAATGGGAGGAACGAAAGGTGGCCCTGGTGCAGTTTATAACCAGCGGTTCTTTGCTGTTTAGAGATCTGTACGTCAACGGGTTCCTTGCTTTCTTCGTTTCCAGTGCTGAGAAACTATGGGGTCTTCTTGAATGTTTAGCAATCCATATGCCAATGCATTTCTTGCCTTTTCAATCCATTTAGACTATTCTCGTAAAATGGTACAATGGTATACTTCGATTCTTGTTAATTAGGGGTGGATTTTCACACGTCGAATAACTCAATAAAAGGGTTAATTAAATTCGAAAGTTAAAATATTTTCATTGACTTTCAACCATAGTTTCTTTTTTTCATTTGATTAGGGACCTTTAAGACAGTCAAGATTTCACATTATTTAGGAAAGGTGATCGTTAATGGAGTCACTCATTGATCGTTTGCTTAGGTTCTCTAGGTTCAATTGTCCTCTCGCTCTTTTAGCTTGAACGATCTGCCTGGATTCGCAACGGAGAGTCCTTTTATTTACATTTGACGAAGTCCTTTTTCTGCATCCCCCTGTGTATATAGAAAGAAAGCCGATCGATCTACTGGTATTTGCACAGGACCCCTGTTTGCGAATCGTGTCACGAATCTCTTTGTTTCTCGACAACTCTTTCGTTTTTTTAGCCAATGATCATTCTAGAAACCAAATACACCATTCAGAACAGCTGTCAAATTTATTCTACAAATATAATAAATCAAAATGTGAAATAAAAGCAGTTATCCTATGATGTCGTTACCGTCAGGAAACAAGTCGCAAACTTCTATTCCCCATGGTGTTGCACGATGACGCACAGCCACGTGACTTAATAGCGCACCTATAACGAGAAAACTTCCCCATTGAAGGTTGGTCCCGCTTGCAATCTGCTTTGAACGTCCACGATCAGCCCAGCCCGTTAATGACCTCGGTGTTAAATGTAAATTGGGATACGTCGTGGCACCGAGTCCTCGTGCACGTGCACGATTTACATCTTTTCGTTTGTACGCGTGCTCCTCGACCTACAAAGCTTCTGATTGAAAAGGAAAGCTCGTCGAGGAAGGATTAATCAAGCGGAACGTTCAGATAGCATTGTACCTCAATTACAGAAGCTTATGTTACTTAGTACCAGCAGATTTTCATCGGTAACGATGATTTCGAAGGCTTCGCACACCTTCCGCAGACGATTTGAGCGCACGTGCGTGAACACGCCCGGGTGCAGTCGCTCCGATGCCTCGAAGCTTTGTCGAAAAGTTTCCAGGACGATTTAGGCATTTGGGTCAAGGTTCCTTTGGGCTGAACGAGCACGGTAATTTATGAAACCGCTTCGTTAAATCGATTAGCCGATACTTTAGACTTTGGGGAACGGTACATGCCTCCCCTATGGTCGATCTCTTCTACTTTCTGTCTTATCAATTTTCAATAACTGTTGGAACGTACAAATGTTTTCATGATTCTTCGTGGTTCAAGCGTGTCTTCTTAGAAAATTTCTAAGGCAGATGTCTTCACTTTGATATATGAATATAAACTACTTGGCAATTTTCCATCTAACGAGCAAAATGAATAAATAAACTGCGCAAAGTGTTTGATCTAAGTGGGATAATTCGTCAGAGTTCCTTTATTGTACGAAAGATTATTGTGTTGCGAAAAGCCGATGCCACGTGTAAATCGATGGGAACTCTTCCTGCCGTCCTCGATATCCTCGAGGGTCCGCGCGATGTTTACAGCAGAATGAAATGCGATCATCCGTGTGACGATAGGAAAAAGCACTGCGAGGCTTTGTCGAAGGTCCAGGGCATTGATTTTCAATAGGTCAATGGTGGAAGCGGCCGATAGCGTTGCAGGATCGCACGTTGGATCAGCCTACACCTATCTTTTGTCGACGGATTTTCGTTCGCCTCTCGCAGTTCGCTTCGATAATTCGAGGCAAACTGGTGGTGCAAACAGAACACGTGTGTATGACAACGAAAGGTTACACGTGTCGTAAATCAGAATGATCGTAAATGCAAAATTTTGCGAGCTTTCTTACCGTCGAGTGGCGGAGAAAATATTTCTGAACGCGAGGCGACCAATTTTCATGAAAAAAATCTTTAAGAATAAATAAAATAGATGAGCAGACAGTGTGGTGCCGGAATTGACCCCTTGTCTTTGAATTATTTTTGCAACCAGAAGTTGAATCATAAGATTCTATATTTTTAGAAATATAAACATTGGAATATTTGAAAAATTTTATTTTTCATATTGTAGACCTCTTTTCTTAGATATCAGTGAATGAGAGACACGCAATTCGTTTGATCTGTTGTTGATTTTATTAAAGCTTCTGTGAGCCTTTTTCTTTTTCATCATGGCTATTATTTACATTTTATTGATCGTATAGAAACTCGGATAACAGTTTTGTGAATCCTGGCAAACCAGGATCGAATTTGAAAGATTTACCGTGACAGGTTCTATGAAGTCTCGCTGGAAAGTTGTAAAAATATATAAATAGGAGCTGATTTATTTGATATTTCATGAAATCGGGGATAAAAATGAAGGAAACTATTTTAGGGGAGAGGAAAATTGATTCGCTGGTGATTTGAAAATTCGAAAACTGAATATACAGATTAAATATTAAATTTTATCGATTATTCGTTTGATAGCAAATGATTAATTGCGTCGCTATTATTATTTGCAATGTCTACTTGATTTTGTACAAGCCTGTGCATAGGTGGCACAGCACTTGCAGTTGGCACTGCCTTTATCGACCGCACTTTGATCGCAAAATGCATTAAAATGCCGCGCAACAGCTGTCTCCTAGCCCGTGGAACAACATTAAACGGTATTACACGTGTAACACAGTGTAGAATATTATACGATGGCCTCGTTTCTTGGCGAAGTTCAGTCGATGTAAATCGAGTCGTAACGTTGCTCGATCGTCCACGTGAAATAACAACGATCCTGTCGTAAAAACCAGCGAATCGTATCGATTGTAATGAATTTTTATTCGCGGCTCTTTCTTCCTGTTGGTCTTGTCTAGAAAATAAACGAAACAATAGTTGGATTCAAACGGACGAATCGAAAATTATAATTTTATTAAAAATACAGTTACAATAGACGACGGTAAAGTTAAGTTAACATTTGTAACTCTTATATTGCTTATTTATTTTTCTCTTTCGTATAATTCAGAAAAGTGTAAAGAAACATTCGATATTATTTTGCAGTTACAAAAGAGAACGAATGCTAAGTTACACGAATAACAAAACTTCCGCTGACAGCAGTTTGCAATCGGGCTTCTTTATCGCGTTTATACGTGGAATCGACGGTAACAAAAATATGCCCGATTTTTATGAACATTCCGTGGACGTTGAATTATCGTATTTTCAGAGACGCGAGAAGGAGCGAAAACAAATTTTCTTGTTTGAACGTTATCCCTGCTTTCTTTTTACTTACACAGGAAATTAAATAAAGCCTCATATTTTTTGCGGCTTTTCCGTTATCCACTTTTTTCTGCATACTCTATTCTCTATTTTAAAATTCATATATATTTTCTCAAATAAATGCTTAACTATGTTGAAGTTTACCATACTCGATATTGTAGTATGCAATTATAATCAAACAGTAATTTCATTTCATCGAAAATGTTTGTTCAATAATTAGTAACGCACAACACATTAACTAAATTACCCGTCATAATGAATTGAAGTTTGAAACTAATCCGGTATTCCATTACATTAGCAATAATAATTCATTTACCTATAACTTTGATCTTTTATTATATCATTGTAAAATTGAATTAGTGTTCGATTTAAAATTGTCATTGCAAATGATTGAGTATAAAGATTCATTTAGCAAATATGAATGCTGGAAACGTATCACAGAAACGGTATAGTGTCATTGTGGACGCATATCGAAAGCTTAACAACCCTTTCCGTCACTTTTTCTAAAATTAACCGCGTGTAAACAAGCGGGTGATCAATGATTCAGGCGTCGTTCAGTCTCTTTGTGCCAAGTGCACGTCGGGAAGAGATGCTTCAAGCTTTACAAATACATCTCTCGTGCTACTGCTTCTATTTTAACTTGCTTTCGAACCCTTTATTTAGCGTCGATGCCAGATAAAATGTGACTGAAAACGTTTTTCCCTTGTCAGCTTACACAAAGTACAGCAATTTAACTTCGTACCTAGTATTTAACGAGCTTCTACTTATTAATTGATTTTGGATATAAACGAGCAATAAGTCGAAAAATATTAATGTGAAATCTGTCGGAGGTGAGATTCGTTGCGATGAAGATGCTGGTTCTCTATAATTACAATCTCTGGGGAAGGGAAGAAATTAAACGGGATCCGTGGAGATGTATTTGCATGCTCCGCAGGTCGGTTTGCGGCAAGACTCGCTGGGAGCAAACCTTGTTGCAAGCGTTGACAGGCGTGTGGTACTCGCACCGGCTTTTGACGCTTCTCGGTTAAGCTCGGCATAGACGAGCAAACACGCTGACAGCACGGTACCGCAAGCGTGACAGCTAGATCGCTGACAAACGTTCGGCGAGAATGCACCTTTGCGTCATCGTTGGAATTCGCTCGACTTCGCACATCGTTTTCGGGAACCTTGAAATCTTGAACGAAACGTGTCGCGTACGAAATTGAAAAAAGAAATTTCGATAACATCGTGAACTTTATGAAACTTCGACGAGTACAAAAAGTTAATTACACTTTGAATTGCACAGAGTTCTCAATGAATCATTCGAAAACGTTTCTTTCTATTCGTTTTTGGAGCACGTTTCTTGTAAAAGGGTGGATTAAAGGATTTCTTGGAAGCCTCATCTCGATGGATCGTGGTTTGAATTCTGTAGGATTGGGAAGTCTCTTGGCAGCCTCGAGCGATTGCCGGATGTTGCACAGAGTTTTCAGTATACGAGAATTCATTGAGAAAATACACGAGGAAGAACAGTGCTATCCGGTGAGTTCAACGAACGCCCAGCCCATTACATTAGAATATTGGCTCGGTTGACGCCTCCTCCTTCGTCTTTTTCTTCCTCTTCTTCCTTCTCCTCCTCTTCTTTCCTTCCTACCTTTTACCCTTGTTCCGCATCATTCCTGTTTACCTTGCTACACCACAATTCCGTGGTGAAACCTTTCATTGAAAGTGATAAAAAGAACTATCCATGATAGAGATTGAATTTTATTCATAGTATCGAATATTTCACGTTCAGACGCGTTAATAAGTCTTCCTCCACCTTCGATTAATTTAAAATAGATATGCATGCTATTTAATTGCTCAGAAAAATAGGAAATGCTATTTCAGTGTCGTCATTGCAAAGCATCCCCCATTTCTTGACACACCGTTTGCTTCACTGTATAGCGTTGCTTAAGACCGTTTATCTCGAGCCGGTAACGGCGCATTCATTCATTCATTCATACATGCACGAGAATATTCATGTGCGCCATTCACTCGACCACCCACACATGGAGAACATTTCGCGCGACCGGCGCGGCCAATGTCATCCGGAGAGGTTCACTATTTCCCCGGCAATCCGAGCCACCTTTTGCAATTGCAGCAGCCTTTACGGTCGCCGTAAAAACGCGACGACGATGCCACGAACGAAATTCACCGCGGGGATGAACCGTACATCACGGGAAATTGTATACTTCCATCGCGAATTAACTCTCACACTCTGATTAATCGTCCACGCTGTGGGAGGACATCGGTTTATTGAAACTTCAGATTGGAAATTCGAAGTTTGCCCTTTACGCAATTTTCCAGGTTTCTCGTGGAATTAAAATCTGTGTTCGTCGCACGCGGAATTAATTCAAACACGAAATTACGTTCAACTTGGAAAATGGCCTGCCGTAAGCGTATTTTGAAATCTATTATTGTGGTACACGTTCGTGTGCGGGTTGCGCCACTTTAAAGGGTGCAACCCACGCGTGCCAGTAACGATAATGATCCTTTCGCTGGAAACCGCAAAAACGAGAAAAGCTATTGCGCATACGTCCATCAACGAGGAATATTTTAGATAATCGGTGTAGGTTCTTGCCGTTTCTCATGACCGTTAGCCTGACTTTCAATGATTTGATTGTTGCTCATCTCCTGTCAAGTTCTTACATGAATCCTAGATAAAACAGTCTTTCTATTTCATGTATGAAACATAAATTGAAATGTTTTAAAAAAAAGCTTTCTTAATTGTAAATATAACAAAATTTGAAGTAATGAAAGTATAGATACTTTTATTTCATAATAGAAAAATTGATCTAAATTACCTATATGATCATTGAGGACATTATTGCTCTATAAATCAGTAAAACCGTGATTGATGTCATTTCGAAAGAGAACAAAGCTCGACACATAGTGAGGTGATTATAGTAATTACCGACTGCAATTGCATGATGCACTCGCGTCGAACTAGACGGATCGCGATAACGAAGCGGTTGATTGGTTAATTAGATAGTCCCGACCCTCGATAGATAATTAGGATGCATGCCGGTCGATCATGACGTTTAGCGACTATCTGGCCAACGAGCAATTACGATGTCATTAACACCTGTCTTTTTTCTGTTTCGGGTATGTAATTCGAAAATGTAAATCTACTTAGTGAATGAGAGTATCAGTAAGTACTGCAGAATTATCACCTTTTTTTATCTTTATAATTTTTGTAATTAACTAGGAGCTAAAATTATCGAGTTTTCTATGTAATGATGTTACTTTCTCTAAATCAAAGTCTCGCGCCATCGTCTGAGCATCCGATTTCTCTGAAAACTCGGGCAACAACCCGGTCAAATCGTGCATAAATCGTGTAGCCTCGTCCGAACGTCAATATATTTATGATCACGCGTGGAAGAGGAGTAAAGAAGTGGCGTGCAATTGTCGGCTTGTTTCGCGCCGCGGAATTAATGCCTACGTGAAAATTGATACCATGACGTCGTTTAGAAATTTATGCGCGATCGCTCGGTCTCGCGTTCGTCATCCACCTACGAATTTCAAGGGAAAGCCGATCACACACCGACCACACACCGATCGTGTCGCGTCCCACATCTTGCCATTTTTTTTTCACGCTGTTGGAGTGAAAACGAGAGCGTACCATCATTGTCTTCGGGATTAGAGAGTACCTACCGATAGGGTGGTAAGATGAGGTGTACGCGGAAATGGTTGAAATTGTTCGCCATATAGAACAAAGAAGAGGAAATGACTGTAAGATAGGATGAAGATTACGTGTTAGGTCTTAGGTCATCCTATAACGTCATTCCGGTTGAATTTCTAAGAATAATTCTATTAAGAATTATTTCGGTAGCTGAAAAATATTTTCTTATTTTGAAATTTACGAGTGTAAGTTATACGTAGCCTGCTTTCATTAACACCCCGTATACGCGTTCTGTTTCGCGTCGACATATATTTAGAAACAAAAGAGAAGTTATGTGGAGGCGTAGATGAGGAAACGTCTCGCGCAGTTCTGCAGTAACCCTTGAACTCTGACACTTGCAACGTTTCTGGTTGCCAGCGTGTACGAGACCGTCCGTTTAATGTTCTTCAGAGGGCCGAGGCTTTATTACACGCGAGATGCACAATGGGGAGAATGAAAACGGAATACCAGAGAAAATACCAGGGAAACAGTCAACGGTACGCCTCTTTATTTCATTTCAAGACCGACGCTCGTATTTTTGCTCGTACCATAACCATTTCGTAACCGGAATGAAAAGGGCACGATCGTTTTCCAAATAAGAAAAGCAAATAAATTAACCGTACGAACCCACAACTTTAACATCGCGAGAATGCAATTATAATAAAGGATAAATTTTCGGAAGAGAACAATGTGACGGCAATACTTTTTCCGAAAGGACACGACTGGGTGCAATAAATGGTAACTCCAGTACCATTACGTGTTTCGTCGGGTACCACAGCACGCGATACTTTTTCTTTGTCCAACGATGAAACGTAATAAAAAATATTTATGGCAGCGTATTCGGAACAATTAGCATAACACGTATCGCCTGAGGGCAACTGCTGCAGATGCCCGGACACGTAACCGGGCGTTGCGTTGGTAAAATTCGGACCACCCGGGAACCCTCGAACCTGCGAACCCATAAAGACCAAATTCATGCATGTACAAACTTTCGCGATGTTATTAATCCTTGTGCTTTTATTTTTCTTGAATATTTCCCACCGAATTTCTTTCTACGTATGAAACAACTTAAAAGAAAATTCTAATCCCTCGTTTACACTTTTCAAACATTGCCGGCTTGTATCGTCGGATCTTACGAACGGTGCACGGTACCCGCATAGTAGCGAACTTGTATCTAAATTAAGCGTCGTGTCGTACAATCGTGTCCGTACGCGGAAACGTAACATATGTCGCACTTAATTTGCCGTTGGCCGATCAACGGGCAGCATTTCAGCAGACCGTACGTTCGTTTCGCCTCTTTATCGAAGGCACGGCTAACGAGGCGAGCCTTGGCCAAGCGATACCGTTTGAATTAGAAACCATAGCGCGGCGGGGGATCAGATAAGGACACTTTATTGACCAGCAATTACGGGCCCTCGAATATGGTGGCATTTTACCGTTGATCTTCAATTAGGTAAGCAGTCTGGTGTAGCCGGTCGATTTCGTGCGATCTCGAGCAAACGACAGCGGGACACGGGAAAAATCGCTAGCGATAGGATATACAGGGTGACTTGTAAATTAACTACATTTAGTACTTGAAAGGTGAAAAATTGCGAAGTATGTTAATATTAACCCTCGGATGGCGGACCACGGAGAGAGCTCCAATTTTAATTTAATATTAAAATTTCATATTATTTAGCTTCAGGCAAGCATGGGACACGAGAAAATCATTCATACAAGTTTGTAACATGAGTCCGTTCATCGATAATCGTTATGATTAGGAGGTAATTGTATACGAGATTTGGATTGATGAAGCTTTATGGTTGAATTAATTCCTTCACGCTGCTGCTCGCGTTGTATAACAGTTCCGTAAGCGTTATGTAAGTTCTCACGTGTGTGTGTGTTTAATTATGGGGTAATTTCGATTGTATTCCTCCAGAGTGAAAGTTTCCTCATTGCTTACAATTTTCCTTTTAAAGATTTCATTTAGACGATTCAATTAAGTTTAAAATATTCATTAAAACAGGCTACTGAATTAGAGTTACCTAGATTTTAGAGGTAATTACCAAAGTTGCCAAAAGGGTTGAATTTATTTCAAAATTACAAAAAATAGAAAAATTCATTTATAAACTATTCTAAACCCCAAGAAGGTAGTTTAAAATACTCTTCGTCCTCGATCTCCTCATTATACTCTCCAGAGAAAATTTCATATAATTTCATATGAAAACCAGCTTTCGACCCGCAAATACGAACTTCATTACGTTGAATAATTACGAGGAAATCCGGTTTCCGTGGTTTTGCCCGTGAAAAAAAAAGAATAATAATAAAAACCGTACGTAGATGAAGAGTTTCGATACGAGGATAGCAGGCACCGCTTCGCTTGCCAGGACTCGTTCTCCCTCTCGTCGAAAATATCGGGCTTTAATTTATGCCCCGTAATAGTACTGTCTCTAATTCTGCCGCTGCATTCGAGAATGCGGTTCCGCCACGATCAGCAGCTCTTCGCTGTTAGCGAACGGTGGTTGCGTGCGGGTCAGCTTCGTGAGCGTGAGCCGGCGAGGTTCTTCGGATACCAGCAACCTCTCGCAGCGCGTATATTCGCAGGGGAACACGATAAGCATAGCCACAACCCCGTTGATTTATTTAAATCGAAAGCGTGCCATTAATCTAGCGCAAAACGGTGCCGTGGCACCCGTAACGAGCCCTTCGCTGCTGGTACACGGTCCAGGGTATCGATGGATATTGAACGTCCTCGTCGTCGCTCGATTATTGCACGCTGGTGGTGCTACGCTCGCGGATGATTAATAGAAAGGAAAAAAAGAGGCCAAGAACGACGGGGATGGTTATGTTGCGCGGTACTGTTCGATGGAAACGTTTGCGTTTTGTTCGTGGAGAAGGAATGGAATGTCTGAGGGAGAGAAGGGGTGTACCGGGGGTGAAATTCAATTAAAGCGATCGCAGATCGGAGGCGGGATTATAGAGGAAATTACTTGCGCTGAAATAGTATACATTGTTTCTCGTGATTGCTAATTATCACACAGCAAAGCGTTAACTTTCCACGTGTTAATAGACAAAGGAAAGGTTCGAATTTGAATTCCGGTTCAGTGATCCAATAAATCAACTGTTTTTCTCCTCTGCCATCGTAGAAAACGAAAGATTATGTAAATCAAACGTTAGTTAATTTATACGGTAGCCCGACACGAAACAATACCCAAGGCGTTCCTGAATTCCAGACGATCTGTCCAGGTCGGAAAAATCGCGATCTCCGTCGGTTGATCTGGATGTCCAGAGGCTCGCGTGCTATTTTAAACGGTACGTTACGTGAGATACACCTCGTGTATATACACGTGCACGTGTATATCTCATTTGAATATGCGTACACGCAACGCTACGAGTCAGCCAAGGCAGCCAGCGACGTTCCGCGCGACACGCCGAGTCCGTTTACTAATGAACTGTATTATTCGCGATATATACCTCGGCCGGATTTGCATGAACACGGCTTTTATTGCATTTCATTAAATCGCCTTTTAGGCAGGCCGAGAAGTACCGACGATACGGTGGCTGCGAGTTCGTCGATCTTGCCGCGTTACGAGATTCCCTTTAATCCTGACTAATTGCATCGAACCGATAACTCGAACACCTCGCGCGACTTATTTGTCCTCGACGTCATTTCGGATTACCGGGAAAGAGTTGTTTCAAAAGAAGAAAGTGAAGAAAATAAAAATTTTAGCACCTTTGAAGATGGTATAAAGGTTAGATAAAATTGAGATACGATTAATTTGAAGTTAATTTTATTTTTTTGAAGGATTCGTTAACGCTGGTTATCAGTAGATAACTCGTCATTTTGAATGGTCTTAATTTTGCATGAACCTGATGCGATTTCCAATAAATCCAGAGTGGTCAGTCGAAGCTCTGCCTTCGACAATGAATACAAGCGATCGATTTCACAGGTCCGTGGTCGTTCCGCGTTGTTAGCGGTGCTCGATTGTACGTTTCTACCGGTGGCCGGTGTGTATCGATCGCTAAGATCGGCAGGGAATTAATCATTGTCAGCGCGGCGACGTCTACTTGTCGAATTGTTCGTCGGTCTTGTCGCTTGGACAAATTCGCGGCGAGCTTTCATGCATCGTTTGCCGGAAGTACGAAGGGAGCCAGGCGGTTACGGAGTCGATCCCGGACTCGGTTTCGATCGTGAAATCGACGCGCTCTCGGATCCGTGTCAGACGCGGAGTCGCGCGACAGACCCGCCACCGAGAAAAATCCGTGGCGACAAGTACCGTTAAGTCTCTAATTATCGGTCTAGCTTCTCATAAATCAACCGACCGCGCGCTGTCACGTTACGTAGCACCGTTCCCGTGTACCATGGCCGCAGAAAATCTCTTTACAAGTCCGTGTAACTGTGACTCATTAGAGCGCGAGCGTTTTCACGAGGCCGGCCGTTTTCAGCCGATGCTCCGGCAGACTCGTCGCTCTTTATTTTGCGCCCCATTGTTCGCGACGCCTTGAGCTGTCTCGTTAACCATCGATAGGCTTTGTAAGCGAGCAACTTTTAACGTTTCTCCATCTGTTAAGGGTGGGTTTCTATGAACTCTTCCTGGAGACATAATTCCTCCGCTGTGTTGATTTATTATTATCCCGTGGCAACTGATAATTTTTAATATTATTATCGTTAAAATGAAGATTCTGTAAATTCTCCCTCTTCTTATACGCTCATTTTTCTTATAGAAACCTGATTTTATCGCGAGTGTACTTTTTAACAGCAGGGTAGAATAGTAGAAAATTCTTGCATTTCTTTTTCGACGCTTGCACGTATAGGTTGAACCCTTTTGAAGATATTTATCGGACATTTTATTTTCCCGCTGTCACGGTAACCGCGCATTAATCGACACGTAAATCATCGTCTTGTCGTTGCCTCGTTACGATTGCCGTCATATTTTTTAACGTTCAACGAGAAGAAGAAAAAGGTGGCATGGAATCGACGCGCACGGTCCTCCTTGTAATTTCGGCCTGTCTGTTTCGCCGATGAAATACGATTGCCGTGTATTTCGGACTGAAAGTTTCGTGGCTTAAGGCGCGTTTAGATCGCGATACACGCGTCGACTTTATGGGAAATATAATATCTTCTTCAGAACAAAATAGTATAAATCGTATTAAAACATTGTCGATCACTTTTAAAAGAAATTCTATAATTTTCACAAAAATTTTCTAAATCCCACTATAATTTATACCTGACAAAATGAGCACCATAATCAGGGATTAAAATATGATTTCAAACTCGAAAAGGCTTAATGCGGGAAAGTAAACATAAAAAATTTTCAAGTTGCGTTTGATTTATCGGCTACGTTTGCATTCAATTAAATCCTATGAATTCTCAGTCTCCCAACATTCGACGGACAGTATTAAAAGGCATAAATCTCGATTCACGCGGAATGGTCGATGGCCGGGCCGTGATCGAAACCGCCCCGTTACCCGAGCTTACTTAGCTCATTACATAGCGCCGTCTAAACGCGCCTTTACTCAAAGAAACGCAAGTCGAAATATCATTGCACACCGTCGTAAATCATGCTGGCACGCACTAAATTGCGCACTCTGGTCTGTAGTGAAGTTCATTTTGCCGAGTTAACCGCGGAGAGTACGACAACGAAATCCGCGGTTGGTACTTCGTGATTTATGCTGAACGAAATTTGATAAAAAATAATTTATTCTGCATTCGAATTCTTTATTTATAGATCTTTAACAACATAGATACTCAGGTTTATCCATCGATTATATTTCTAAAACAATATTAAAATAAATTTTTAATTTCTCAAGATATAAACTCAAGTATTATAGAGTGATGGTTCTTCTCTAACATTGCCAGTTTCCTCCAGGAAACCTTCTCTGTTGGAGTACACAATATTTTTCACCTAGAATGGCATTCTAAATAAGATGTTGAGAAAATTTGTTGGTTACATCCTAACACACCCTGTATGTATCCTCCTCCACGCACAGTTCGTGCAATTCCGTGCGAGTAGAAGATCGGCTCAGCAGCAGGGAATCGTGTCTGTTTCCCGGGAATAATGGAGTTTCTCCGTGGCGATGTTACAATAATGATACACCGATACCGCTGGGATGTGTTTATCTTGGCCGATTGAATTCTCCGTGAAAAATGACGTAAGTACGAAGAAGGGTGTTCGTGGTTCAGGGCGGGATCGAGAGCCGCAACGAAACGACTAAACGCGCGTCCGGAGGCCGCATTATCGCGGTTTATTGTCAATCCCGTGGCCGAGCGTGTGCCACGGCAAGCGTACACGCGGCTTGGCCTACGTCCACTTATGCTCGTTCCATGAATGCCGTGGGAAGAGAAACATAATAACGAGGAACGGTTCAACTCACGCGTCTTTCTTACTCGTCGATTCCTAGCTCGAGCCTCCAAAATGATTCGTAAGCAAATTTCTTTTCCTCTTTTTACCGGTACCGTTGCTCCTCCATTCCCTCTCCGCTTGGTTCCTTTGATTTTTTTTACTTCCATTTCTGTTTTCGCTCACGGCACTTTCTTCCTTCCGCGCGAACCTGGACGCTTCGTGACTCGGGCTCGAAATGATCCTCGAAAAGCTTCGAGAAGACCGGAATTGAATTTCGGGCAGGTTTTCAGCGTGAATATGCGGAGAGATAAGTGAAAGGGTGGTTTAGGAATTGAAATGGTTCTGTTTTTCAAAGTTATCGAAATTTTTCGCGTACCTTTCCACGGAAACATAAAGTAAAACGTCGAACAGCATTTTGCACTCGAGTAATCTACCTCACGACAATTGCTATTGTGGAACCGTTCGATGCGTTTTATAGTCTGAATCCTCGCATCGGTAGATCGCGGTTGAGAAAGTATTTCCCGGAATCGTTAGTTACAATTCAGAGCTCGTCGTTCCAGAGAACCCTAAACGTTTCGTCTTATACTTCCGCCAGGAAGTTTTTCTCGAACTCTGGAACTGGAGCACGAGAAATGCCACTTATTTCTTTCGTCCCTCAACAAACTAGTCTTCGCTACGATGAAACGTCGTGCCACGAATTCTTCGCGTTTTTGAGACCAGTTTTCTCGCGATTGGAAAGATGAACTTAACCGACATATGATACATCCTTCTAAATTGTATTGAAAATTATTATTCCTTCAGTTTTAGAAACCACAGAACAATGCATCATGATTTGCGTATAATTTTATTTCAAATGTCAGTTGGCTCATCTGTCTAATTTACTATCTAAAATACTGACGAAACCACGATCGTTTCCACTGATATATCAATGCACATATTGCAAAATCGAAATGGTACTTCACGATCCTGTCGATTAAACAGAATTACTATGTTCGCGCGGAAAGATAACATCTTTGACCGGCTCGAATGTGATTCTTTTATGGTTACCATTGTGCGCTAAGTAGTTACGGTTTCTGGGTAAGTCATTGTAGCGGTCCATCGAAAGTCACGGCATTCCCACGTTGGCACATTCGAGTTAATAGTTTTGACAGGCACCTCTGTGGGTTCAAAAGTCTCGTGACCGCATATTTCTTTTGAAGGATACAGTTAGATCCGACCTATCCAAAAAAGGTTTCATCCTGAACTATAATCGATTAGCTTCAAATTATATTCTTATTTTTCAAGTAAATAAAAGAAAATAGAATATAAAATTTTCTATATTTGCAAATATAAATGAAAGGTACATTATTTGCACGAACGCACAAAGGGTTAAATAAAGTTTTCAAGCAGGTTCTCGTATCAGACTCGTCGATTCCTTGAAGCAAACGAAACTGCATGCACACGGTTAGCGGAACGTAGCTCGACTGTCACCGTGAATAATTATTCAGGACAATGGAGAGAAAGCCTTGGCAGCTGCCTATAATCGCAATATCTCCGTGACAAACACCCACATATTGTCGTCAGGCGATCTACGACGAGGCGGAAGTGCGTGTTGCTTTCGCGGTAATTATCGTGTTCATAGAAATTCTGCTCGGCGAGCATCCAGCTGGAAAATTTCCTATGGTTCCTTCTGTCGCAAGTGGCTTCGATCAATCCTGCCCCTTTTTGCCCAGCGACATAACAATAAACCGCAGTACATCATAAATCACGAAGATACGTGCAACTGATAATGAACTGACTGCAAGAGTTAATCAAGATACAGTTGCGTTTCGAGTATAAGAATGAAATAAATGGAATAAATTATTTATTGAAATTCGCGTATTAAATCGTCTCCTCCGTTGGGGGGTAAAAATCAAGGACAAGAAATTGAAAGAAATCATTAAAGCGAATGATCGCGTGACGTGATAGTTCCGTCTGTTGAGCCGGAAACGGAGCCTCTTCAAAGCTACCTCGGTTTATCGTCCACGTGACTTCTGGCTGTCAGAAGTATCGGGCCACGGTACGATAAAAATTCTTCTGTACGTCTCATCGAACACGATATTCCGATAATTCAAGCGTGGAAATACCAGCGCACCCACGCGAACGATCGCCGCTATTCGCCAGCAGATTTCGCGTGGACACGTTCACGGGCAGGTGGGGCATAAAAGACTCGGCACTTCCTTGTATTTCAAAGAGGCAACGAGATATTTGAAATTCAGTGAATTCCATTCATTCAGATTCAACGAGTCTCGTGTATTCTCATTTGTAAGCTAAACAAAAATGTTTCCTTTAAACATTTTTTCTTTCTAGGAGTTGTAAATTTAAATTTAATCAACTGATTAAAATCATTGAGAAGAACATTAGCATCGATTCAATTTCCCAAGTGTCATTGACCAGCGTTGACGATCGCATTGAACTCTTTGAGCACCGACGTTGTCCAAATTCGATTATAAACTCCGTTACGCGTAGTCGGCTCGTTGAAAATTGCCATCGTGGGCGTTGTAATCGTTCGCGTGTTTCGAAAAGCAAGGTCTGCCGTCGACAGACGTGTAATTTTCCGTCGTTGGAAAGCCGCCGCGGACCTTATGAGGCTAGTATGAATGGCGAACAGGAAAAATTGGCTAACACCTGCGATTACGAAAGGTTCGTGACGCTCGTGCTTGGCTACAATCGATCCTTTACATCTAATTTATTTATTTATTTATTTAAACGGAGGAAAAATTATAGTAATTTTTAATAAGGCCTAGAACTTAATATGAAGTTCCAACTGATGAGGGGGCGGTTGAAAATGATAGCACCCTTTGTTTGGAATACGAAATTCGGCACGGTCACTTCGTGCCAGATAAATGACAGGTAGAAGTTTGTTTACGCAACAAGGGTCAGGTTAGCTCAGGTAGCGTATCATTTCTGGCTCAGCGTGCGGTAAGGAAACACCTCTGCTTTTTTTACCTGCCATCCCTCTGTAGGGCTCGCATTTGACCTTTAATTCGTGCTATCGATTTTTCTTTCGTCCTTTACCTCCTCTTGTTATTCTTTTTTTTTTGTAATAAAGTATTAATAGGGTTGATATTAATAGTGTTCACGATGGCTGTGTGAATGAAGACTATGTCGACGGTAATGTCATAATATTTCTAATTGTTACAAAGTTGATGGAATATAATTGCCAACTTGATAGTTTAAAAGTTCTCCCCGCAAAGCTGTGCTTTAAACAATTTAAACAATTTGTTTTTCATCCCTTTATTTGCGACACGTCACGGTCGACTGATCAGTGTACGGTGTACTGCAGCAAAAATAATACCGATTATAAGTTATTTACTTACGCGTTTACCTATTTGCGGTGGGATACTCTCTCGGTGCAAACAGAGTTTAAAAATATATACAGAGCGCGGTAATAAAATGTACGCACACTTTGTATATTAATGTCAAACACGTCTCGTTTATAATTACTTAATTTCCGAAAGATCACCTGTTCGTTGTTAATTATCACGCGCGGTTCAACGAAGCGAGCTCCACTTTCACGTTGGATCAACATTTCTATCATTACGTCGGTTCAAAAACAGGCGAAGTTTCTACCTTGAAGAGGCAAAGCACTCGTGCTACCGTAGACAAAACATTGGCTTCCCCGCGGTACCAATTAACGCGACTAATTGCGACATCACAAAATCAACAAGAGGCCGACCATCCTGTGCGATGTTTCTAGTGTTTCTATATGCAAACGAAGAACTTTTGACTAGAAAGCTGGTTGCATAAGTAATTTCCAATCCACCTGGTCTATCCGTAACAATGGACGATGTAATTAGTCATCGATGATACTGTGTAATTGATACTTTTTTGAGTTACACCATCAAATATTCACGCTATGGAATCGGCATTCAACCGGAGGATCGTTAACGACCTACCTCGACCGTATAGACAGAAAGTTACTCTCGACAGGACGGATACGATGAGTAACAGTACGAGTCATTAACTGGTAATAGGTAGAGACACGCAGCACGACCTAACCCACCTTTGATGCATCGCAGTTAGGTCGATGGAGAACGAATCGTGGGTGGCGAACGTGCCCATTGATGTTATTTACGTTTTAACGAGGCTAGGTGTGATTTTCACATTTAATTTTCTTTGTTTAAAGTGTCTAAAATTTAACAAGATTGATGCAAAGCGCAAAACGAATCCTCGGAATCATAAAAATGATAATTTCAACCGTGGATAAGAATGGTAACGGTGCAATTGGCTATCGCATGGAAGGATTGTGAATAGCAAACGGGACATTCGGCGAAGACCCGTCGTGAAAAGGGAACACTTGCGTGCCATTGTGGGCTCCTGTGTGTACGCGTACACGCGTCCCCTTTGTGTCTCATTGTTACCATGAAGAAAAGGAAGGCGAGCCGGTACACTCGATACGAGTCGCCAATGCGAAACGGCCTTTACTTCAGGGACGGTTACGTGGACATTTGCCCTTCGAAATACGTACCGATATCGCGATAAATAAAAAATTCACCATGTTTCGTCACCGTGATGAGTGGACCATTTTCACACACCCTGTGATTACTTTATACTCGGACAAGTTTTATAGGAACGATTAATTATGATTTGGGTGACGATGATTGATGAATTTGCACCATGAACAATATGGGTATATAATTTCTTTTCTTGTTTGACATTGAATCCGTTAGGTGTAATATAAGTAATCAAATTTTATTAAGGAGTTATTAAAACTTTGACTTAATCCCAAGGGTATACCAGAGTTAATTTAAATAATTGAATTCATTATAGAGTATTAATAATTTCATCATTCTATCTTAATATAAATTTCCACCTTCCTAATAGTATTTGTCTGGCGAAGACAACGTCAAGATAGATTCGTCTGGACTTTATAGTGGGTCTTCTCCGAAGATCCTCTAATTTAGTAAGTGCCGCGCCATTAACCTGATGAAGTACTAAGTATATTCATCTTCCCGGGGCCGGTTCGGCGTAGAGATGCAGTGCAAATCGTCAAAAAAGGCCCGGTAAACTATGCAAAGAGGCAAACCGGTTTCATGGGTTCCAAATCTCCATAGGGCAGGACCGAGTTTCGCCCCTTTTATTTCCATTTTCCCCTTTACCTCTTTCTCTCATCTTTGTCACCGCGATGACACACTCCGCGTTGCCTTGTCCTAGCACAGCGAGCGGTAGTGTCTTCTACACCCTGCTGATCCTCATAGTTGAACCCTGCGCCTCGTTTTCGAGACAATCACCGCTTTTACCTAACGTTAGGTGCGTTTATCTTCTAACAGAATCGTGAAATCCAAAAAAGTGGCCGTTTAGCTTCTCGTAAATCGCGATTTCGAGAGATTTTGAAATGATTCGTGGGTTTGGCTAGACTGGCTCGAAATAAATTCTAGTTATGCAGGATATTCTTCTGTGTGAAGTATTATCTTAATCTGATAGAAAGTTTGCATTTCTTGGTTCTGGTGAAAAGGTTTTAGAGAGCTTAGTAAGTCTACCATGAATAATCCATTATTCCTTTAACCCTTTCGTTACGATGGAATTTACTATTCTAGAAATTGGAGAAATAGTTTATTATAAAATTAGTAATTAAAAATCTTCAATTTAGTGATTTAAAAATGATTAAAATTGCAAGAATCATAGATTCTATAATTAAATAATAGAATCGTCAAAGTATTAATTTTCAAAATGTCAGTTATGTCCCTTAATGTCCCTTATTGCACCCTGCTGATCACTTTGAGCCATCCGTCAGTGTTCTCCATCGGCATCTGTTAGGCTGCTGGTAAAATAACAGTGGAATTCGTATTCCGTGGAGCCGAGGAGATAAATCTGTGCAACCGATGGCAGCAAGGATGAGCCAGAAGAAGAGGAAGAAGAATAAAAAGAAGAGGGCTAGACGTGAAGCGAGGGGTAAAGGAAGAACCACGCCTTTGTCCTGGTACGTCCACCGATCTTTCACCAGGAAGATGAAAGAAAAAGAAGATTGGGGGTCTCCCTTGGTCCTTGTAGCCGAGTACACGGTTTGCACTGCTTCGTCGATATGCTCGGTCTTGTTAAAATGCGAAATGTGCAGTCTGCGTGGAAGGGATGGGCTTTTTGTTTCGTCCAAGGGAAGTTCAGATTCTTTTATATAGCTGTACTTGTCGTTGAGGATCTTAGGAAATTAATTATAGTTAGTGGAAGTTGTTCTTTATATTTTATTTCTAGGACAAACAATGTGGGACGTATATCTTCATTATGATTCGAATTTCACTTTGAATTTAATTAGAAAAATTTTTAATTCAAATCCAAATTGGTAAAAGTGTAGAAAATCCTGAAGATTGAGTGTCAGATTTCAATGTTATTAAATATTTGATGATTGTTTTTTATACAATCAGTTAATGTGCACGTAACGATGCATAAATTGTAAGCATTGTATGTAATGTTTCGTACTCTGAGCAGCTGTAAGCGGGTTAATTAACTGAATAAATTAAAAGTAAAAGTTGATTTTCGCTGTAGAAAGCCGTGGCCGCTACTTCAGAAGTTTCTTAATTTTCTCTTGGAAGCGGGAACCGCGAAGTTTCTTTCTCTCTCGATTCTTTCGACCTTATAATCGTTTTATAACAGACCAGAACTGCCTGTTTCCTTTCGTACTTCCCAACAGTTCTCGACAAATACCTATACCTCTTTGCTTCTTTCAATATTTGCAAATTGAGATTGAATTCGATCCATTTGTTTTCATTGTATCATAAAATCTTTTCCTTTCAACTGTTCTTGTTCCTTTCAGAAAATTCTTCTTGATAACTATTCGATACAGCGGAGAATCTCTTTTCCTCTCGATTGGATTGTTTATTAATTCACGATTGAATAAAACGAATCAGAGTTTATTCCGGATCAGAAATAATCAGAAGGTAGATTCCAAGGTCCATAAGTGTTCGCAATCTCAGGATGAGCAAATGTTTACGTACGAGGGTATTAATTCACCCCTCGTGAGGTGTAAATCATTGGCCGACACACCCACGCCGGTAATGGATTTCGTCGCCTGCGAACGCATAATTCCGCTTACACAAATGATAGCTCTCGCAGCAACTAATTGGTGATCGGGGATGAGGTAGCATTGATTTCAAGGGTGTAACCATTCCGCAAACAATCGCTGGTGAAAATTCCTCAACAATTATTTGCTCTCCATTTGGCTGTTCTCTGGATCCGACAGATTTTTTTCAATTTCAGAATCAAGGATGCAAATAACTTAGAAGATACTTTTAGGAACTTTCAGTAAAATGGTTCTAAAATGAGATCATCAAAACATCAGCAGTTTATTTTTATTAGCTGGGTATAGACTGTGCTGAATTTCTAGTTCTAATTCTTCAAAGAATCTTCTTCCATGCTTCTGATTCAAACTATTTGATATTTTTTATTTTAAATTATTATGAAATATTTAAAAGCTTCTTTGGAATTGTTTAGTGTAATCTTGAATGAGCTATTGTTAAAGGTGAAAATAAATAGAAAACATTGATGTAAGAGGTTGGAGTTTCAGAATAATATATTCAAGTTGAAAATAAGCGAACCGTTCCTCGTGATCGAGAGCACGTCAGAACCTTGGCGCACGCGAGAGGGTGTGGCAACTACGAACGAAGAGGAAACGCACGTTCACCGACAGCCCATGAATTTCCGGTCCATTTAAGTCCCTGAATTGCTTTAGAACCGTATTGTTTCACGTCGTCATTTTACGCTGCTTTAAAATTTGCATGCTCTTTGACTGCCAGTGGTTTTTCTTTTGGTCTTCAACCATAAAATTTTGTATCGATTCTATGAAGAGGAAAATGAAAAAAAAAAGGAATTATTCAATTCGTAATTTTTCGATTACACTAATTTTGACACGCTCTGTATAGTAACCAAGGGAACTCATTAGAGTAACGTTTATGCAATGGAAGGTCATAAACAGCTTACAACTTTGCTATATATCACTGAACAAAGGTTGAGTTGTCAAGAAATGGGGACGAATTGCAAAAGAACTTTCAGTAATGGGCGCTAATAGATAATCTAGCATTCTAGAATCGAACGAAATAAAAATGATAACTGAATATCCAGAGCAGAAACGGTTGATCGAAATGAAACGTCGAAAAAATGGATTCCAAAATAAACGAGAAATTTGATTATGGAAATTGAGGGTGGTCGAAATTTTAACGAAATAATCGCTCGAAGAGATTTTAGACTTTGAAATGACAGGGGTCCACCAAATACTTAAGCATAATTTTCTTCCTCTTCTTCTTCTTCCTCGTTTCCAGCGCAAAGTGATTTTTTTCCCTTCATTTTACCAAGCAACGATTCTTCACGTTATTAAGGAAATTGCCACGTGGCAAGGGTGAAATTTTTTAAATTTGCATGGACGTTTATTTCCATTGTGATCCATCCACGTCACGGAACGAATGCATTAAGCCACCTCCACAATTTAATAACAAAAGAAAAATATTCGCCATAAAATACAATTTTTGAAATATTCCATTCGAACAACTTCCAAATTTTAGAGATTAAAATATAATACGTGTACAATAATTTTAATGAACTATAGCTGGTTGTAAGGATTCATGGGTGACCAGCTAAAAGTTACAGTCACTGGGGAGGATCTCTGTCGATGAGGAACGAAGAAGGAAGCTTGTACCTCCTTTTTTATGTTGCTCGAGGATTTAAAGGCAATTGGAGGGCATTTAGAACCGAGACACTTCATTTGCATCTCTATAAGTCGCAGACGCGCATCTATATGCACGTGAGTTCCAGACACAGTGCAGCAATGCAGCTTCTCCTTGTATCTCTTCTACTATGACAAGTCCAAATGAATGAGAAACTACGAGGAACGATTTTTCATGATTTTATTAAACAAAGTCTCATATTTCATAAAATTTGTTCCCCATTACACTTGCGTGTAACAAATTACGCTATTAATGAATACATGATGTACAAGAATGAGGTGCAACAAGACACAGAAGACTTTACATATAAAAATAACGTTACGAAATATTTTGTTGCAATTTGTTGATGCTTCGATATTAATCGATGAAACAAGTTGTAATCTGGCACTTGGATGGCGTTGAATCGTGATTCCTGCGGGAAAATAGAGACGACTGGGAAGTCATGCGAGTCGACAGCGATTACGTTCGTGTCCTGAGAGCTGATACTGAACACCGACAATCTTGAACTCGTGAGAACCAATAACCGCGACGCTGGGATTACACGAATTACCATCGACAGCTTCTTACTCGCATAATTCGCAGGTCGTTGTTATTGATTCGTGTATTTTGAAAACCATTCCCGTCGACTTGCGTAACTTCCACGATTTACCATAATCCTCCGGTTATTCCCATCATTTTCTTTAATTAATTTGTTTGCTTTTCCCATAGTATCGAATCAGGAATATCCACTCATCGAATTTAATTAATCAAGTAATTATCGTCCAATTAAATTCAAGAGTTTTGATTGAAAATTGTTATTTACTAAATTTTAACAAATATCTCTGTAGAAAATAAAGAGTCTTAATATTTCACTTCTTCTGGAACTGAAATACTCGAACGACAAGAACAAAGAAGCATCCCAGAGACGTATGCAAATGGCCAGTCGAGGAGAATCGACATTGATCTCGTTTCACTCGGCGGTATCGTATGATCCCCGTAGCTTTTCGCTGATTCTCAGGACGGACGTTAATTAAATGACCCGGGTCGATACGACAAGCTGATCGACAGCGGTCGCTCGTTATCGAACGTGCTCTGTGGACTTCTTACATCGCGAGTGTAGCGGGTACGCGTCGTTGATTAATGCGGAAGTGTGAATACGAGGACGGTCCATTTGATTCTGTAGTACGGTTGTTCCATTGATACTGATTCATCATTGTACTTCGTTAACATTTTCCGAAACAATTCGCGTTATTTCTATCATTATTTATTTATTATTCTCCCGATAGAAATCGATTAAAGCAGCGTCGAGAGCGTTTGAAAAATGAATCAACCGACTCGAAATTTCACCGAGGGTGTATCGATTTCCATTGCGGTGACCGACCATTGAAAAACAGCGGTCGTAAAGGAACGACTGTTAAAAGCGAGCAACTCAGAAATTTATAGTGGCAGACGCAGAGGGAGGAGAGAGACGACGCTTGCGTAGGGAAATATTTGGAACGGTGCGCGTCCACGTTTTATGCAACGCACAGGGGTTAAACAAGATTTTATGGGCGGCTTTTGACGTCAGAATCGAAGTAGGTCGAACGTTTAAAAGCTGTCTCACGACGGAGGAAGAGTCACGGACGGAAACGTGACGCGCTTTACGCGACAGATCGAGAATCGAAGGGCGAAAGAGAAATTTCTTCTTTTTTTTTTCACACGTCCGTGTCCCACAATTCGCGATTGTCCGTGAATCCAGGTCAAATATGTCGAGGAATATTTTGTGTGCCAATGATTAACCTTCGTCTTTCATTCGAAAGAATAATTGGAAATTGCAAAAGCTTCAGGTTTTATAAAATTAATCGTGTTTTAATAACCACCGCAAGGAAAGGGTTAAATGAGAACATGTATAATTTTGTTTAAATTCAAGGATACGACACCCAATTTGAACAACCCTATACTTGATTGCTCGTTTTCGCAAAGGTATAAAATTCGGGTTACTAAAGGTTAAATCTTGATCCGGTTGTCAGCGAGCGTGACGACGAGGACAATTCGGTCGGAAATCGCAGCAGCCGCTTTGCCGGTTTCTGGATTGCCGCGTCTGGCCGTTGTGTCGCCTGAATTGCGTAAAAGCAAATCGCCTTACGAAAGGGCCGTGTACTAGACTGCGGTACCGTACTCCGCAGCCTTTTATTCCGCACGAAGTGACACACCTACGTGTGTCTGGCTTTATTCGGAACGTTGCTGGAACTCTTGGCCGGCGACCTACCGCAAAGTCGTATTATTATAAAAGCAGCTCGTCCTGCATTTCCGTGTCATCCGTCTCTCCGACGTGTTCCACGATTCATCATAATTCGGATAATTATTAAAACTCGATATTTAATTATTTTCTCATTGGATCACTCCTGGTATTACCCAGAGGCGTGGGAGGGCGCGAGTACAGAAACGAGGCTGGAATGTTGATTACAGAGAAAGAAATTTTTTTTATATTTCTAATTGATATTAAATGCACTAATTCTCGTAAAAGTTAGAGAAACACGATTTTCCTTGGTCAGCTTTTCACGCGAGCCGCCCCACTTCCTCGAGTTGATCTCCCTAATGGAAGTCGACGCGAACGCCGTTCCGTTCCGTCAATTAATAAAGTCCAATCGACACTTCGAGAGTGAAAGGTTCCCGAACGTCCTTGGAGGTGTCCCTTATTCCCTCGTGATCCTGTAGAAAAGCTACCATCGAATTTCACCAGACCGCATACGTGAAATTCGCGAGCCAGCATTCCGCGCGAGCCTCTCTAACGTAATCATCGATAAGGACGCGATAAAAACATGATAATTAATCTATCAGCTGGCTGAAAATGTTGCAGTCGATGCGAGTTCTCGTGCGGTGTCGCGCATTGCCACAGTTGGGCTCGACTCGACAAAATAAAGACGTTTTAATCTTCCTCCGGCGTAAACCTGCGAGCAGACTTCCCGCTGCTTGGGAAATCGATAAATTCAGCTCGGCGATATCGATAGCGATAGCTACGTACGTTTTATCGTGCGGCGATGCGCGATCTCATCGATATCACTGCTAGGAGTCCTCTTTTTCGTCGCGGCGGGTGGTCGATCGTTGCCTGAAAGACAGAAACTCGCTCGCTTTCTTCCCTCCTTACCATCTCGCGTGCGCAAGAATTTAAAGGATCTTTTAATAGACACGTAGATCGTTACCCGGAATGTTTCTAGTGTGATGTGTTCTTTGATTTATTCGTATTTGTTGGCATTATTTCATGCACGGTGGGAAATAAATTATGGTTTATTCTGTTGGCGCCAGCACGAAAATGAGTTGTACTTTGTATCATACTACTTCAGAAGGATAGAGAGATCATTCGTAATATTCATTCAAATATACAGGATGTAATATAATTTTGGTAGTAGATTCAGTACACATAAATAATGCCATTATTTCTGCAGTCCTGTTCCTTTTTCTGGCCCATTAATTCCTCATAGGAATTTTATGTGTTGAACGGGTAATTAACCTGATGAGGTACATAAAAATTAACATGAAAATTCTTGACAATTTCCTGCTCTTTCCCTTTGTTTTTCATACACAAGTTCTCTTGTCACTGAGACTTGATGTTCGTGGTTGGTATGCAAATTTTGTGGGGACAGGATTACAGGGGTTGAAACTACACAGGATGGTTTGAAATTAAATTGTCGAGGGTTTTGAGGGTTGTGGTTGAAGCAACTTTGAATATATAAAACATTTGTGAATTGTTTTTAAGCTACATTTCACTAATCTCAAATCGCCTGTCAGTAATGATTTTTTAATCATTTCTGACGAAAATAGTAACGAAGCACCTAATTGAAATTTTAATAAACCCCTTTAAAGGCAGTCCAGCGGAGTAAAATCTGAAATTACGTATATGGATCGTAGGAACGTGGATTTACGTGACTGGTGTTGCAACACAGCTTCTTGCTCGATCATCGAGCTTGATAAGACTCGACGGTCTTTCACTCTTTCGAACGTTTCAATCGGAAAAGTTATCGGAACGAGCAGCGTATCTAATCTTGCACGTTAGGCGACGGGATGCCAAATAGGTTATGAATGAGCATAGTTCAGTAGCACTTACATCTTATCATAAAAACATTCCATTGTTAGCGCTCTTAAGAATAAGCTTCTCGTTCTTTCATCATTCATCCTCTTCATTCATACATTACTCTATTTATTGGAGATAAATGTGCCATGTTTTCGTTAAAGATATCATTGATACATTTCGCATGGAACATTAAAGTCATTCATATATTTCAAACAAATAGAACGCTGATTGATTTCTTTGTCAATACAAGAAGAGATTGCAGCTATGGACAAATAGATTTCAATTTTTCAAAAATTACCTAATCTTATCAATGATTTCATTTCAATTTATTTGACATTAAATAAATCATGGATTTGTTTTAGCAGTTCTCTCTAGAAAAGGAGCAGTCATTTCTTTTTATTTCTTCTTGTTTTCCATGTTTGTAGCTGGATCACAGCAACATGTCCCTCGCGCAATCCTCCCTCGATTTTTTCGCTTTTACACAGAGTCAGCCAAGGTGTACCTCGTTCGCATAATGAAGGGCAACGTTTCGTCGTGGTCGCCGCTTTTTCCGACGAGACCTTCATTCACCGAAGGAGCAGGGTCGTCCCTTGATCCAGCAAGAATCTTGGCCACTAATGATCAGAATGTTTGTTCATGTAAATGCGAAACCCGCTTCGTTTTTTCTTCGCGTTCCTCCTCGAAACGAGTCTATCGCGGGGGCTGGCCATCATCCTCGATAATGATTCCACTGTTCGACGGCATGCAACTCGTTAATTCGTGATTCACCAAAGAATGTTTGGTGATCCGATAAATTTGTCGTGGTCCCAGACATTTGGGTGTCTGAAATGCCTTGAATCATGATCGAATAAATTTATGCGATCTTTACTAATTGAATTATTATTTTTGTTGCAGAAATCGAAGCGCAAGAGGCCTGCGAATGGCTGAGGGCTGCCGGCTTCCCGCAGTACGCGCAGATGTACAAGGGTGAGTCGAATTTCCTATTAATATTCTGAAAGTTAATTTTCTCCATTCTTCTATGCATAGAAATAAAAATAAATTTTTATTCATAACCAGCATGCCTAAGAAAATAGAAAAATATGAATAATGTACGACGGCACTAAAGCGAGTAAAATGTATCCTGCAGTGATCTACCCTTTAGAGTCATGAGAATAGAATCTGTCCTCGATAAAATCTAAGTCCAGGTCGTTTAAAATGACCCCGACCGTCGAAATCGCTCCAAAGCTCGTAATTAGAATGAGAGACTATCCCCATGGGGGTGAGCCGTCGTTATTTCGGACAGTTCCAATTTACTTTCAATTTACCGTGCGACAATCAACAGGATCGCCGGTGAAATCCTCTTCAACGGCTTCAACTTTCGTCGATCTCCACGAAATCTGTGGAACGTGAACGCGTAGAAAATGGTGCGCTGTTGTGTTACGGATCAGAACAGATTATCGTCGAAACCCGAGCTCCTTTCTTTTTCTCGCCTTCGTGGCCATGTGGTTCTTTTCACCGGACCACCATTTTTCGTTTTCGAATGGTCACGTATATGGCGAAAAGTGCCTCGTGTCTGTCCGTTGGAAAAAGGGTGCCGTTTGAAAGAAAGGGTGTCAGCTTTCGGGGTAAACTCAAGAGGGGTTCAGAATTGTTGCAGAAAGAAGTTTAGAAATACGGTTTTCGTTTCTAGTTGTAGCATTGTTCAATTATAAATTTTATCATTCAACCTTAAATATTAATTAACATCGTTAAAACTTAAAATATCGATTCATGCCATACAGAGGATAAAACATTTTCTCTAAAATGAGAAAGTCATTAATAAAAGGTGTCCATCGTGAATGCCTAAAATGGCTCATTACGTTTCATACGTCGAGGAAGGTTAAACAAAGTGTGTCACGTCATCGATCACGTAGACAAATTTGAATCAAAAGAAAAATCACGTGTGGTAAAGGCGCACCCGCAACGACGTGTGTCCTCGTATGGAAAATGGAGCGAGTTTCAAAAGAGGGGGGGAAAAAAAGGAGAAACGGTCCGAAAGTGTAGGCTTACCATATCCTTTTAAATAAGAAGAATCGTCGGTTTGAAAGAGGGTGGTCCATGGACCACCAAAGCGGTCGAATGAGTATGTTTTCGATGGCTGTCCCGTGTACGTGAGATTTTTACTAATATCCACGGCCTCGGAAATAAAGGTCTCCCTGTTTCAATTTTGTTTTTTACCGTCTGTCCTGCCTCCATAATATTAGAGTATAAATTTCATGATCTTATTGTTCGACAGCCTTGAGCGGACCGTTTCATTTGCAATTCATCAATCTCGGCCAAGTAAAGAAATATAACGAGTTTCGGTATGGTGTTTCCAATAATAACTGAGATAATAGTCGGTGCAGGTATTCTTTTCACGATGAAAATGAATACCTTCAACCACGGCCATTACTGGAATAATTTTACCATTTCTCTCTTTTTTCCAATTCATTATCGTTTCGTAACTTTAACCATAGCAGACTTATTTTATTATTTCCATGAAATAATAGATTAATCGCTATCGCTAATTGTCTAACAATAAGAGCCACAGATTTGTTTCACACAAATTGCTATGAATCGACTAAAAAGGCATCGTTTAAACACAGCGGCGGAAGAGGAGCAAATAAACGGTCGAATGAAACAATGGCTCGCTAATGACCCGGTAAGAACGCCACCGATCGCCTACCACTAGTGCAAATGCAACTGCAGGGCCGTGCAATAACGAACGCATTGTTGGTAGGCGCCGCGACAAAGGGCCCATTATGATAAGTATTAACACGTCCGGACGCATCAAGCTGCCCCTCTAATAAGTTAACTCGCGCCTCGAGCTGCGATTCGATACGCTCTGCCCACGTGTCACTCGTTATCTTCCTCCATTTCGCTAGCTTTTCAACTGCTTTCGATAGCTTTCCAGGAAAAATTGTAAAGATGTCGTTTCTAGATATACTTGAGGGTACACGAAATTTAAGACGAGGAAAAAACTGAGGATGAGGATTTTTTTTTAGAAGAGTTATGCATTTGGGGTTCTTCAGGATAAGGTATCGAGAATTTTATGTTGACAAGTGAAATTACCATTTCCATTTCAAAGCTTGCACATTTCATCTTTTTCTCAAAATTTTTGGAACATTTTACTCCAAAAGAATCCTGCCTATGTTTCACAAGAATTTTCCTGATTCTCATGTTCGAGACAGCTTCGCGTTTCCCTTTGATCGTCTGTTTCGTATCCTCCGGATGCGTATCGCGGATACCGGACACGGTATCGTGTTCGAGGTAAACGAAGTTGCTCGCGAGAGATCGTGTCTCTCGGTAACATTGAGCCAGGTGTACAACAAGGGAAAGGTCTAATAACTCGTGTACCGTGGTCATTAACGTCCTTGGTCCAACGAGTAATTCCAGGTCTTTCTTCAATTTCAAGAGGTAATGCGGGAATAATAATCGGTCGTACGTCACCGGCCGATGATTAACGAGATCGCCAGCTTTTTTTTTTTCACGTGTTAACCATACGATTTGCCTTCAGACAAACCGTCGAAATAGTGCACGGTTTAAACGGTACACAATGTTACGCGAGATTTATGCGAGATTTTAGCCGACGAATTACACGGTCGCGCCACGGTGTCGGCATAAATTCACCGCTGTCTCGTTACCGCGTTCATTTAAATCAATTTCGTTCGATCGAACGCTAGGGTGGTAGCGATAGTTAGGCTACTATTTACTGCTGTTTGATCGCCCGAATGGATCGAGTCTTGTTCTCGTTTGAAACGACGTGGTATACGAGGATTTAATCGTGCTACTGAAAATTCAGCTTTATTGCTATTGATTTTGTTACTATGTATTATGTTTGATCGCGATAAATGCATTTTAACTTTCTAACGGCGGACCATGGAGAGAGCCCCAATTTTAATTCAATATTATATTTCATACTATTTTTAGCTTCTAAATTTTACACCATTCGTTTAAAAATTATTCTTCCAATATACGAAACCCTATATAAATAGCCTTACTTTTAACCCTTTTTTCTCGGATCGCTATAAACGCCTATCTATACTCTCGATTCACGTGAATACGAGTAAATTATCAGAGACATTTCTCATTGTGAGACGTTAAAAAATCTGTCCAACCACCCACACGCGGTATCGCGGAGTATCCTTCGGGAAACGAGGCGATGTTCGTAAAACAGCCTAGGACTTTGCGTTTCCTTTCCCTCGAAATAGCGTGTGTCGGAGAACGAGGCGAGGCGCGGTCGAGCGTTCAGCCGTGCGATGAAAAGCGGTCTGTCAGACGGTATCCATCCGTCGCTAATTAGTACACACGTGGATTAACCGTGGATCGCGTGTAACTGCGACGGATGGTGAACATAAAATATCGAGTCACGCCTGTCTCTCTCTCTCTCCTTCCATTATATTAATCAAACGAGCCGAACGGTCGGCGACAAACGATAGAAAGAGATCGTTCGTTCGTTGCGTATGATTAACGTTGAACAAACGAGAGCAGACTTGCCGGACGCGTTTCGTCGCGGCGCCGAAACGTCGTGACGCGGCCTGGTGTGAAATCCAGACTGCAGGGAAATTTGACGGATACCACCGCCTAGATTTTTCGTATTCGTGGCTAACGGCGCGCGTGAACCAGGCAATCGACGATTTCTCGCCGAGGAACGGGGCTAATGAGCGAATCGGCCCCTCCGACGTTCGCGATCGGTTCGTTTTGGTCGGTCGACCGAAGACCGATTTCTTCTCTTTTATTCATGCGAACCGGGATGCCCGTTGACCGCGATGCTCCTTAACGACTCCGTTTTAACGCCAGCTTTAATGAAATTATTCGGTCAATTTGGAACATTGCACCGGTGGCAATTGGATAAACAATATAGGCAAATAAAGAGAAAGCTTTTTGTATAATTATTATTTTACACGAACAATAATTTTCTTATTAGAGCGAGAGGATAACTCTCACCTGTATCATAAAACAAGAAAAGTTTCTAAAAAGAAATAGAACTACTGAAAATATTAAGACAAGTTAACGAAATGGCAAATTATAGTTGTACGCTTAAGGAAACGGTGATTATTTAGCAATCAGTCAGTTTCTAGTTTCAAAGTGTACATTTTTTATTTCTCATTCGTGGATATAATTCATTTGTCAAAGGAAGTACTTGGTGAAACTCAATCCCAGTTGATAGGTAGGAATACCCGTAGTAAATTATACTAATAAATTACTTTGTATTAGAAGCAATCAAGAGGAGGAACGATTTAATCATTAGGATTTGATTAATCGAAGATGAAATTTATCCCGGAATTTAGCTCGTAACTTCAACAATGAATGATGGCAATTTGTGTTGTTCGTTCACGGTTTCAATCCAGTCACTTCAACCTGAATTAATGAATAACCTAATAACGTTGCCCTCGTTGGCATTCACCCAAATGAGTCGTTTTACTATAGAACAGCTTTATCTGCATACGTCACTGTTACCGGTGTAAAAATAAGAAAAGAATCTTTTCCTGGAATTCAGAGTTATATTAATCCAAAGGTTGAATTAATTAATCTTGAATGCCACGAGGGCCAAGGATGATCAACACCACAAATTTCATATAATGAAATAATTAACCGTAAGAAGATTTTATTATTCATCTGGGAAACATAAATTAAGGTAAATATATTTTTGGAAATTTCCTAGATGGGAAAAATGATATATTTTCAATATTTTTTAATTGGTAGACAAAGTTTTCTAGGGTTAAAAATATTTAACCCTAATAATGCTATATGTATGTTAGTTAACATATTAAAAGGTCATTCACTGGAATTCCACGAATATAAAATCTTTTTTAATACCGACTATGACGACTGAATTAGTAATATCAAAGTATTCAGGGTGTTTGAACGTTACTTAAAAATAGTTAATAGCAAATAAAAGTGATACGTTAATGGTTACCCCTAGCCTAGTCTAGCTATTTAAATTCTATCGCTATAAACAATGTCCTACTTTACAGGGATAACGTGTAGAAAAATGATCATCGTAAATTTGTTAATCTTGTTCTATCGAGATTCGAATATCAAACACCAAGTAATTTTCCATACTTCTGTATGTTTACGTGTTTTCTTGAAACAAGATACGTTTCCAGGAACACCACTTTCCTCCCTGATTTGTTGGACGAGAGAATGGAAACTATAAAATTAAGAAAAGTATTTGGGCGTATATTTCAAGCGGAACATGACTTAATGTAAGAAAAATATTTTAAGATCTAAAACGTAACTTTTATGCATTTTCCTTTTGTTATCAAAATCAACAAAATCAGCCGGTTACGATTTTCTTTTGTTAAAAATATTTTACACATTCTGATATAACACACCTTATCGCTAAATCTAAATTCGAGGGCAAAGTGTTAAATACCCCAAAAGTAAAACACCATTCCATTCGATTCGTCTCAGACAATCATTCACCGGCCAGTACCGTATCAAGGATACCCCATTCTCGTACGATTATTAACTTTTTACATACTTAGAAGAAGAGGACAATCAATCGTCGGTATCCCTAATGTCCCTCGAAGACCCCGTCTCGATGGCCTAATTTCCTCTTTAACAGCCATTGAAAGGTGCCACCACGTCACGTAAAGCCTTTCCCAGTGTATCTGGTCGAAGAGAATGGGACGTTGTCAGGTGGTTTCGTTTTCCTCACGGATTTACGAGCTGACCTATACGAAAATAATTCTGATCGGTCGTTTACTAAAATTACACGCGTATCTTGTCCTGGACGTGGTCACGATTCACGAAATGCCAGCGTGTCGGAAGCACGTGCTACTCTTTCTGTTCTTTCAACGGTTTGGAACATCGCCAGTATCTCTACCCGTTGTGTCCCTTTATTTTCTTCTGTTCTCGTTTTCGTCTCCATTTACTCTTCTCCGTCTCCGGCTTGCTCGTCCATCTTCCGGTGGATCATCGGCATTCGCGGATCCTTTTCTTATTTCCCTCTGTCGCTTCAGACGCGCAAGAAGGTTACCCGGAATCGTGGACAGCTGTACGGTACAACGATTTTCCAGCTTAATTAGTCGTCTCAAGGAACAACGGGAATAGAGGAACGCTTCACGGAAGCGTGTACAGAGGAATGATTACCGTACCGAGGGTTCATTAGGTTTCTGGGGTATTTGCGAGACCAGAATATTCGGCGATGATTAAGAACAGACCCGACGTGTTTCTTATTCCGCGATGCCAGAGTCGTTACGCGAAGCCGAATGAAAATTAGCACGTGGATGGTCGCTGCCTTTGTGGTACCGCTTGAAACACCATCACCATTAAACGAGCTGTTCGGGGACCGTTTAATTCTGACTGGAAATGCGGCGGTAATTGGGACACCTGTAGAAATTGCGAAAGAAATTTGCACGCGCTAGCTTGGAATTATATAAAATTTGATACGCAGCTAAAAATAAATATAAAACGAAATTTTTTTCGTGCAAATGTTTTACGCTGACGGAAAGACACTTTATATCAATCCTTGAAATACTTGACACCGTACCTGAAAATAGTGTACAAGGGAAACGAATGACTGTTTATCGGGAAACATCGATGCTGTCCGAAACTGGGACGAAGGCTGCTTAGATTACAATTCAGCAAAGGAACCGAAGGACGCGAATTTTTGCCGGAAATAAAGCGCACGCAAACATCCACAGCTACAATAATAATCTTGGTACGAGCACAGAAAGAATTTTTCGCCGATCGAGAACCTTCACCCACTTTTCCGTCTCTTGAGGGAAAACTGCCGGTGAAATTTCGTGTGTTCCACGAAACGATTGGAAAATCAGGACAGTGTAACGAGAATTGTTTGACTTAACACATTTGGGCGTTTAATGATGGGCAATGATGTTCTAAATCAGGTACCACCCTAATTTCCAACTGGAACTAGTGCATCATAAGAAAATAAGGATTTTTTCTGTGAAATTTATAAAAGAGAATTGTGATACTAATATTAATGTATAACCCATTCGAGCTTGTTATAATTGGGTATTAATTAAAAATATTACCAACTGTTGCTACAAAGTCTTTAGCATCATATAGAGCAAATAATGATTCACACACTTTTCTTCAAGTAATAAACCTGCAATTAACAAATGTAAAGAAAGTATAAGCTTCTTTTTTAAATGAAAGTTTCATTGTAAAGTATACAATGAGTCATAAGTACGTACGTGTGTTAACTAGCACGTTGGTGTAGGGCAGTTGCATTCGTCAGACCAGTAAGAATGAAAATAATCAAAATCTAAATCTAGATTCAATGAAATAATAATATTCATTTAATAACCTGTAATATCTTTGTTGCAAATATTTATACTCTGATAAAAAAACAGAATAACATGTGTAGCGAAGTTGAAGAATCCAGGTCACATTCGATCGATGCTAATTTGAATGAAAAGTCCATTCAAATTAATACTTTTATAATGTATTGTCAGCACATTAGTAATGATCTTACTGTTAATACAGAACAGATGAATTAATTATACCATGCAAATACATTCAGTTCAAACAATCAAATTGATAATATACCTGGACAGAATGAATGAGAGCTTCATTATTAATCACTTTGATCATTTGTTCTTTCATTTCAATAATATTTCTCGAACAAAAGAAATTAATGAAGTAACAGATTTTTAATACAATTAAAATGCAAAGTGTGCTGATGGGCAGTGAGGTGTTGGAGTTATTTTAAACTCCACTTCTCAGTTTTTATTAATTAAAAAAATCAAAATTCTTAGAATCTTAATTACTTTTTTTGGATTTCGAACCAAAATGTGCCTACGTGACCTACTTTTAAATTCAAGTAATCGTATTTCTAATGATCTACGAGTAAAGACGTCTTGACACTATCTTGATCCACCGGCCTTTTGTCATTATTCGTCGTCGAACAAGCCGATGATAATGAAAGATAGTCTCGGTAACAGACCTAACCCAGTGCCATCGGCACGTACGACGCCCTCGTGTGTACGTAATTAGTCATTTAAAAGTTGATTAGCATTATGACGTACTTCATTTCCTCTTAAACGATACAAGTCGCTAAATTTCGTCCTTCGTTATCGATCACGTTCAGACACCACGTCCATCACGAAGTAGAAAAACAAATTAACATATTTTTACAATATTCGAGTATGCTGGAAAAACATTTTTTCCTGAATTTTTCCCGGTGCTCTCAAAAATATTCAAATGAATTGAACCGTAATGAAAATTGCTTTTGTTTCATCAAAAGTGGAATGTATGGCACTCTAGATATTTTCGTTCGATTTTCGTGTATCGAAAGAATAAATGAAAATTATCGTAAATTCGTTCGGTAGAAAGTTGAACCGAGCGAAATAGAAAGCTTCGCGATGGACAGAGCTGTGTTTACGCGTCCCGTTAACACATGATCAGGAAAGAAATCAATTTATCTGTGAATGCAATTCGCGTGCACGGTGTTTGCGCGCGAGTGTTGTCTGTAAAAAAGTGCTGGAGCAGGGACGACGTGTTTTGCAGCAAGGATTTCAGACGTAAATATTTGAAAATCGTAAAGCGATAAAAGTCGCGCGATAGAAAGATGGCCTCGTCATCGACGATTGTGTTCGTATCGACCAAACAAAACGGCGATACCCGGCTTCGTACATCCTCGGATACCGTGTAACGATCGGTTTAGAAACGTTGCAACTAGTTCCTAATGATAAATGATGTTTTTACATTTATCTGATTGTATCGTAAGTGTAGATTGACGTCAGAGACGAAAAAGGGACAAAATGTCGGTGGAAATTGTGGTCCAATTCTTTTACTGTGGTTTTTACTATGTGCAATATATTAAATTGTGAAATTAAATTTTAATAGAATCATCGTGAAATTTTAGTGTCAGTGTAGAATGTTTCTTGGGGATTGAAGTACATTCATTTACTACATTATTATTAATATTATCATATTTTCATTTATTCATAAATGTTCGATTCTAGTCAGTAATTCAATGCAGACTTCCTACTCTATTTTCATACTTCATATGCAACAATAATATTTTTCAAGATGCCCAGTACAATAATTTCATATGTTTCCTGCAACATATTCAGTCTTCTAAAGACGCGATCTCAGATTCCAAATAAATCATTTCAAGACTTTTAAAACATCTTTTATCCACGCTACAAAAATTTCAGAAAAATTTACCACTCAAACATCGCGATGATATAACAAACCTTGCAGCCCTCGGAGAACGACTTGAAATAAAATAATCGAGCGAACAGAAATATCCCCGAATAGATTTGCGTTCTTCTAATCGTTGAAAGCTTTTCCATCGAAAAGAAACGTTACCGCCTACGTAATTCGGTGAACATTTTAAATTAACACAGATCAAAGTGATTAATGAGAAAGAACAGCGACTAAGTCCAGAGAAGAAACAGATTCGAAGCTTGACCCTAGGTTTCCTCGAAACGTTGAGTTTTTCTCAAATTTACAATTTCCATCCATGAATTTATCCAAGCAAGAAGCTCTCGTCGTTCATCAGCTGTTTCTCGCCTGCCAATTTCTAGGGACTTTGAATCGAACGGAAATACATATCGCACACCCGTTACGGGGGTCTATTTCGGTGCGCGTTAGCATCTGTTCCTCGTTTCTACGGTATCGTCGCCGAGAAACGAGCCTCCGAGGGGAGGTGTATATAAATTTCCCGCGTTTCTTTCGCGAGAATACACCCGGAAGCTGGGAGATACGGGCAGATATATCCGCGAAGACCAATCCCCGATTCGTGAATTTAATCTCCGTCGAAACTGGGTCACCCTCGTTTCAACGGTGTTCCGCGAACCGTCTTGTTTAACGATCTGCTAGTCTTTGTTTTTGATTTTCAATTTTTTTTCCACGAGCGAGTTGCTGAATTTATGCACCAGCAGTAATTATTCCGCGTATGCTTGGTGTTGGGATGACATTTCTGTTGAACTATATTTTATTAGGTGTACAAATTAATTCGGTGTCTGTTCTTTTTTAATTGAAGACTTATTTTTCAAAAGTCAAGGTAACTCCAATTATTGAAGTAATTTATACTGTTGTCATATAAATATTCAAATTTCATTTACATCAACGTAGATAGACGCAGTAAGAAATCTGAATAGTGGATCTCGTCATGGATTCCCAGAAACGAATTCCTAGTGTCAATGTTATTCTCAGGTGTTTTTACGTTTCTACCGATCTTACCTTGATTTCGTGTTTCCTGACACTCGACAAGATTATAATATAGAAACATTCACACGTGGCCGGAAATTACTTAGCGAAGTTTCTTCCAGACTGATAGTCGTTTAATGCATCGACGCGTTACTCTTCGTCTCATTTTTATCCGCTCGATAAATTAATATTATTGCACTTGAAATGTCGAGAAGTCGTACGACGAGTTAACTAGTGCTCGGTTAACAGGTTAACCGTTAAGAGGGTAGAAAGGAGGGCAAAGGTAGAAAAAAGCTGGACGTTTCTCGTCCGAGCAGGCAGCGTTGTAAGCTGATTAAGTCGTCCTCCGGTCGGAGATTTCCATCCGTGTCTGATCGTTCGCGAATAATTTCCCTCTCCCCACACCCTCGACACCCCTCGCGCCCTCCGAGCATTTATATATCTTTTTTTTTCGGTCCCACGCGTGGTTCTCGTGCCGCGACAAAGTAATCTCGCCGAGATAAATTATTCGACGCGAGGCGAAAATGCAAATTCGTCCCGGTGGGCGAGGGCGGCAATTTATACGCGGCCCGCCGGATACTTTGCCGGCACTTAAGTGGCCAATCTCTTTCCCGCACACGCACCGGCCACACTAATTTATGCGGCTGCGTTTCGCGGCTGTTTCGCGCCACCGACACGTTCCTGGGACTTACTGTGCACTCGAAAGTCACGGCTGCAATTGGGATATTAACTTCAAACGATTGTTTTGACTTGGCTCGAACGGGTCTTAGCGATCTTTTTCTCGATCCAGACCGTTTTCGGTAATTTTAGGGATGATTCATGGCTTAGAAGGAGGCGATGAATTTCTGAGGTGGTTACAGGGTAGTGAGGAAGCTTCGCGATGAAGATTTTAAAGCTACTCTTTGCATTTTTAACTTCTGGCAATTTTGTATCAAATTAATTTTTCGTATCATCGATCCTAGCATATTTTTGCGATGTTCAAGAACGATATTAAGAGATTCCGTGTAGAAACATGAGTCGCGTTGCAGTATGATTGTATTGATGTTTGCGTTTGTTTTAAAATTATAATTTGTGGAGTTTCAGAGAGTGAGGAAGGCTCGAGTATCGACTGAAACGCAGTCACGTGCCTCGGAGACGATGTTTATGATTCCTAGCAGCTTTGAAATTAAAATTTATTTCACAGTATATGGTATAAGGTGACGCAGTTTCGATTTTAAGAACTGGGAGTACGATCCACTCGGTGTACGTTTACATGAATATTGAACAGTGTTTATGGTTTCTGGCTTCTTTGAAACTGAAATTTACATTACACTTTGTGAGGTCAGAAAATGGAAGAATATTCGTTGTTGCGTTATAGTGCCTCATCATCTTCATTACCGCATCGTGCTATTTATTATCATTTTTAAAAATCAGTTTCAAATTGCTAAAATCCAAAATATTGGAGTACACATTTCTTAATCTCCAATACATTACCATCTCCATCGAGCAATATCTCACAAAGACCATGATCATGAATCTCAATAATCTTCTTAAGGGATCCAAGAAAGATCGACGCGAACGGGACGCAGGAAAGGAATCGTGATCCGAAAGAGAGGATAAAAGGTCCTCGGAGAACGTCACGTTTCCTTATTAGCTAAAGTTCCGCCTGGCCGTGATACGACGATTTTTAGCCGATCGAAAGCGACGCAAAAAAACGACGAAAGAACGCGTCACCTCGGGACTCGTTCATCAAAATGACGTCGATTCAAGCCCGATCGCCTTACGCGACTCTTCGTGACTCGCCGATTCGATCTAACCGATTCCTGGAGCGAGAAAATCAGCGCGAGCCGAAATATTTCACGCTCCGCTTCTCCGCGAGTCGCGTGAGTAACGCACCCTTGAAAGTCTCGTAAGTCACGTGAAGCCGCAGACACGTGGTCAGCCTGTAAGGCTACTTGAAAACGGATCTTGGTCTTGAAAATACACGGCCTTGGCTCTAACTTTTGTGGCGCCAGACGTAGGTGGAACTATGATGCTCCTTAGTCTTGAGTGAATGAAACCGTGTCTTCTTTGCGTTTATTTCTGGCGATGATATTGAGATGTATTATAAAACAATGGTGCAGTTCTACGAGAGATAATTTTCAAGAAATTCAATGAAATATAGTCTCGAACCCTAAGAATAAAAAATTGCATGAAGTGGAACGAGCCACGCACTGTTCCAAGAATATCACCACTAACCCCCTGGAAGCTGGTATCATGTTTCAAGAATGAACCCAATCAATCGGAACAATATATTCCACAGTAGTGACCGATGTAAAGCAGAGGAATATCAGGGTTTATGAGCAATTACATAGAACACGGTGGCCACTGGAGTATCGAGTGTCGAAGAAACGAAGGGCTTCCTCGTGCCGGGAATATACGAGGCTTCAACCAGCCGAATAGCTGTGTTTTTCGGGCCGCGTGCGTCCCGAAATACGCGAAGTTAAATTATATCCTTCCTGGTAGAATCGGTCCGGCCTAAAATACGGGAGCCCGCGGTCTTTTCGATCAAAGGGCAGGGAACCGAGCGTTTATAGTTACAGGAGTCTCCCTCGGTCTGCTGGATGCATCGCGATCCAGGTGTCTGTTTTCGCGTTGCTGCAGTGATCCAGGCTGGATTAAACGTAGCCCGGACACGCCTTCGGAATTCCGGACGGTCGCGATTTCCTAGGCTCAACGAGTTTGGACGATGGCCAAAGTGGCCCGGTGACGAGGTTTCGCCTTTGCGAATATCCAAAAGCTCCTCGACGCGACTTTACCGAGAAATACCCCTCGGCTCACCGATCGTCCCTCCGAGCTGGAAATATGAAGGGAATATTTTTACGACCACTCGTCGAGCTTTTATTCGACGGTTCTTGCATTTAATTCCGTCAAATGGCACGTCTGTGAGGCTCTGGTGAAACGCGAGCTCCGCGAAGTACCGTACGACGGAATGCGGTATCGATTTTCGAACACGATTTTGATTTTAGGTGGTTTACTGATTGGTAATCGATCGGGGATATGAATGGAAGGATTACGGGACATTGCAATCTTTAAGCACGTCAAGAATTTGAATTAAAGTATTTATTACTAATCAAGCTTAGGTACATTTACAATTTCAATTATTATCTTCCAATTAAAATTAATTACTTCCACTGTAATATTCTTAATAGAACTTAACGAAAGCAGTAGACCAAAAGCTAAAATCTATTAGCCTCATTAACAACCTCATTACAACTACATGCGATCTCTAATTAAAATTCCCTCGGAACGTATCTTCATACGTTCTTGACCAACCACCGCATTCATCCCCGTACAAAGGGAACTGTTCATCCAGGATATAGTGAATCGAATATAGCCCCGATATTAGCTGTAATTTGGCCGGTTTCCACGAAACAGCCATCTAAGGCTTTGGTCGTGTGCCAGCGACAAAGTGCGATGGATTCGAACGTTGCAAAAGGGGTGCGTTTTTGTCAATGTGTCTTTGACGCATCTGTTGGGGGTGAGCCAAGTCCGAAAACGCGTCCGGTAGCGTAACTGCACCTGGATAAACCGCCTGCTACTTTCCTCCTCTACAAAGCAATCGTTCTGCTTAACTGTGTTGGAAAATTACCGTTCTGTCAAACGAGTGCAGTTTGCAGTGAATGCACCCTAATGCATTTCGACGGAAACGCCATATTCCAGGAACTGTTCTTTGTCGCGTTGCTCGTAGGTGGCCACCGATTGTGGAGCAATGTTACGAATTGTGTACTTTGGCAACAAATTTGTTGTGTGGCAATGTCAGCTTCGTGAGAAGCTTCGAAACGTTTGCGGGATTCCATGAAATATATGCTGACGTGGTAGATAGATGAAGATGAGTCTTCGTTCTCGTTGGGGATAAAATTAACCCCTTGCAATTGGATTTATTTAAAACATAGATAAAATGAGATTTTCCATGAACTGAAACTTTAAATGCATTCCTGCATCTGATGGGAAATTTTCCATCTATCAGAGATTCAGTTTTAGCGAGTAACGATGTTGTGATTGAATTATTATTAAATATAAATAGGCAGTTTCAACGTGACATAAGCTGATTATTGCAACTTTAATCAGATTATACTGAGCTGGCATGGAAGACGAGTGGGATGATGTACACCTAGCAAGTGGTATTCTCTTATCACTTCGGGATCGGTTGAAATAAGAAGAAATAGATGTTACTAAATCCACTTATATCAAAGCGCTGCCATGCTCTAGAGAATAAAATAAGAGACTGAATTTTATCAGGGAAACTGGTTACGCATCTCGGGTTCCTAGAAGCAAACGTTCACAACGAAGTCCCCGAGTTCTTCAGGGATAATATTATAATATATCATTATCCCTTCGGCAAGGTGGGTGTTCGTTTTCATCGAAGCCTAGTGTTTTCGTTGGTTCGTTGGCCCGAGACGTGCTGAAAGTTCAGCGAAAGCGACGACAGGAATTATTGTTGTCAGGAAAGATATTATTACGTCCGTCTGGGAAACTGGCCTTTGAATGAAATCCACGAACGACAGCAACAGAGACAGACGGTCTTAATCTCAAATGGACGGAGAAGACAGCGTGCTTTCCACGAAAATACGTGGTAGCCCGGCTGCGAATAGTCAACCCTCCTTTGAGCATTGCCTCGTGACGAAAATCGCGTGTCATACCGCGTAATCGATGGCTCCCGAAACGAGCATAAATCCCACGGCGAACGTTTGCCAGAAACGCGGAAATCATCGGCAGAGCCGGTTCGTTTGTGATTTGTTAGCCGGGTTACCGCAGAAGCTCGTTGTTCTGGCCGAGTTCGTGAATTAACACGAACGGGCCACTTATTAATCGCGGGGTTTATTAAAATTCCTTCGGGCAATTTATGAGCCTGACTGCATGCGGAAATCGTCCCGGCTCCTGGGAAACTTTGCTTCTATTTCGAAGACTCCGATCGATGCAGCCATTAATCTCGCGAGATACGATCTTTATAGTGAATTCTGCTTTGCTACACGCAGAATTTCTAAGTCCACATTTTACTAATTTCGTGAAATAATCGTAAGTTCCTGATAGTATTTTCGGACAGTAGTTCGATTCAAGGTGTTCCAAAGTATTTGCCCCATCTTTTCAGAAGATTTTCTCTTGGTTAGCTATTCTATAAGAACGTGAGAGCCAGTGAACGGTCTTCCTATTAGCTTATACAATTAGTCGAGTCTTAAATTTCGACCTTTACCGGCCTTGAGGCACCTTGAATCATAGCCTCTTCGACAGACCCTGAGAACCCACGTCGTTCACTAATATAAAAGGTACACTTTCATCTATGAAGAACATTCTCTTCATGAAATGACAAACATTTCACAGTGTACGTTTCTTCTTATGCTTCTAAAAATAAATGAATTATTTATTCATAGAACTGTGCAAAGGAATTCAAATTAATGTGTTTGTCGAAGTGTCTCCATGTTTCTTATCTATGACGTCAAAACTATAATCCGTCGCTCTTTGACGCTTTAGTTTCTAATATCTAGTGAAAAGAAGATTTGTTTTTTGTAGACAAATCATTGAATCACTGTCGTTAATTTTGGAAAATCTTTTCGTCGTTCTTTGTAATATAAATTATCAGAACTGAAGTATCTTTCAAGTTAGTCTTTTCACTCTAATTCGCGATCGAAAATCGCGTCTCGAAAATAGGGTTCCGCGTACCGCAAATGTGGAACACGTAATTAACGGGAGAGGAGACGAGACACAGTTTCAAAGGCTCTGAATTCCACGAACGAACAACCGCCTCATTCCTCTCGCGATCGTCGTAGGTGGGCCGTGAACAGCTCGAACGGATTCCCGTCGAGATGGAAACGGATGCTTGGATATTGCACTTTCCGCTATGGAATATCAGTCTTACTCGCAAAGCGGACGCAGCAGCCACATTCGGCCGCTGATGGAGCGAGAAATTCGCGCGGACATGTTCAGCGGCTGCTGAGTCTCTCCAGGCGAAGAGTCGACCGCTTCTTGGAGGTCGATCGGATTTATCCTGATCCCCTTTATATCGCGATGATCATTAAAATCGATATACCGAATCATTTTCAAGCCGATCCTCGCTTAAACGATTCATATCTCAGCTGTAGAATATAGCGTTAAATAGAGAGTGAATGTTTGCAAAAATATGTGTTCATAAATTCTTGGAAAAATTATCTTGTCACTGATTCTGATGGTTCGGGTTTCTTAGAAAGCTGCTTCGACGATTCTCTCGAGGAAACCATTTCAATTTTTATCTTCTTGTACGATGAGTTATTATTATTGGGATGAATGCTTAGAATTGGAAAGTGATATTTATTCCAAAATAATAAATTCGAAAAAAAGGGTGTTGATTATTCTTCGGAAGACTCGCAGTTAACTCGCCGTTGGAATTGCAAGGCGCGAGTCGAGTCGATCACTTATCGATCGCATCGATCGACGAAGGGGACTTCTTCGTGTGTATTTACCGCGAAATGCCGGATGGTTTGCTGTAAATCGTTTAATCGACACCTCGCGTGTCTCGGGACGATCGAAGGAGGTACTGGCACAAGGTGGATCTTTAAGGGCCATCGATCAGAGGCGAGTTGCTCGGACTAACAATGGATCCCGCTATCGTTGAATCTCTAAGGGATGACCTGATGGATCCTTGGTGCGAGCAACGATGCATACTGACTGGTGAATTGCATATCGATATCCCAGACGAAGATTTCGATCTTGCTGGTACCTACGTGAACACGAAATTTGCTTCTGAATCGAACATGCTCCTTCCTACCTATCCTCTCTTGAATGTTAACGACGAGTTCTTTTTCAAAATCGCAGCTGCGTTGAATTAATTCTGACTGCGTTCTTCAATTTACGCTTCCGGTGTGATCGTGCGATAGAAACCGAGGAAGGTGCACAAGATCTTCTTGCGATCTTTCCGCGAACTATAAAATAAGAATTTCAAATGAAAATGAAGAACTATGGTATTTTCTGAAATTTCTTAGCGGGAAAATCACACAATTACTGCTGTTGTAATTGCTGCATTAGGTATGCTTGATATAATTGATCAGATTGTGAGTACCTATATGCATCGTGCTTTCGAGAAGCGTCGGGATTTCACATGAACCGTCCGGTGCATTCTTCGCGAAATACTTCTGCTTGATTGCGCGAGACGTTGAATATAAAATATAATCAAAGAGGTGCAAGATCTTGAAAGAAAAAAGAAAATTCAAACTGAGGTTTATTGGAAAAGTAAAGTGGACAAATCAAATTGGATGCAGCTGAACTTTAAAGTAACCAAAATCATGGTATTCTGATCATCTTATAACAGAACCACATTCCACCCTGATTCCATTCAACATTCCGATGCAACTCGTCACTCTAAGCCACGATTACCAAAAACTCTGTAAATCCTGTTCCCTAGAGATAGGACGAAATTCAATTCAATCAAATTCCAACGTAAGATTTGAAACAATTATTCCGCAAGATTCAAAGAAGTAGCTGACATCCGTAACGCGAGCGGATTCTCGTAGTCGCGCGATTCGTCGCGTTCCCTTCGGTCGAGAACGCGGTCCGTGGCGAAGTCGAGCACAGGGCATGCACCCGTGAAATGCATCGGTTGCATCTCCCCTCCAGCGTGTCGGTGGTTCGGTGTGCCCGCCGCAGGATACACACTGCCCCACCACGGGCATGACAAATACACACATTCGTACATATACACACATTTATAGTGAGGCAGTCCGGCGTCCTCCGCGCGTCCCTCTTTCAAGACAGCTGCCCCACGGGTACGAGTATCCCCACCTTGGTATCACGCTACGTTTCGTGCTGCTGTGGTTTCTTCGTGCTGCGAGCTTCTCTTCTATACCAGTGCTACCCGCCGACGACCGCTAGTCGACAGGCAACCGGTGAAGGAGCCGTTTATGCTCGCACCGATAGCTGAACACGCTCTTCAGTGTCATATCTTTGCTCCAATTTCAAAAAGTCTTTCGCGAATTCAATTTCAATCGCAATGAAAATCAGTGCATCATCGGGAACAATCTTCTGCTGATATTCTTCCGGAATAAGCATTTTGGAGCTGCGGACGAAGTGGCTGCGAAAGCTGTTCGCCACTTGTTCATCAAGTTCCGTTTATGTTATCGCGGATGGATCGAGACATTGATATCCATCGTTTGGACATCGGTGATTTTGTGGGTGCGATTCATTTTGGAGTGCAGACTGATTCGTAGAGAACCGTGAACCAATCGTGTATCCGTGATTCGATGCAACAGTGTTGATAATTAGAGAGAAAACAATCTTCGGGTCACGTACGTACGAACGGGTCAACGAACAACCGGAAGCCGCGTCAATTACCGCTGCCCCGCCAGTTCGTTTGACATAATCCTCACCGTTTCGTTGCACGTATAGTCTCTTCGCGGGAAAACAAGTGTTATTATTCAAACTGCGAGTCTCTATGGTGAAACATCGTATCACTGTCGATACGATACTCGGTGCCGCGTGTACATTGCATATCACGCGTACCGTGTGCTGTTTCTAGCCGGCCGATAACCGGAGCTTGTTTTTCTTCGAGCACTGAGTTTTCAGTGTCTCAGTGAGGATATCTTGCCGCAGCTGATCGACAGGGAACAGGTGGAAGACGAGCGTGTTTTTCCGCCGGGAGAGAGAAAAAGACTTTGCTGAACTGTGTACGGTGCGATTCGTGGCGGACAAGTGCGATCGATCGTGACACGAGCACAGCTGGGTGGGAGTTTCTTTTTGACGCGAAATGCGGCGATCGAGCCGCGTCGAGTTTCTATGGCAGAGGATCAATAAAACGCGAAGCTCGACGAACGGTGGCCGATTGAACGCTCCAAAGCGTATGGTAGCCATCGACGGTATGGGATTTTTCACGTTCGCGTGCCGTTGAAAGCTCGAGCAGTTACATCGGTTATCGAACGAGACGCTGCCACGAATGTGCCGACACTGTCACGCAGGAAACATGAAAGGTAAATAGAACGATTTCGTAATGGAGTGATCAGCTCGTATCACCTGGTTTGTCGGCGACGATTTATTTGCGTTTACGATTGTCTATTATCTAGTAGAGTACCTCTTAAATAGCGATGGGATCAAGTTGAATCTGAATCAATTCTGATACAACAAATTTCAACAGAAAATTTTTATTTCATATTTGCTCCATTTAAAAGCAGAATATGCCAGTACTTTTTCTATTTAAGTTGAAGAAAAATCATCCAGTCAAATATGTTCTATCTCTATTTTTCACCCAAAATTTGTTCACCTTACCTGGAAAAATATCTAACACAGCTTTGAGGGAATTACAGTATTGGCTGATACGATATTCGCTCGAGAGACGAGCGTGTTTGGCGAACCGATAAAGCCTGGCAGTCGTTCGTTCGTTTCCGATGCTCGTTCAGTGGCTCCCACCGTACCTCCTGTCTTATCTTCGGCCGCTTTTTTTTCGTAATTGAAGTCTGTATTTGCATGGCAAACAGCCGAGTCGAGAAAGCGGCCTGGTATCCGGCCTCCTCCGATGTTTCCGACCGTGTTTCGAACTAATTTTACATTATCGACAGATGTGCGCTTGTGCAACGAATATCGTATGCCGTTTGAGAAAAATTTTTCGTGCGTTCTTTAAATTGTAATCTGCTCGATATTTTAAATTTCAAAGGCAATAGTTTGTTAAGCTATTTATGTTCTTCGCTGGATTCACAAGTCGCGGTGGTCGTATTCGCGTTTATGTATTCTGCGATTTAAGACTGTGCTATTTTTACCTGGTCTGGGATATGCACTGATCATTTGTATTGATTACTTGCTATCAATTTTCAACAGAATTCTTTTTATTTTTCTATTCTTGTTAAATTTTGCTAATATACACTATTTTAAAATTAATCGTGATAATTCATTGAAAGTGTTTAAAAATTTCTGATAATCTCTGAATGGCGTATACTTTGGTCCAATCAGATGTCAGTTTGATAAGAGACACGAAACGATCGATTCGACCGAATGATAGCACGCTTTCAACGATGTTCCCGATACTTTTGGCTTCATTCACGATCGGTCTTGGTGTCGTAGCTCGTTGTAATTCACACTTGGCTCCCCAGTGTACACGTGTCGCTCCACATGCAAATCGATTTACGATAGCGTACTCTTCGTATCGCGTTTTTATCACCCGGAGATGAACGACACGTCGATATCGAGAGCCGATAAACAGTGACCGGGAAGCAGGCTGCACGTGACGTCGAGCCTGCAGCAGAAGACACCTCCGGCAGTTATCTGTTCGCCGTTATCAGAATTTTTGCGAGATAAGGCGCAAAGGTGGACCCATGTTAGGGTTTGTATCTGCAAAAATAATATTGAGAACTACTGAGTCAAAAAAAAAAAACAGACTCTTGCAAAATACTGGATGTCGTAATCGCGCTGAAAAGTCATGGTTAATTAAATTGCCCGTTTTAATAATCATGAAATCATCGTCGACCAAAGAGATCCAACTTTGTCCGCGTGGGTGTAAGTGTACAACGAAGCAGAAGCTTGAAAACAACAAGTTGGCCTTCGTAATGTTGCCTCGTGTTTTCAACATTTCCTACGATCACTCGGCATCTTCGATCGCGTCCTTCCGTATATCGATACATGCAGGTGTGTCGCGGCTCGATCGGTTGTTACGTAAACTCGGATCGAAATTCACGCTGGATAATCGCGATACTTGCACGCGGCCGTGAGAAAACTGCGACGATTCTGTGGGAAACGATTATTGCGGGATTTACCAGCGCCAAATCAGAGCACCTCATCAATTGCTGCGGTGATTTGAACGCTGTCGCTGGAGACTTCAATGACCAGACAGGAACGTATGGAAATATTGGGGGGCATGGATATTGAATCGTTTTTATTAATCTTTAAATACTTTATTCCAAATTAATACATGAATTGATTTGAGAATAATATTTTACAAGAGATTTTTTTCAAATTCGGTATTCTCACATCTTAATTTCGCCAGATATTCATACTTGATAAATTCCTTTCTCTGAGTGTCCAGTTGCCAGGGAATCGACCTGAAATTCAGTAGAGCAAGGTCGTAAACTTCAATTTCTGACTCACCGCTCGAAAATTCGCGCATAGACGTCACGAAACGCGTAAAACAGTGAACGCATCAAAAATCGAGCGTTGATTCACGCCTGCAACGCGTGACGCAACGCGATCGATCGTCCGTTCGTTCATGGTGTTGCAAGCTTATCAGTCTCGTAATGACGAGAAATTATCGAACAATTCATTGTTTCCTTTGACTGACACAAGTTCTAGTGTAGCTGGTTTAAAGGTCGCGCGACGAGTTCGTACTCGATGTCAAGGGTCGATCATCGTGGCTGACATCGATATCGACAATTTGTCGAGCGTGTAATCGCACGAACTCCATTGCAATGTTTGATGGATCGATGGTGTATCGTTTGGTGATCTTGATCGATGATTAATGAAGGACAGATTCGAATGGCATGTGGTCCTCGAACGAAGAATTTCGTGTAGAAATAATTTTGAAAATTGATATTCGATTTTTGGGAAAAATTCAAGAATAGGCCAATTTCTTTTTCTATCCTCCTTCTTAGTTATGGGAAACCTACATTGCATGCAAGTGTACCTTGACTGAACGCGAGCTAGCATGCGTCTATTCGCGACGCGGAATTTTTACACATTGCAACGTTAACCTTGGAAGATTGCATCACGCCACGAGGACGTTTGTTACCTGCCGTGCAGAATGAATGGGTCCGGAGAACCAGCGCGTGCATTTGATCAAGCGTGAAACAGTTTGGAAAATCCTGTTCTAATGGACTGATCTTGCGGGGACCGTTCAGAATTCCATTACCTTGGAAGATTTACGGGGCATGCGTGTCATTCGTGCGATCCAGGGACGACTTTTAGAATTCGTATTTTGGGACGAATTATAAATACCCTTCCTCCGAGTGGTGGAACTAATTTTGAGTGACGGATGCCTGATCGAGGCGCGCGTTTAATTTTCGATGGTCTTTGCTTCGAGCGAAATGGACGGGACGAAATGGAGTGCATAATCGAATGATCAGTTCGGTCTATTGATTTAAATCATTTAAGATTCTTTGACCTATATCGAACAATATATTTTTCCAATTCTTTCATTCATCGACGTCACCCACGGAGATACTGAATGGAGTATGAAGTATCAATAAACTTCGTTATATTTGAAAGTAGAATTTATATAATACGTTTTTGCTCCAAATAACGAAAATGGCCTTCGACCAAGTGAAAGCGACCAAAACACCTTTTGTGTTGGAATCGATACAATTGGAACAATCGATATATAGTTGGAGGCAGAAGACGTATATACACTTTTGAAAAACAACCTTCCATGATTTCGTTCGACTTTCCGTCTTGTTAATAGTTTGCGAGTTGAAAGACGTGGGTGTTCGTTGGGTGAATGAAATAAGTAAAAATGATATTAATATTAAACGTGACACCGATGGGCGTTCGATCTATGGCTTCGCATATTAAACTGATTCATCATCCGATCGATAGGCAAGCACGTATACCTATTTTCATTAATAACTAATCATTCATGAAGCATCCATTAAAGCATCCATCAATCTTAGAGTTACTTTCTGTACATCAGCCTCCAATCTGCTCTAATTAATCAGACACTGCATCAAACCTTATTCGATTTCCATTGATTTCACTGCGGCATACGTTCATAAAATATTGGGATGCCCTGAATGTCCCACGATCTTGACGCATCAATCGTTGGCGCCACTCGGTTACCTGATTTACGACCGTGCTATATCCCTTTTCACGAAGCGTGCGCTCAAATTTACCGGGGTACACGTCGTCGAGTTTGAGTCGTTAGAAACACGCCCCGTGCGGCATTAGTTTCGCACGGTGAGTCAGTAGAGCTGACCGTTGCTCCGGTCGAGGCACCCATAAACATGTCCGGTGCAATGCAGCTGGACAGGCGACACTGCGGTGCGTTGCAACGACCCAAATGCCAAAAGCGGGAGAAGGTATGGCGCGAGTTACTAAATAACAGGTTCTACCCTAACCGCAACACGCCGGCAGCCCTCTCGGTCGCGAGAAACCGACGATCGTCAGGTATTAATATTTATAAATGCCACCTTGAACTGTAATCGCTTCCGTGGGATCTCCTCTGACGATGCCCAGTTCTGGTTCCGTCGCTTTGTTGGCCACCCTTTGAAACCCATCGACGCTGGAATTTTTAAGAGATTATACAGCTGTGTAATTTAACAAAGTGGCATTTTGCTGCTGAACACAGAGTGCGATGCGATTTCACGACAGAGACACATTGCAAATTAGCACTTATGCTGTATCAATTTAAAGTTTTACAAATTTCAATTCGTAAAATCTTAAATTCCCGGATGGTATTTATGGTAAAAATTGGGTTACTCTCGATTCTCCGAAAAATCCTCACGGTTAATCTGTACTTTTGCGACCATAAATTTCATGCGTTCCGCGAACACTCGATTCCCAGCGCGTGTAACCCTTTCGTTCATCGAAGTCGTGGAATTTTTGCGGCGACATGGTTTATCGAGGTCCTCCAGGCGCATTATTTTCAAGAGTAATCAATATGTAAATAAACGGCTGTTGCTACCGAGCAGTACACGTTCGCCACGTAGCGCAGCTGGACAAGACACGCGGCGTGTGTCGTAACAACCCAGATGCCAAATGCAGAGGAAAGAATGGCGCAAGTTTCTAAATAAAAGGCCGGTGTACCTTAACCGCAGGAATGTTTTGCACGGTGATAAAAAGTTACGAAACTTGCAAACTATTTTTAGCCGATCGGCCGAGTACAACCGTGATTCTCAGTTAACGTTACGGTATCCTCCGGTACCCAGTTTACCTTATCGTATTTTCTTATCAACGGTCTCTCTATCTGGCGTGAAATATTCATTGCTGGAATATTTCACGGTTGTCAGCCCACCGCTTTCGATTTGATGAATGCATTCGGTGGAATTCAGCTTGACCGCAGCAATTAACAGAGACACCGATCCGTAAATTGATTTCTACTGAAAAATTAACGCCCGATAGCCTATAAATAACAGGCTAGCTCGTAGTATAGTATACTTTGATACTTTAAATACACCTTTTCAATTGATTCGTATAAAAATACAAAAAGAATAAATAATAATCTCAGTGGCTATACACACAAAAGATTCTAAACAACTGGTGAAAATTCATTCACCGTCTAAACGTACCATAAACCAAGAAGAAAGAACTCTTCAATCATAAACCACCCGGTGTGCAACTGGCCTTGCGGTTCTAAGGTTAACGACGAAACGACCAGCTACCGTTCTCCAGCTGAAACATCAAACCGGAGGCGTCGAAACGAGGCAAACGTTTTGCTCGGTGCAACCAAAGCCGCGATCCTCCGTTGGAAACATGATAATTCCGCGAACGAACACCTCTGTGGCAAGCGACGAAATCGATCGACGATCGCGTGAGAAAATCCGGCTGCTTTCCCGCTTTGACGCGCAACCATCCGCGTCTGCTTATGCACCGGTTTCAGGAAAACAAACGTTCGAGCAGAGGAGGAGAGAACTCGGATGGATCATAACTCAGAGTCGAGCTCTCTGCGATCGAACCGCACTATGAATAGTAGCTAATTGACCCAGTTGAACCCCAGTCGGTCGGCGCAAGCCACGATATAAATACGATACCGATACGACCGGCCGATATAGAGGAGGTCTGATTCTATGGGTAGCCATGCAACGCGGGGGTTCTTGCGTTTTACGCTTTCCGCTTGGAACATCGAGGACGACAAGCTTCGAAATAGGGAGATCAAGTTCAGTTTGCTCTCGTAAATCTGAGTCGATTGTAAAAGTCAAATTTTAGGTCAGACTTGTAAGGTCCTTGTTTCGGTTTCATTAAATATAGGTTGATGAAAAGGAATGTTTAGGGTAATTAGATACAAGCATTAGAATTTTCTAATTTCTAATAAAATTCGAGGAACTTAAATATATTTCCAGTGGAATGTTCAGAGTTGATGCCCTCTCTATTTAGAATTCTTTCAATTAATTAAACATGCATTGGGCTAATAAGTTTTAATTTGTACGATAGGTATCCACGAAAGTATTGGTAATATATTAAGTGGGTATTTTGATGAGAATTCGAAGCGAGAGTTTGAAGTGAAAGTTAAGAAATAGGGACATGAACAGTGCAGTTTAGTGTATTTAGAAAGTTTGTTAATCGTTTTGACATTTAACAATATTTCGTCAATATTACAATGTAGAAGTTGCAATTGGCTTACTTAATGATAGTCAAAGAATCACTTTGTAAAAATACTTAGATCTTGAAATAGATCATGAAAATATGATCTAAAAAATAAAACGGTAGCAGGAAAATTGAAATACATGGGACTGAATTGAATTCTGCTGTTTTGTTTGAACAACTTTGTACCTCGATACATGGAATATTCTATTCAAACACGGTCAACTTGTGTTTCTTTTGTTAAAAGTGAAATGGAATCGCAGTTGGAATTAAATTACAAAGTTAACCTGATGACAGAATTGATGGCATGCAGCCGAAGGTGAACATACAGAAATAGAAGCCAAGCATCGCATGTATAATTGAAGGGTTTTATCGATCACGTTTCTATCTTTAACTATGTTATTTTTTCATCGTTCTAGGATCTATATTCTATATTTATTTTTATCACAATCTTGCATACCTTTGAATACATTTGCAGTTTTACAGAATTATTTAAATTATTTCCTTTCGTATTTCAATTTTTCTGCCTTTCTCTACCCCATAATAGCAAAAGTTTAATTAGCAGAAAAGGCAGTAATTTATTCTGTTATGTCACCAATGATCCCATGGATCTTTCCATAGATTGCGAATAGATAAATGGCAGGGTGTAAGGATCAAGAGATCACGAGATCTAAAGATCTAGGAACACGCACGGACCAAAGCTGTATAGTGGATGTGCAATTCTCATGATAAATCCAACTCGAGTTACCGGAGATTTATATTGATCATCCTCTCGTTGCGATCTCGATGACCCAGTTTCTCGATCGCACGCGCGCACCCAGAGAATTGATAGTTAATTAAGTTACCATCCTTACAATCCTCTCGAACGTTATAGGTTTAGAAATCTATCGATGATTCACAATATGAACATCGACGTCGAGTTTCAATGATTTTTGAATCGTGAATCCTCCACGAAATCAATGATGTTCATCGATTTTATTTTATTTTAAAGAGAGAGGATGTGCCAACGGGTTCGGCGAAAAATAAGCATCGTTGAGTGATGGATGCTTATTAAAGAGAGAAAAAAAATTTGCCATTGCGTAAAGTGATTGGGAATCACGATGATACGTATTTTCGAAGGTGTCGGCTTTCGAGGCGCACGATACGTCAGTCAGATCTGGTAAATCGGTGATTAACTTTCGAATATCTTTAATTCGATTTAAAAAGCTACGTTTCGATCGAATTCGATTAAGATTAAAAAAATAGAAATTACTTTTTTTACCTTCATGTCGATGTAATATACAATTATATTTATTATGTAAGTAGAAAGGTGCTTATTTGGTCCTTACTTACAAAATGCTAAAGATTTTCTTTTTTGAAAATAAATAATTTAATGATAATCAGTCGGCGATTTACAAGGATCCTTGTGGATAGAGAAAGAGAACGACTCATGCAGCTCGCGACAGTTTATACTTAATGAACGCGTCGGCTCATTATCTCTTTCGCGTATCCACTTTTTGTTCTCCGCGGGCTAGGTTCGCGCGTACAGACACGGTTCCATTAAAGCAGGACAAACGAGGCGCATCGAGGCGCCATTGATCGTAACGAAATCGTAGCCCGATTACTCTTGTTCCGCGATCGATAGATTAACGCTAACGATTGCCGATTACGCTCGCTTCCTGGATGTACTAATTGCCAACGTTCCGCGAGCAAACCCTCGTACACAGCACGCTGTTCGCCTGACGTATCAATTAGCATTCGTGGGACTGGGTTTCACTTACTCGCCGTTATTAGCGTAATCAATAAATATTAACGGGACGGCTCGGATAATTGGAGTTAACAATTTCAGATAATCCTACACCGCTTAAATAAACGTCTATCTCTAATGCGGTATCTAACTGTTCGACTTAAAGGAACTCGTGAGAAAGAGAACGTTAATGTCGACGATAACGTGTTGTATATTCGTGTAACTAAATAAAAAGGAAAGCTTAATTGATAATTATTAATTTAACACTTTGATGCAAGTGTGTTTTGTAAAATTCTTGAATGTTTAGTTTAATTTTTAAATTTTCCCAAATTAAGTGTTTCATCTTATTAATTAAAGTCCTTCGCATTAATTTAATCCGATTGTTCTTCGCTTTTAATTGAATTTAAACGAGTGCTACCGCGGTCTGGAAAAATAGAGAAACAACACTGGATCCCCGACAATGGTCACGGTGAACGTTTTATGGGCCCATCGAGTTTACGAGGAGATTAATGCCCGCGGGCCCAGTGGACACCGCGCCGGGCCCATTCAGGATCTTCGTTTGTGAGAGTCGATGCACTTACGAGTTCGAAAATCGAGCATCCCTCCCGGCTGTCTCGAGGTACAAACGACTCGATCACGATACCTCGGTGTCCCGATTATTTGATTAACGATCCGTGTAAATCATGCCTCGGGGAACTTAGCAAAATTTCATCTCTGTTTAGAACGTAATTCGCCTCCTAATGACGCGATCTGATCGATCGACCATCCTCGAACGGCTAAGATCTCGGTTGCAGCCTCGATTTCGTTGCGAAACGGGGCAAGTTTGTTAACACGTAGTGAGATACTGGCAAATTGATCGTTAAAAGTTGTTGAATAACTTGTTTAGTTACTTATTTTTTTACCGGATGTATTAATTTGACATTTTGATCGATGGTTATACGGATATCTTAAGAAAGTTATTCACTGTGAAAATTGTAGATCAGTTGAAGAATTCTTTACCATTTTGCGATCTACTGTGTCGTTTTTGAGATACAAGCGATTAATGATCGTACGTTTCATTTCCTGGTCGAATACGTTTAACAGTAGATCAAGCAATTTTGTCGAAACGTTTTGAAGGATTTTAGAGAGAGTCAAAATGCATTCAGATTAGAATTTGAAGGGTAAAGTTTTTGATAGATTCATCTTAGAGAAAGTAAACGTCGATCTCAGGGAAGAATCTCCATATTGATGAGTTCATCGAAAGTGGTCCCGGGTTATATGTAAATCAATTTACGTCACGTGGCCAGTGTTATGCAAATAAAGTACAAATCGCGTAGTTTAGTTCCGTGATTATCGCGGGAACCGTGATTACGAAAGGAATCGTCCGTTACCATTAACAGCACAGGACTTTTATAGAGAAAGTACCGTTACTCACCATACGACGTCATAATTCTAATAAAATATAGTGACTAATGTGACAGAGGTAGGAGCCAGGTATACCGGACTTCATTAAAATTCAAACCTAACCGAGCCTGTGTTTTGATCATCCTCTCTAACTTAATTAACGAGCATCCGGATGTTAATTCAGCAACGCCTACGAATCTTCGTTCTGCACGCTATCACTATAAACTAGAAGAATATTTTGCCTTTTTAAACTTCATCTATGTCAGAGAAATTTAAGAGTATCTCAACGTTAATAAAAATTAATAATAGAAATCAAATAAATTTGAAAAACATTTGTCATTCTATGTATCACGTATAGCAAGTGTCCGATAGACTTTCTAAAGGATAAAAGATCACGTTGAACCAAATTGAATATGTAAATACCTTATTCCTCGTATAATGCATCGTTGAAAAATTCCAAATGAAAAGTACGAAGGAGAACAGTGCTGGAATTTCTAACAACTAATTTATCAAAGGTACAATCTGATAAAGGGGGTCGTTTCTCATTTTTTCCTCGAAGCACGTCACGTGGAGATCCCTGGCAGAAGCAACAAATTAATGTGTGTCCTACTAGCCAGTAACCCAATTCTTCGTCCCGTATGAAATTACATACATTTTCCTAGACCGGTATCAATATTTCAATTTCATAATCATATTCTAACAGTAAAATGTAAATTCAAAAATTTTTCTATCGTCCTTTCAATTTCTTCATAAGAAGTGATTGAAGGTAGATAGATGGTCGTGGATCGATCTATGGTGTCGGGTTGAGATCATAGATCCGAGATCTGGTTCAGAAAATCTGGGTCGACGTTGCTTGCGCAAGTCGCGATGGAGGCCACTCGAAGTTTCAACGTGGTATATCCACGATCGCGTATTCACGGTGGCTCGCGATGGAACAAACGGAGACAGAGATGAATGGACGTCTTTGGTTAAGGAAATAAAAAGGAACAACTGTCACCGGTGCCGCGAAGCTGCACGAAATTTCGGGTGAAAGCTGATAAGGGATAAAGTAACGGGTTGAGAGAAATGTATCGATGCCTCGGTTTCGCGAACGGCTTCCAAGAAAAAGTCGTACAAAGAGTTCCTTTTATGCCGCTGTTTCTCCTGGACAAAGATCCTTCGAGGTGATCCCCTGTTTTAAAGATACGCGTGTGTATAGTGTAGGACGTCGTGTTGGAGCAATTGGCAGAATTGAAATTTTAATGAAACTCTATTAATGAGTTGCCAAAAGGGTTCATTTAAGCGAAGAAAATATTTTAAAAATTTTATTGAACTTCAACTAAGAGGAATCTCTTATTTTTGTTACAGATTACAAATTTCCAATAGATGTTTCCAGCGTAACCAATGATCACCCCTTCCTCGAAGCTGATTCCCTGCAGAGTCTATTCAGAAGATTGCACGCCCTTAACCGGTGTGCTAATATGAAAATTGACACTCATCACACTCACAGTACCAGTCACAACAAAAGCGTAAGTAAATTCCATTTTTTCTTCAAATAATTAGTATTATCTTCCAACCCTTTGAGAAATTAATTATTTTTCTCTTAATTTAGTGATGATTTTTATCACTCTACCTTCAAATTGAATTGGTTATTGAAGTGATAAATACCATATCATGGTTAAACTATTCCGTTGTCGCTTGTTCGTTAATTTCCTGTTTGCTTCATTCTTTTATTCGCTCGAAGGACAGAAAACACTAAACCTACGCGTTTTCTGTATTAAATATAGCAAAAACACGCGATGGGATTAAGAATAAAAATTCATTTCTGACGTCATCTACACTCAAGGAGATAGCCTTGAGGGGCCAATTCATTTTGGACGTAGATCAGTGAAAAAAGTATTAAGTTTCAACCTAGTTAATCTGTTCAGAACATGAACACGTCGGAAAGATGATGGGAGTCCCATTAAAAGGAAAGTTACAAAAGATTTAATAACAGAATCTTATAAATCACTAATGTGCTTATTATTATTCTTTTAAGCCGCTTAAATTTTTTCAAAAAATAATTGCATCAGAAAGGATCTTTCTTCATCCCTGAATCCTTTTACGGCGGTCGGATTCCGAGTACTTTTCGGAACTCGTTGCTCGTTTTCAAGTACGACCCTTTTCAAGTCGCATCGGAGATCCAAAAGAGGATCTCAAAAGACGGAAATACCGGTGTAGATCCGAAATCACAGGGTGGCGACGAGGTATGGGGCTCGCCGCGACAAGGGACCACCTCTACCTAAACACTTCTTAGAATCCCACGGTTTACGTGCACGCTCCTTTCAAGGATCACGTACCTTCGAGAACTTCCGCGGTTCGCCGAGATTATCTGTTTGAACGCGGCTCCGTTCTTCGAGTTTTCGGAAACCAGACACTTTGCTCGACTTCCGAAAGGATTCGTCATTCTTTCCTCGCCAGAGTGTAATCTCCAGATTTTTCAAGGACCACGAGGAATGTCAAATATTTGACAGTGATTAAAAGGTGAAAAGGTTCTCCTTAACCTTTATATAGAATTTCCTCGGTGGTGATGAAGTAATCTGAAGCATTGCTTCATTTAACGTGTCCAGTGTAATTTAGTCATTTCGATCGTGTAGTTCGGCCTAATAGCTTGAAAGGTTACGGTAGATAAAATTGATCCTTTGTGACTTTAAATCCCATCAATCAATGAACCTTTTACTCAGGTGCCTGTTCCAATACACTTTCTCTTTTTGACTGTTAGTAGATATCCGATCGTGTTCTAGTGCTCATAAATAATACAATTCATCTTTTGCGTAATGACGTGTCGATTGATTCGAACGCAAGGTGAAAGGATAATTGAATTCATCTCGGACAGAGAAAAATTAAGAGCTAAATAATATTATCGAGGCGATAAGTGATATTCGTGTATTAGAAGAATAATATAAAATCTAACAAAATGAAGATCAAGAAGAATCTATTGAATTCTGAATTGAATTGAAAGATTATCTATCGTTTCAGGGTTAATAATGAAAGTCTTAGAAAGTCTATCAAGCTTGAAATGAAATTATAACATTCTACTCTCGGTAAGCTTTGTTTTCGTCGTCAGATTATTTCGTGAAAAAAGTACCGACGTCATCTCAGACGTCAGTCGGACGATCCGTCAGGTTTTCATAAATCTGCTCACATTTACGCAACGTCGTCGACTCTAATTCCTTCTTCAACATTTTCCCGCGAGCCGAGTAAAATTCCAGCTTCGTTGAAACGGTCTTTCGTCATTTGTTCGTCGGCGTTCCATCGAACGACCGAAGGCATATCGTGGCTTTCGTTATCTCGAATCTCTTTCCAAGGCAACTAATTGCAGGCTCGAGCCATCGGAATTCAACGAGTTATGACACGTATCCCAACGCGTATGGTCATTGTTATGCACGACCCTCTGTTGTCTCTTGCGCTATTCTTACGATTTGCTTGAGGACGAATCTACCGATGGAATAACAACTAACGATCCTCACGTGACCGGGATAAGAGTGTAGTTAATTATCGTGAGAGGTGATGCCAGGCATGGTGAAACTGTCTCCCTATGTTGACCATGGAATAGAAGTTCACTTTTGTTGATACTTTCTTGAAAAACCTCTTTTTTATTCAACGAAAGTGTGTTCGTAAATTTTCATTTAAAAAAAAAATCATCTGTTATATAATGGGGGCGGAAGAACAATCGAAGAAATTGAATTAAAAAAGCCAATTCTTTTATTTAACTTTCGACGAGGGGCACTTTCTTGCTCGCATTGTTTAATGAGACTTCATTGTGGAGGGCATGCATGGCGCTGGCACGAAACTCGTAAAGATCAATCTGTAAGAATTGTCGGTGACTTATTATTTATGGCCGAGCAGGAAGCGTTCCAAAATTGCACAATGAGCATCGGTGACAACGTGGTCGGCTCGCAAATCACGGTTAAAAGCGTTCCCGTGGCGAGCTTGAATCAATTATACGCCCATTCCAAGCCCGTCGATTAAGATCGCGAGGATCAATTCGTGCGATCAGAAGAGAGAAATTACTCGGATCCATTCACGCGACCCCCGTAACAATCGCACAAAGGGAGAGGAACGCAGCTACGATTGAATTCATCGCGACCGATCGTGATTGCTGCTTTTTTATTCGCCCCGACAGAGGATATCGATCTGCGTAATCTTGATCCTCGTGACGGTGCAAAGCAATAGATCGATCCATTCTCCGCTGAGATCTTGGTAAATTGTTTTCACTGCTGATTTTCAGACGCTCAAAATGATAGTCACTCGATAACTCAGCGTAATTGCATGATTAATCAAAATAAGTAGGTGTGCACCATTTCCTGCAAAAACACTTTTGGTAAAAGAAACACTTTTGGTGAAAGGGCATTTCTTGTACCACGTTTAGAAATCATGGAGTCTCTCAAAGGCTTGACAGCTCGGGACTCCAGAAATCTTTATTCTACCTTTTCAACAAGAAATAAAATACGTTTTATGGGATTCAAGCCAAGATGATTTCAATCGAACCCATAAAAATCATTGGCGAACGTGTCGCGAAACTGCTCGCAATATTGTATCATTTCGTATGCCAAGCGGTTTAATGCCATAAACGCTGCGAACGTGCTTTCTCTCCATCTAGGGAGGCACGCTCGAAAAATGTCCCCGCGTGTACAGGAGCGCTTTTTTTTCTCCTCTCCTTTCTACGTCGTCCACGCTTTACACAAGCCCGCGACATTTTCTATTTATTAAATACAGGAGAACGCATAACGCAGCGTCCACTCGTTTCCGGTGAGAGCCCCGACACTTGTTGCAGCTGCGCTCGCGTGTCTACGCACGTGTGAGCTGGAGCTAATAGCGAGTAAACGCTCGCCCGTGGACCGTTTATGGGCATGAAAGTCCTCGATCACCGCGAACGCGACGATCTATCGATCTTACCGAGACTTTGAGGAAGAAAATCTTTATTACCTGCCTCGGGTATCTAGCCTTTTTTAAATGTTGAAGGAAGTAACCGACTGCTGCTTCGTGTTTGTTCTTACAGCTGCCTCTTTGTGCGATCAGGGGACTAGACTAAAGAGATTGTATTCTTGGAGGAAATTTAAAATTATCAGATTATGAGAAGTTTCCGAATATAATTTGTTTCATAAGTATCCCAGATCCACGGTTCCTTTCTTGGAATTAAAAAATATTAAACAACTTTCTAAGATTAATAACGGACCCGAGATATATCTAGGGCATAAAAAGCCGAAACTCGAGGCGGAACAGAGCAGAATTCCATCAGAATCAATCTCAGCCGTGTAATTAAAAGTTAGCCTTAATTCGTAGAATAATTTTCTGAATGAATCGCAGTTCACCACGGTCATCAATCTTTTTAATATTTTCTAAGAACAAGTTTTTCTTCATCTTCTCAGAATTAGAATCCTGATCACGTTATCATTGACAGATCTCCCAAGAGTTTCTTCAAATTTTATTTTTCATCGAATCGTGGACAGTGTTACGTGCCAGGAGTGTTCAGCATCAACTAATCATCCACTTTCGTAAGAAACGCTCGTTTCGCAGAACGTTTCACGAGAGAGAATCATCAGTGCCAGAGGCTGGTTCCTTTTTTGCTTTCTCAAGGTTTTCGATTCGATGAAGAATCGTTTCACACGTGCACACTTCTGGTCGGCTTTCACTCGATAGGGCTTTCCTCGATCAAGAGTGCAAGGTCGAGACTCGCGTTTCGATTGTCAAAATTAATAGGCGCGGGAAGGATGGAGAAAGTTAGAGATCGGGGATGTTCTCGACTACTTCCGGGAATAGTTCGGATCATCCGCGGTGAAGATAAAAGAGAAAGGATTTGGAAATTAATATTTATGTTGCAACGCTCGGGTGGAGGTGTGTCCGTGCATAATTATGATTTATTCTAGTATGGCACAGTAATTATGAAAATTATACCTTGTAAATTGATAATGAGGATTGTAACTTCTTTGAAATACTATGTAGTACACTCGGGATTGAATTAGGTTTCTTCAGAGAAAATTAATATCGTAAAAAATTTTCGGAATTCTTGCTTCCTCTATATTAACATTTCTTCTAGAAAACCCTGATTTGTAATCACACAAATAAAACTTAGAAATTAAAGAGGCGAAAATTCAAACAATCGTTTCGAGAAACTTTCGAAATTGGCAAGCATCGATGAGAGGTGCGATTAAAAGAAAGTTCTTCCTTTCGATTCGTTCCAAGGATTGATCCCCGTGTATCATCGAACGAATCTGACCGCCATGAATCACGATAACGCGACTTAACACACTGTGAAATTTTGTTTCGAGGAGAGGACCCAATAAATTAAGTCCCTTTCGCGAGGATCTCATCTGACCCACAAAAAAGCATGTAAAGAGCGTTCCCTTTCAAATTTTATCAGAAAATCGGCGTCTACTTACCTGCCTCCTCGTTTGGGTCACAAATTTGTCCTCGCACACAGGTGAATAGACGTCGAATTCGAGACTTTCGCCGTCAGAAAGTGCACCTTTCGTTCACAATTTCATCCCTGCGATCCTTAAAGACTGCTCGATTGCAAATTGGAACGAATCGAACTTGTCAATGATAATTAGTGAAAATCGAACAGGAAACGATGACTCGATTCGTGGACGCGTTATCGATTTAACGCATTGCGTGTCCCACTTTTGATCCCCTCTCGAAAGTAATTTAACGGACTATGCGACTTCTGGAAACACATAAGTGGACCGCAAGGTACATATTGTACGTTCGAAACCTTTAACCCTGCACTTTCCTTCGCCTCCTTTCGCAGGTGGACGGAAGAAATTCGGTTAATTTCGAGTAAACTGAAAGAGAACATTCGGAACATCCTGTTTTTTTGGAACGGCATTTTTAATATCCTTTTGAACGACAGGTGCGAGGTGCTATTTACTCAAGCTCTTCTCAAGCAACGAAAATGATAATTTCAGTGAATATAATTATTGAATCAATATCCATCAAGATATTACCTGAGGGTGTATTCTATCACATTTTTCACTAAATCCATCACAATTAGTATTTTTGCAATGTCATGAAAGATATTGATTGATAAGATGTTTTAGATATTAATAACATCCATTAATTGATGAATATTTTGTGAAGGTTTCTGAATTTTTGAGTTTGTTAAGTACGAAATATGTTATAAAATTAACGAATGAAGACATTAATAAAAGCTGTTCGATAGTAAAAGTACTCGCGATGAATGTGCAAAAGAGCAAATAACAATTAAGACGAGAAAGCATCGTGGACGTTTTATTGCTTTCATTCAGCGCACGTAACGCAATAATATGTTCATAAACCTATTCGCTGTTAAACCCCGTGGAAAAATTCAATTTCACTTTTCAGTGTCTGCAAAGTGGCGAATGCTCGCCGATCTCTCGATACCCAATTAAGAAAACCAGTTCTAATCGCAGCATTCCTTTAAAATCAACTTACTCAATCATATCCAATTAACAAAACTGCAGGATATGCAGGAAGATCGTGGAATAATATCAATTCCCATGTTTCATAATCCACGCCATTCGTATTTACAAAAAAGTTCTTATTTCTGTTTTAATACCACTGATATAATACGTGGAATAATATCCAATGTTCATATTGCATAATCCATGATATCGGTGTTTAAAAATGTTCATTCTTTTCAGTACTGTACTTAATGAAGTATAGTTTCCTACATTCGAATTAAGTATAAACGCATCTTCATTTTTCGTAATCCTTGAATGGTGGAGTTAGGTCTTTGAGGGTTGTATAATGATAATTGATAATAATATCAATGAATTTTATTTACTCCAAATACAACAGGTTTTTAGTTCCAAACATCTTTCGTACATTTCTTCTATTACAAATCCATCCCTAATTTGTATAATTTAAAAATATAATTTCGTGAGGTTGATTCTATGGCTTTGCAAAGGGTTAATTCTCGAGCTTCGGCGACGGTGGTGATTACACGCGTACACCCTCGCCGGTCACGAGGAAAATGACGAGTAGAAAGAAGAGGAGGCCACGCGAAACGGTGACAGTCTTGCTGTTTGTGTCGTCGCCACGTAAAAGCTGGAAACTGGTTCGGTACACGCGAGCCCCTGTTGAAAGTCATGACTGGCAGACTGCGCGGCACGGCTGCCAGTTGCACCTGCACCAGCCGCGTTCGATTCGATTGCGCAAATGCACGCCTGCTGCATACTAGAATACCATGAAATTTTCTCTGCTTACGCGGCTCTTCGCCATGAAAACACGCGTTCCTCGCGTTTTTTTTTTTTACGCTTCTAGGGAGGATACAATCATTGTACAAGTGGTTGCAATTGGTGATTTTTTTATTTTCGATGGGAATTTTACAGCGTAGTTATTTCTGCCTTTAATATTCATATGTATGTAAATTTTTATTACATGCTTGCTATTTTTATAAATGTATACACTTTGCATCGCTCCTGGTAGCGAAAGGGTTGAATTTGTGATGCTGGTCGAAGATGGCGCTTCTTCTACTCTGTTTCAAAAGGGACGTTAATTTTTCACGAAATTTGTATGCAAGGTGTTTGTAAGACTCCATTAATCCACGTCGTCGCTAAAGGATTGATACTTAATCAACGTGGTACTTTAAAGTAACTACTAACCGGACACCTTCTTCTCTGACCTGATGAATATTCATCGATAATTTGTCGCCGGGAAAAAATCTGAACGTTTCTGATCGAAGCTTCCCTCATATTTTAAAGCTGTTCTCGTTTATTTGTTCCGCTGCTTGATAGGGTATTATTTCCGCTCTAGTTAATGCGAACAAAGTATAGGGGTCTGCGCATCTGCTTCCTCGTTCGCAGCGGAAGGAGCTTTGCAGAATGAACGCAACACCGGAAATGTTAAAAATTTCCGTCGCTTTTAGTTAAAGCTCGTACAAGCGGATTCTGTTCATTTATCTTCTTCTCCCGATTTATCTAAGAAAAATGGTACACAATTTTATTGTCGTTTCGAAGTTAATAACTTTGTTAATGCTATTTATTTTATCCCAGAAATTATGCTCTACTTGCAGCATTTACTGCATTTTATCACGCTCCAATTCGCATAAATATGATCGATATGCTTCATTAATATCATTTCATATCTATCGCGAAAAATGAATTAAACAGTGTCCGTTTGTAAATGTTAAAAAATACATATCGCACTTGTTCCGCAAGCAAACTTGAGACATAGCCCTCTGTTGTACCGTTATCAAGGTTCTCCTATTCGAAACTCCATGAAACAGGTAGAATATTTCCGCTAAAAATTCATGTCACGTTCCAATTCACATACCGAGGTCTACACCTACGTATACAGTCAGTCTGAAAATTCGAAGAAAAGTAGATTATTCATTGGTACGCCTAATTTCCTCGAATTTCGGTGGCGCAAAATCCATCAAGGGAAAAAGTTCCTTCGGTCGGGACAATCAGTGGAACAGGCGCTGCGAATTTATTGCAAAATAATGCGGTTTTTGCGATCCACGGACGATTTATTTGTACGATCGAGGTTCACGCGTCACAGAACCGTCGTCCCAAGCCGTACTCGGAGAAAAAGTACTTGAAGCCGGCAGGCGGATACTGGTATCACCGGCGGAGAACGCTCGAAACGGGCCACGGGACAGTCGCGTTCGTTCGCGCGAATTTATGGCAACCGGTTTACCCGATTGACGAAGGAATGTCGGCTGCCGTTGCGCTTGTCAACCTGTGCCGAGAACCGCCTCGTTTCTCCTTCGTCCGCTCCTCCTGGACAACGAGCTTTCGTCCCCGACAATCGGCACCGCTTTTGTCGATCCTCCTGAAATTATGCTTCCCCGCGAATCGTCCCGATTAATCCCCCTCCTCCTGTCGAATTCGAAGGGTAACGGCCCTTCAAGCTGATTTATTTCATTCGATCCCTTCATGTCCGGCTTTTTCTTCTTCTTGATGATCTTTAGAGGTACTTTATATCCCCATTTTCCTTAGGGAAGTCTATCACGCTTCTGTTCAATTTTCAAAATAAGAAATGGGGTAATTGTAAAATCATTTTTTAAAAAGAAACGGTATAGTCAAACTTTTGAATTCAAAGCAACGTCGAGCAAAATGAGTTTGCAATGACTCACCCCCTGCGGAATCTCTGAATTCTTAGAACGCGAAAACGCATGGAATGACGTGTAAGCAAATGACTAGAATATAAACACGTGTGACTAAAGAGTAACCATTTCTGAAATGAATTCAAAGTGAAAGAGATGGATAAATATACAGACACTTGAATAAAGTTCAACAATTGTAATAATTATTGCTGCAAGAATTCTTAGGTAAAAAGCTGGAGAATAGAGAAAGTGTATTTTAGAAATTTTCTATAAGGTGAACAGAATTCATATGTTTGATGGAACGCTTTTTTGGTAAACATCTTTCAGTGTTAAAAAGAGTTCAGAGAAATTTCGTTTTGAATGGAGTTCATTCTCTGGCACAGGTGTCTATGAGGAACAGTGGTCTGCTTTTTGGAAAGTGGAAGAGCGTAGTCTCGGTTCGCATGTTTCACAGGGACAATCAGTGAAGCTTTCTCTCCAAAGAAAGAAATCAAACAGACAACATTTCTCAAACTGAAATACCTTTGATACAATGTTGAAAGACGATTATCCTCGGTAACAGAGGTGACAAAAGAAAATCCTCAAATTCTTAACAAAAAAACTCGTAGCCATTCTATCGTGCACCATCAAGAGTACAATTTTACTAGGTACAGTAAGACGTTAAAATAAGGTCGAAGAGTATCGACAGAAGCGAGTCAATTACGACGACGAGGCGGACAGGAAGCAATCTCGAGCGAACTGGCCGAGCTTTCTAATTTTATCCGTACACTCCATAGAAAATTCATCCTAGAAACGTCGGTTTCGCGCGAAAATCCATGGTAACGCGACCCGATAACAGCGAAAATTTAAATTTCTATCGGTGCTGAAGTCGCGAGGTCGCGAGAAAGCACAGGTGCGAACCCGTGCAACGGACTACTAAAAACTAGATCCATCCAGCCGCGTCCTGCAGATCGTTATAACGGTCTGGCATAGAAATGGGTGTGTAGACTCGCGCGATCGAACGACATTTATATCGCTTAATGACGGTGCATCACTTTGGTGCAAGCCCTCGGGGTTCAATTTATATCACGAGATTGCAAAGTGTCAAAAATCTTGAGTCCCATATACTCGTAACATTTTTGGACTTCCTTATCGGTTTCATCTGTAATTTGCACGGAGTCTTCGTTCGTCAACCTAATTTATCGTAAACCACCTAGATTCCTCGTTTCGCTGGACGATCAGATGCTCAGGAGCATAGGCACGCGTGCACATAAGACAAGCGCGTTCTCGCGGCCGTCATATCTCACTGCTTTATTTAGCCGCGGTGCAGTTATCAGGGACGATACGCTCGGTACGCAGGTACAGGCGGACGTTGCACGCTTCGTATTCGAACGGTGGCATGGTATCGTTAGCGTGCTCGCGGGCGAGTCGGTGTATTACCATAAATTTCCATCGGACCGTTCAGAAGCCAATTAGCGTAAGTCACAGCGAGATGAAGACCGCGATACGCGTTGCTTTTACTTAAATCAACCCGACCGCGGAGAGAGAACCGTTCGCTCCAGCCACCGTTTTAATACCGTGCAATCGCAGCGGCGTGCACGCCGGTTAAAGAATGCCGCTCGGATAAGCTCGCCACGATATTTTCGCGAAATTAAGTTGAACCTGTTATATCGTTCGACCATTTGACACTTACAACTGCTACACGATATATTTTCTTGCTCGCGTTTCACGTCCGATCTCTTTATCGCGATTTCTTTACGTCATCGTGACTGGGTTCTTAGACGCAATTGTTCACGATTCTATTGATTATTTAATATGACAAATTCCGATAGATTTCAATAGATATACCTGATTTTTGGATTCGGTCGTACAGGTGCTACTTCATCCCGGTTATCTTTTTCGCTATCGCGATTCTCGTGTACCGTGCCGTGTCGCGATAACGGAGTCGTCGTTTCGTCGAGAAGCGAGGATCATTATCGACCGGCAAGCGTAGCACGCGTTTAAGTAACTCCGCCGCGACGATTTTCGTCCGATCGAGGTTAACCCGTTCACCAAGCGGAAACGTATGCTACTCGTTACGTGTCTTAAGCGGAACACGGTGGTATGCGGAAAATTCACGGCTCTATTCGTGCGATCTCGAGGCTCGATAACGTTGCGGCTGGTATTTCGAGGGAATCCGAGGAACTGAGAGGGAATTAATCGTATTCGTAGTTGAATGTTCGTTGTTCAACTTAGCCCGGTTTTATGGCAGCTCTCGTATTTTCAACGCGGCGGTTTCCCTCCCCTATGTTCGTTCGTACGAGGAAAATGAAAAGTGTTAATGAAGTGGCATGTCGAGAGATTCCGAGCTACGCCTGCTAATACCGGTGTTACGAAATGTCAACTGCTTTTGAAAGAAGGTGTGTACATAGGTACCAGTCTTTCTTCTTCGAGTGCCTTGCACTTGGAAAGGGAACATCAAAGATCTGTCTGCGTCTCGATCAATGTTATCGTGCTGATACTTTGACGGGTGTCTTGTAAAATTAAGACGTTGCTCAATAAAGGAAAGTTTATCTTGTATCGTGGCTTTTACAAGGGTTCACGTGTTCGAATTAATAGTTTGAAAATCATCGTGTACAATCAAAGGACCGCTCGATTGGAGAAATTACATTGAATTTATCTTTGAGAATCAGTGTTCGAATCTTCTCTCAGTGAATGTATTACCTTTTATTGAAATTTACCGTTATCTCTCTGTAATTGATCAGTGACATTGTTGCAGCATATAAAATTTCTCTTCAAAGTTTCTTATATCGTATTCCTTTATTCATTTCAATACAGTGGTACATATCACAAAAATAAATACATTTTTCTTAATATTTAAAGCTCGATTCCATTTCTCATTGTACAATTTATGTACAAGATAATTCTCCAATCATTCTCAAAGACGCCTCCCGATGCAAGAATCTTTCCTAACTCGTCGTGCACCGGCAGCACATAAAACTGAAAGACCTCTCAATCGAGGAAATCCCGTTTCACCTATCTCCAGAAATCGCCATTCAAGCATTCCCCGATCGAACGTCCGCCATCGTTCACGTGGACTGATTTAAAGGGAAACAACGAGCCTAGAAAGATTTCACTCCAAAACGGCGCGAATCTTGAATAATGATCCATCGATGCGTTACGAGCGATCGGCAGTAATTCTCGTTTCAAGTTCATTTACATCGGAACGAACGAAAGAGAGAAAAACGTGGACGGGTTCAGCTTTCCCTCGCGTGGATTCCGCGGCGGGACGAGACGCGTCTTTCTTCCGTTTTGGCATATCCCGGCTCTTCATGCGTGGTAAACAAGTGTCACGCATCGCCTCGAGCGGAACAACGTGCACCAAGAAATGATTTCACCGTGAGAGAGTTGCGAGAGAGCTCTCGAGAGCCGAGAAACGTGGCTGCCAGACAGCGTGGCGTCGCCTCGACCAGAGCCTTGGCATCGCGACGACGACGACGACGGCGACGTTTCTCGCGTGTACTTCTACCCGGCCAATGCCATGGAACCGGAACTCGAGACACGCTGCAAACGCCAGACAATCGAGCACGTTTCAAATTAAAATTTAACAACCATCTGTTTTTTTGAAAATTTTCCGATTTTCATTCCGTTAGGTTTAATTCACGAATAATTTATTTAACTTTCTTTCATCTAAAAACAAAACATTTGCTACGTGAAATTTCCAGACAAAATCGATTCGCTTTTAGCCGGGTCCATTTTGCTCGGTGTATAAACAAACCTTTACCGGAATTATGCATGCATGCTGTTCAATATTTGTCGAGAGCGATTCGATTACAGACAGACGCAGTCTGCCTGTCGATCATTTATTTACTCTGTTGTTCCATCCGTTCTGCTAATGGAGCGATTAAACGAAAAATCAATGCTGAAATCATGGAAAATGTATCTGTTCTTAAACGTTTCACGCTGATACAGAATTGCAACCTATATCTGACAGACATTTAAAATATTTTAAACTGTTCTGAAACAGCTTTCTTATCAAATTTTTTAATATTAAGAATCAAGGCTATAAAATTTCACTCGCACCTTTCTCAGCTGCTATCGTTAGAGGCAACAAAGTAGTCTCTAATCTTAGCTTTGATATCGCTTCGGTTAACAGAGAACGGGTGTATGGTAGATAGGAAAGCATAGGTTTCTATTTTCGGCGAATGAAACAGGCCAGATACCGGGAGTGGCAGGGAATTTTGCATTAACGCGTATAACCGTCGAAATTAGCAAACTCATTCGATGGTATCGGGAAATTTGCATCCCGATATGGCCGATCGGTGCTCGCCTCGAAGTTGTTCGTTCGCTTGTGATCGAACGGACGATTAACGTAAAAGCATCTGCTATTTACGAGGAGCGAACAAGCCGCCGGAGGACAGATGGAAATCGACGTGAAACGATCAGAGAGAGAGAGGGATGGTAAAAAGAGCTGAACCGTCGATCAAGTCGGAGATCTAGATCTCGTAAATGAGGATTTACTTCGCAAGAAGTAAAGAGACTCGCGTGTTCATTAACGGAGTAGCAACGAAAGCTCTTGCGAATCAATGACTATAGAGAATCCTTTCCTATCTCCTCTTCCGACGTCTTCATTTCCTGATTCCACTTCCAATTCTCAGAACACGTTCTTGCATTTGACTTGTGGAATTGAAGTTCCATTAGATGAATATTGCAGGAGATAAATTGTACTTTGAAATATAATTTTATTTTTATTTTGTATAACCATGATTATGGTCAGATATAGGATGTGGTTTCTATGAATTTATGTGCGGGGCTTTAGTGGATCACCATGGTAAATGATTTTAGGCAAAATTTGAATATTCGATTATGAGAACGAGGAGATTAACGTTATTTAATAACCGAGTTAATGCCGCTAAAGCCGGTCAATCGAGTGCCGTTAATCGACCAATCAATAGCTGGTTCTTGACAGCGGGATTTATCACTTGTAAAAGTTTCATGATCGACGTGCGGTGGGTTCTCATTAGTTGCAGAAAACCGTGTCGACTGATGGTGTTCCTATGGTATTTATTAATAACGGTTTACCATCATTTATTGGTATTTTTTCAAAATATCGCGTTTAAAAAATATACAGCAATTCAAGGAAAAATTGTTGAAACATTCCTTATAAAAATTTAAAGCAAATATCACAGATAAATCGGCTTTAGATAAGCCTGTGTTCGCCACGCAGATGCAAGCATCCTGGCTTTCGATTTTTTTGTTTTATTTTTTATTCAATACACGAACGTAGGCGAAGCTTGTCAGATACTTTGTCCAAGAGTGGAAACAACGCGACAGCCAGTCTGTATAATGAATGATATCCTTCAGTCCGAGTGGAATTCACGTCTCGTAAAAGTGTTCTCAGATTGACGCAACAGCCGCTGGTAGAGCGAGAATGGTACCGGATGTTCGAGAAGTAGGCGAGGACAACTATACCGTGGCAACAATTAATGACACCGGATTAAGTGGTTTCTGACATGGTACAAAGGCTTCTGTTCTGACACCATTTCTATTTGATGCGAATTTTTCTTTGTCAATTATTTTTACTTGACCGAAATTCATGTTCCAATTTGATAGTTTGCTCTATTTTCTGGCTGAGTAGAACTCCACGTTGTCTATTTCAATGTCTGATTTCAATCTAAAGAAATTTTTTTAGTTCTCTTATCTAACCTAATTGAAGGTATCTCATTAATAGCTAATTATTTAAAATATATGAGGGTTGAAACATCGATTTCACTTTTAACAAAAATGATATTTGGACGTATCTAGGTGAAGGTTTCGCCTCGTTTCCCCTTGTACCATCAGTTACATGACACCCTGTACTTTAAACACCATCCGTGAGAACAGTCTTTATCTACCACACAGCACAGTTTACAGAAAGCACTAGCCACGTTCGAGAACCTATTTTAAATCGAGTATTGCAAAAGAGTGTGTCCCTTTCCCTTCATCGCCAAACAAACATAACAACCTAGAAACACTTTTTGTCTGGGAGGTGTACACGGAAGCGTTACGAAACGTCCTCGGTTATCGGTTGAGCGACGCAAGCTCGAGGCGTCGAAACACACGCGTGTCGAAACCACCCGTAAAGAATACTAATCGAAAAAGAAGAATCAAATTTTTCGAAACGATGAAAAGTCTGGACAGGAATCTATGGTCGAAAAAAGAAGGTCGTGGCTGGAAATGCAAGGAGGAAGATCTGGTCCGCGAGCGGTTAATTGCGGCACGACCGATCGTTTCGTCCCCGTGAATCGGTTCGAGCGGAAAAAGGGGAAAGAGAAGGCACCGTACGATTCCCGGAGGCTCGTTACTGAATCACGATTGTCAATGAAGAAATCTGCGGTCTGGCGAGCTGATCGACCGCGATGGAAATCCATGGAATGTCGATCTTCCTCCTCTATTTCTTTCGCTGCTCGCTCGTGGTATTTCTCCTGTACAAACGATACCATACTTTCGAGCCAAGGGAATTTCAACCGGCAGAGAATCGATGAGGCTCGTGAGAAGCGTACGCCGTTTTTGTTCTCACAATTCGTTCAGCCTCTGCTCTTGTTTCCCTCCGCGACGCCGAGAGGACAACGCAAACGCACGAATTCGCTCGAGCGATCCTCCACCTTCGGATGATGCATCGCTCGAACCACGCGATTTAAAATGCTGATACACCTTTCAACCCTGTCCGGTTCCTTCGAGAAGCGGCTGGAATCGAGCTGGAAAAAACGCGATTCACTTTAATACATGTTTTATCCGACCACGTTGAACGTACAAGGTTCCTCGAACAAAGATCGGAGTAAATGTATTTTTCAACATGATTTCTTGGTACAATTTTAAAGATTCAATAAGTCTTTCGTTTCAGCAGGTTACCGTTGTAGTCAGAAATGAATGATGTAGCGCTAATTTTAAGAGTCAAGGCTCTCACCTTCTTTTCAACCTTAACATCTTTTCTTTTTTATAAATTCAGAAATTTTCAAAGTCTATTCAAAGAAATTTAAATCAATAACACCTTCTAAATTAACTCTCTCAAAGAGTTAATTCTCAAATGAAAATGTTTAACGAAGACCAGACACGTCCACGATGTTCTTGGTTGAAATTCGTTCTCCTTTCGCCAACGATCTCGTATTCCTGTTGCTTCTTAGTAAAGCCAACGAAAGTGACATATAAGCGAGCTAGAAACGAGAAGCGGAGGGCAAGGTTTTGTACGTTTTTCCTCGGTCAGAAATATATTCTCGGTTCAAAGGGAACGATCCGTTGGTCCGGCGTGGCAATTACAGGGAGCCACGGGATCGGGAACGAAGGCAAGAGGCGACGTTTAATTGAAACTTGACGCGGGAGGGCTCGTCGCACGACTGATTCGTCCTGGGTTCTTTTAACCCAACCAGCTACGCAATCTGGGTCATTGTACCGCCGTTGCACTCTAAATTCGGAGTGCAACGGACGCGTGCACGCGGATAAAAGCCGCGTGCAAGCTCGTCGCTCTATTTGCGAACTCGAAGAGCAAAGGTTTCGGGTGTCGAAACCGTGACGATGGCGCATAGAAGTATCGGAGAAATTCATTTTCCCTTTTCCAATTTTCCTACAAGCATACTTCGTTTTATTGCGTTTCACAGATATTGCATTTTTTGCAAATTGAAAATTTGCGACAACCCCACATGTAAAGAATCTCTCAGTGCAATTTTCGATAGTAAAATATTTTTTAATCAAGGATCTTGAATATATTTCCTAGTATTGTAGAGTTTCATCAAATTTTAAGTGGGTCACTTAGTCTACATTCTCTGTTAATGGAGGTGCTTTTTGTTTGCAGAGGAACTTTGATGTTCCTAGAGTTTAATTTGAATTCTCTGTTGACTTTTCGTTGTTTCTATGCTTAGTTTCAGGAATAAGGGAATTGGAATGTGTATTTAGTTCAAGTACATATCGTACAATTTTGTCTAACTGAAAATATCTCTGCATGGAGTGCCTCAATAAAGTTCATCTATTTATCCACCCACCCAATATACGTGTATTTGCAAAAATAAATGAGTCCATCGAAAATTCAGCGATTCGCTATTAATTAGATTTCGAATCACCGGTGGTCAGAAATATACGACCGGCCCAGATACGTTCCTCGCTGTTGGGCGCGCGTAAGCGGCAGTTAAAAATGAAGAATAAACTAACATTCGCTTTAAGACCGCGCAGAATAAATAGTAGAAGCCCATAAAACTCGCGCGAAACACTGTTCGTTTTACGAGTCCATTCCTGAGACCATTGTCACGCATAAAACATCAGGGTTTGTTCAACCTGCCTAGACGGAAGTGACGTGGTGGCCAACGTGGGGCGACACGGCTCGTTGAACCGCGCGCGGAAATAACTCACGTACGAGAATCGTCACGTCCCGTGGTAACACGTTGGAACGGAAATGCAGATACGTACGAGGAGTATAAGTGGTGGATCGCCGATAATCGCACGTGAAACACGCGTTCTCCATTCGACTGTCCTTGGGATAAGGTTCACTTCGGAACGCGCCATGCAACGAGGTGTACACACTCGTGACACATGTGTATGGATTATTACTGCTGTAAAAGCTTTTTTATCATTTAATTCGAGGAACGTTTGAGTATTCTTCAACAACTTCTTTTCAAAAAATGAAAATGAAATGGTGTTCAAATAAAGATTACAATCGCCTCCAGTAACAAAGAAGTTTATAGACTTCCTGAATCTAAAAACAATCTTTAGAAATTACATCATTCTCAAGACGTCATACGTGAATTATAGTTCGCTTTTGTATAACCGATCGACTATAACCAGTCAACGTCAAGGAACACATCAAAAATCTGAAAAATCTATTCTGGTCAGGATGTCAGTTTATTCTCGACGGATATCCCATTTCTGCAATGCCGGGTATTTTTATCCGTGGCCCACATACGACCACCGTTGATTATTTCTCTTCGCGTAATGGGGGATGGCCCCACGGTTCGACTTCGTGACGTTCATCGATAACAAGGCAGGAAAGAGAGCTTTTTTGCACTACGAAGGCCGTCGTTCCACTTAGCACGTCATTTCCACCGTTTCCTTTCTTTCAATTCTACATAGAAAATTTTTCAAATCTCGTGTCATTCCCGTTTTCCTATATTCGCAAAGAAGTGGTCCCTGGTAATGGCACATTTTTACCAGCTCATAAACGCAGCTATAATTTTCCCGGTGGACAATTAACATTCCTCCGTACAGTTCATTAAGATTCCTCGGAAAGTGGAATCATGGTGTTCATCGACGATACCCATTGAAGTTGCAGAATCTTGAATTCGCCTTCATCCGCGCGCGCCTACTATCTAGCGGGACAGCATCCATTACGTCCTGTTCGCTGACTTTACCACGAAACGGCGGGAAAGAAAAAAGATTGCGGTACGAGATGGTTAGGTCGTGATGCTGGCTCGTTTCTCGGACGATGAGCGTTGCAAGAGTTCTGCCACCATGGTGCCACCGATGGAAACCGTGCGAAGCAACGCGAGGTGAAACCCGGTCCATTGTCATGTGCCGAGGATCACGTAAGGTCGCACACTCTCCTGACTCGCTCGCAAGCCCTGCCGGTGTGCCCTACGTGGAAACAACAAAGGCGTCAAGTTTCGTAACGAGCGACACAGAACGTCGTCGGAGGCTTATTGTTAGAAAACGAGAACTGCCTTTTGCCTACGGGACCGTCGCGAGAAACGACGGTCCGGTTTAGTCATCTGTGCCCGCTTGTGTTCGGCGATCTTTCTTTGAAACCTTGCGTACGATCTCCTTTTAACGATCGGCCCGCAGAGGGAAACAATAGAGGGATCGGAGGTGATTCAGGTTGAAGAAGACGGTGGAGAGAAAATAGTTGTAAAATAATTCAACTATAGTCGTGCTTATTTTTATATAGAACCTTTATTTCCCCTATTACATGACACCAATTCCATTGATTACATTAATGAAGTTGCTTGAGAACTTTGTAGGCTGCAGACATAAATTGCATAATCTTCCTCTGTTCTATTCTTCGTCTAAAGATACAAATATAAACTGGTTAATGGAGTAAATGAGAACGCGATCAGAATCTTGTCAGACTTCCTACTGCGAGTAGTTCAGGTGTGAAGTTATTTATAAATCTATTCTCCGGGTTAATTAGAAAGATCCTGAGAAGTTTCAATGAATATTGCATTAGGATAGAAAGTGGTTAAATATGGCAGAGTTCGTTATCCTGAAAAATGCATCAGTTTATACCCCAACTTTTTCTTCCCACGGGTGCCGGAAGTGAGCCATCTTCCCAAAGCTAACATACGTGTCGCCGGGGATCGCGAGAGGCCATAGGTAAAAGCAGCCTATCGCGGAACACTTTCTACAATTAATTACAACACACGATAGCGTCGTCCGCACGGTGGTCCTTAATTTGTCGCTACATCAAACGCAAATTGATTATCAACCGGTGCCACCGGTGGCCGCTAAACATTCGCTACGAGTCGTTAATCTCAGCACGAAACGTTTCTTCGTGGTCTTCGTTGTATCATGAGTCACGTCCCCTCTGAATCACGTCATTAGCTCGTTGTAATCTTTCCAGAAGGCTCCTATGACCGCGTAAAAATGAATTGCGTTTCGAGAAGCGTCCAGATTATCCGTGTAATCCGAAATTTATTAGTCTAGACGTAGACCTACCTGGCGCATTTTTGATCGCTTCTCAATAACCTTGTCGTTATTAAAAAAAAAAGAGGACCTCATACTTATGACGGTATATTTATGCAAAAGAGACGTATGATTAAGGTCGAGCCTGCTGGTAACTTTCCTTTTAGTCGAGGATACACACCTTGAAATTTACTCGTACATCAAATTATTGACTGGTTATTATCTGTTGCAGGGTGGCGGAGACGATTCGGACGAGGATAACCAGTGCGCCCTAAGCGAGAATTGGACGTTCGAGAAGAAAACCAGACGCTGGTCCCGCGTGTGCGAGGTGACGCAAGCGAACGTCGAGAGGCTGCAGACGATCGCCGGTCAGAACGTGCAATCCGAAGAGGACTCGCTGGAAGATCGGCTGGAAGCCGAGGAAGCGGAGGACACGATGTTGGACACTCTGAGATACAGCAGCTTACCACCTGGCACGCTTCCCGATGAGATCGGTCCAAGATTTCGAAGAACCGGCTCCGAGAGGCTGAGGGACGGCGCGAAAGCTTTCCTCAGGCGAGTCGAGTCGCTCAAGTCCCGACGGCGAAAGCACCAGAACCGCGACGGCATCGTCATCAGCGGTCCGCAGGTTTTGGACATGATGTCGATGCAACAGAAGATGAAGGAGTTGAACTGCGTGGACGTGTCGCCAACGGGACCAGCGCCGGTGTCCTTCAACGATATCCTCTCAGGATCGCCGCTTCACGTGCCAGGATCACCCGTAACCCTGCCAGCCTCTCCTTATCATCTTCCACCCTCGCCGCTTACGAACGCACCGAGTCCGTTCGGCGACGATTCCTCGAGTTACTGCTCGGATGGCTCGCAAGGAGGTGGGCCGACGCCTACGCCGACGCGTACGAAGATGAATCGCGCCAAAAGGTTCCTGCATCGTGGCCGAGAGGACCAGGGTGCGCTCAGCGACTCCGAGTGCCAGCCTACCAGTTGGAGGCACAGGTACTTCAGAGACGCGAACTGTAATCATGCCAAGGTGTTGGAGTACGTGACAGCCCATCCCCAAAGTCCAAAGGACTCGCCCACCAAGACCGCTTCCATAAACAGTCGAGGTGGTAGCCTGAACCTTGGCAAGGATTCGCAGAGGTATAGGGACAAGTTGACGCAGAGTCAGGAGAGGTACAAGGAGGACAAGGTAGCCGCGTTGAAGAGGGAGGACAAGATGCACAAGAGTTTCAGGCATCGCGACGACTCGTACAGAGACGGCAAACCCTTGTCCAAAGAGGTGGCAGTCTACAGAGAAAAGTCCAGGTCGAGGAGTTCCGAACTGGCTGGAAGTCAGGAGAGTAGTTCCACGGTGGCCAGCCGTGATTCGGACCAGGAAGAGGATTCCCCGAGACACAAAGGTACCGTTGTCAGGTGGCACAGCTTTCAGAGAGGATCTCTGTATCCTGAACCCTTGGATCCTCTTTGTCCACGAGCAATGGCCTCCATGTCCTGCGGGCAACTCTTAGTCCTGAGGAAATTGGCGTTGCTGAAGTTGACCGCCTCCATGGAACGATACTGTCCGACTCACCGTACGGGATGGAACTGGGAGTTACCGAAATTCATCAGGAAGATAAAGACTCCTGATTACAAAGACAAAACGGTGTTCGGTGTGCCGTTGCTGTTGTCCCTGCAGCGAACCGGACAGGCCTTACCAAAGTGTATTCAAATCGCTCTAAGATGGCTGAGAGCTAACGCCCTCGATCAGGTTGGGATATTCAGGAAGAGCGGGGTCAGGTCGAGGATACAGAAGCTGAAGATGATGACGGAGACACTTGGGGACAATATCAGTTTCGATGGCCAGCAAGCGTTTGATGTAGCTGACCTGGTGAAACAGTACTTCAGGGAGCTACCGGAAGCTCTGTTGACGAACAAGCTGTCCGAGACGTTCATAGCCATTTTCCAACGTAAGTACAAGATTCGGTTATGCAAACTTCCACGTAGAGAGTATCAATGATTTGCCGATGATTTTCATTCATAACTCGATCGGAGATAATTGTAGGTGTTCGTAATTGTTACAGATGTACCTGTTGATCAGCGACCGGACGCTGTGCAATGCGTGTTGCTGCTGCTGCCGGACGAGCATCGCGAGGCGTTGGAAACTCTGCTCGATTTCTTGAACCACGTAGCGAGCAACTCTCCCTACAACCAAATGACAGCCTCGAACCTGGCCGTGTGCCTGGCACCGAGCCTGTTCCACTTCAACCACAGCAACACGAACGTGACCAACAGGTCGAGCAGCGTATCGCCACGTAGGAGAAAGACCGTGGGCATTCCCGATCAGAGGGAACTGTCGGAAAACAAAGCCGCTCACGACTGTCTTCTGTATCTGGTCAAGATGCATCGTGAATTATTCATGGTGAGTGGCTCGATGCCGAACGTCCAGGTCGTTCGAGAGGGAGCGTCATCCGTCGTCGTCGGGAAGCGGCGATTGTGATCATGCTACTATCCCAAGATACATATACATATATATTCGAACACGTTCTCACGAATCGGAAGGGTACACGAGTAATCGTATTCGTTCTCGTTGCATCAGGTCTCCTCGGATATGTTGACGCAGTGTCATTTCAATTACATGGAGGAAAGCGTACCGGTCGCCCTGGAGGAGCTGGGGTCCGAACTGAAGCAGGATTGGAGGGGATATCTTTATGCCTGCACCACTGCCTTGCTGAAGGAGGCTCGTGAAAAGTAAGTTTTTCAAGATATTTTAATCATTACACTTTAATACTGTTTGAGATTAGACCTTTGCAGAATAAATTTATGCTAGAAGCTTCAAACAGTGTAAAGTGTAACAGTTCAAATCACCAAGGTCTGACGAATCCCTATCTCAACTGTGTTATCAATTATTTTTACAGAAGCCGAGGATGGGTGACTGTTAACAATCCAGCGGACAGTTCGGTGGAAATGGCTTACAAAAAGGTGGGAGACGGACATCCGCTTCGATTATGGCGAGTATCGACGGAAGTGGAAGCTCCGCCAAACGAGCTTCTTCATCGTGTTCTGAGGGAAAGACATATTTGGGATCCTCAACTTCTGAAATACAGATTGGTTGCTAAGCTGGACACCAACGTGGAGGTCTTCCAGTACGCCACTGGAAATATGAGTCCTCTTCCTGCCAGGGATTATTGTGTGCTAAGGTAAGAAAGTGCATTCGATTGGAGCGATACGAGATTGAATTGCATCGAGGGAAACAAGCGTGACGAACGACTGAACAAATTTACAAAGAGTTGTAAATTGTGAAATCTCGTGTTGAACAGATCCTGGCGTAACGATCTCTCGAAAGGAGCTTGCGTCATCGTAGAAACGTCCGTGGAACATCCGGATGCTCCTGTCATGCTTGGCGGAACACGTGGCATTGTTTTGGCCTCGCGGTATCTTATCGAACCATGCGGCAGTGGTAAATCAAGGATCATGCATCTTTCCCGAGTGGATACAAAGTAAGTGTCCTCCTTATATTTGATGCATCAACGACTTGCATTAATTGATTTAATGCATCAATGGAATTGCTGTTTGCTATAAAAATTCTCAAAAATTAATCTCTCTTCCTTCGTTTGTTAAAGGGGACGCACTCCAGAATGGTACAACAAGAGTTACGGCCACTTAGCCGCCTTGCATCTCAGTAAAATCCGCAACTCTTTCAAGCACACAACCGATGGCCCCGAGAGTAAAGTCTGAGAGGAAGCAACCGTGCACCGATCGCCGGTGCACGGTTCCCAAACGATGTCGAAAATCCAGGATGATCAACAGCAGGAGCACAAAGTCGTGAAGGATACGCTACAAGTTCAGCCTATCATTGACGAGGAATAGATCAGATCCGATATTGCGTCCGCTTCGTTAATACCATGACCAGAATATTTTTTTTTTTTTTTTTTTTTCTTTTGAAGGATGCTGGAAATTTGAAGATGAACCCCATCGCGTGTTTCTCCAGTCGAGAGGAACGATACCGTGCACGAGCTTTAATCGATGTAAAGCAATTTTTGTTGAAGCCTGAGATGTTTAGCGTAGTCAAATTCGTTAGATGACAGGAGAGATGAAAGGGTTTATTGTTACCGTAATTCTAGATGAAAATTCTCTGTGTAACGCTTTATATTGTCCAAGGATCTTGCCGTCCAGTGATTTGAAGAGTCGTTCAATAGGCAGGACACCGAATCGAAATACGACCATGGCTAGTACGTGTTTTTATCCGTGTAGCTAAACGCGTTATTTTTCCAATATCCATGTTGTTGTTCACAGCAATGTTTCTTTTCGATGATAACATATAGACGATTATCTGTGAGCATCGCGAAATGCCTTTCGATGGTAGATAGTGATTTTAGCCAACCGTGTGTCCGATTAACGCGTTGGTCAAAACGTACATAAATATTTTTCGATCTTAGTCGAAAATACATTGCAGTCTGTGTATTTATTGCACGATGTGTTTTACAATCTCACCGAAATGATGAGCCGAGTTACGTGAATGAAGTCGCGCACAATATTAACTCTTCACACCGTTCTAGCACTTAAGAGGCCCCGATTTTTCTATGTTTCTTTCGGACCAAATGCCAATTTTTCTATTGTACCATATCGCACCGCCGAGACGGTTGTTTTAGAGAGGGATTCTTTTCTAAATGTCGCAAACAGACTGTGTAAAATATCGTAACGATACGCGTTATACGTGCATCTATGTATTTTTAAAAGCTGACAGACGACACGTGTCGTCGAATTGCATTTTAATCGTCGTAATCGTGCCCCTAATCCCTTAACCTCGCGATTAACCTAATTAATCGAGCAATGCGAAAGGATTTTGAATAAACGTGTAAGTTTCCCCTCCCCGCTCGAGCTGGGTACGATGTTAGCTCGTTAGTTAAAGCATATCGTCATTGTCCGTCGTATCGATGTTGAAACGTTGAAATTGTCATAGAGTCTATTGTTAATTGTCTCTCTGAAATTATACGTGTCAATGGAGTCGGTGGTTCGTGGAATTTTTTCTTTAACGTTCGTGCATGCATCGCGATTAAACATAGGGACCACCTTCGTTCGGACCCCACCCTCCTCCAAAAAAAGAAAAAGAAAAAAAAAATGAAAATGAAACAGGAAATGACCTGGAGAAATAATACACCTCATCGAATCGAATTATAAGTGTATTTTAACATAATACTAGTCACTTACAATTTAGATGACGTTACGGATATCATATAAGTGTATAGATTTTTATTCTACGAAGGTTACGTCGAGAATATTTAATTATTATTATTATATTATTATTATTATTGACATAAAGTAATTATATGGAGAAGAAATTATATGATATTTTTGTGTCCAAAAAACGCCAGTAGGAGCACCCGAATGAGAGAGAGGGAGAGAACGCGTCTGAATGTATCTTCGTTATTTGTAACAGACATATGATCGTCTTTATTCTTGTAATCCGTGTTTCACTAGAATGTAAATATGTATATTGTACAACAATGAAACACGATTATATACTCATTAAACGAGATCGTTTTATTTTGTCTACCATGCATTCGGACCTTTTACTTTTCACCTTTGAAACATTTTAACCGTATTGATGCATGTAGATAAATTTATTTCGTTTTGAGTTGTTTAATCGATAGTTCTTGTTGCTATGAACAATATACCACAAATTTCTCCCTCTTCCCGGTTATCCTGTCATTTCTCAATCAGTTTACCGCTGTTTTTACTTTAAAAGAGACTGTCGAGTGCACCTATTGTGCGTGCAGCACGTGTCGTGTTTCTTTATTTAAAGATTCATTTTTTAATTGTAGAGAATTGATATTATATCGGGATTCGTTTTGAAACCGGCTAACCCGCTCAATTGAATTCGGACCTTTAGATTTGCAAAAACAAGGATTATTTAAAGGTAACCTTATGGTATATACAATTACTTTAATACCCCTAATAATTTGACACAAAAGTTTCAATATATTTTCATTCAAACGCGAACTGCAATTAGTGTCAGATATTTATTCTCACTCGTCTGCGCTCGTTTCTTCGCGAAAGCAATGTAACAGGGGGCTAATAAAAGCTCGGCCGATTTACCCGACTGTTTTGTTTGAAGCTTCCAAGAAAATGGTTCGTCTACACGTGAAGAAAGGCGAGGAGAGCCAGTTTCTGTACGACACACACGTGGAGGCACGGGTTGAAGACGTTGTATACGACATTACTATTATTTACAATGGTCGACTGAAGATTTCAAGAATATGTTACGGTAATGATCCTTCTCCTTGTGCTGTTTCCACAAAATGTCATCCAATAGCGTGCGGCAGCAACGTCTGATTGCGTGGAAAATTGTACTTTATTTAGGCATTGCTCGAGGATAGTGCGTTGGTAATTTAAGCGACGTGAATTGTCCCGGGGTAACGTGGAACGCATTATTACTGTCTCCTTGTTTCTTTTCATTTTGACACGTATAACGTGAGAACCGAACTTGTACCATTTTACGGAAACATCACGGACAGATTTTTTGAATTCTAATGACTTCAAGAAGGGTAAAGAGTTACCTATCCCTTCATTTATTCTTGATTTGTGTTATTGATTCGAAGGGGATCTCTAAAACTGAGAATTCTTTTTAAAGGAATGTATAAATTACACTTCTCCTTTCCAAGTGGTCCAGATAATCGGTTCTCACAAGAAAATATTTGCCAATAATAACCCTTTAACAATCAATTCTCTCTTCCTTAAGAAAAAAAAAAAGGAACGATTTACGAGCAATTAACGCGTCTAACCAACGAGGGAAAGCTTCGTCTGCGTGAAAGGATAATTACACGCGTTTCCAAAGGCATGAATTATCGTTGCCTTTAAAACGTGGCTTGCGCGTTCACGCGAGAGCCCGCACCGTTCTCCAGCCGATTTTTCCCTCATTTCCAAAGTCCCTGAGATCCTGGTTCCTATATAGCCGGCATATAAACGCGAGAAATCCATTAACGATTATCTGGAGAAGGTCTTACCCGCGGCTTGTAATAACAACGCGTAATAAGAAGTCGAGGATCGTGTTTATGAACCCATTCATCCTGGTCGCCATGTGATATTAGTCACACGTCGTATAATAATTACGCGAAGTTACTTTGCTTAAATATACATATTGCTTTTTCACGAAAAATAGAAATCGAAGAGTTGGCGAAGCATGGCACCATGCTGCCTCACAACATGATGGGCCTCACCGAAGAACAGGTAGAGGAGCTGAAGCTCAAGGACGAGTGGGGTGAGAAGTGCGTACCTATGGGAGGATGGACATTTAACAAGGACGTTATCGGTACGTGGAACCATATTAAGAAGAGAGGCTAGACCTCGAAGTGGCTGAGAGGATAGGGGTTAACGATCCAGTTTGTTTTATGCCGGTCTACCTGGCTGCCATGTAAATAGCAGTTATCGGGAATGGAGTGTACAATGCCGTCGAGAAATTGGCTCACTGGCATTTTTCTCGCTTGTAATCGTTGCATTAATTGCACTCGTGGAATGTACCTGATGGCTTTCCATGTTTCAGGTCGAAGGAATGGCAAGCAGCCTAACGCGAAGATGCAGGAGGTCTTGAGCAAGGCGATCGAAGATGCACGAGCTATGGTCTCTAAAGTAATTTCCCTGCTGAGTTTAGTCTCTCCTTTTTATCAGCGTCAAGATTAATTCCCTCGTTCTATTAGCTGATACTATTTTGGTCCCTTGTTTCGGTCGTTTTGCAGAAATTGGTACAGCAAGAGAAATTGGTAACGCAGAAAATCGTGCAAGATGCTTTGGATATTCTAAGAGGGGCTGTTACTATTGTTTACCCCATGGGGCTTCCACCTCATGACATCATTAGACAGGAATTTGAGAATACGGAGGACTTAAGTGGCACCCAGGCATCACTCGAGGTAATAATTATTACATTAGAATACTTTTAAAATTATTAAAAAACAAGCAATACGTGCAAATAAATTTTTATTCAGAGGTGTATTAAAAATATAGTTGAAAAGTACTGAATATCCTTTGAAAAGGAATTTTTAAAAGTAATTAATATTTATAAGATAATTTGTATTGCTAAAAGGGCATTGAATACTAAAAAACATAAAATGTGAACGTACAGTCTCATAAAATCCATTATAATAACATAAAAGTCTTTTGAATCTTCGTTTCAAACGAGAAATTCCAAAGTTGCGCGCGCATACCGAGGGTATATATATAGGTACGTAGCTACGCGCGCGCCATAGTCGGGTTGCGGTCGGCGCCCAGACAACTTCGAGCGTGGAACTGCGTATGTAAACATACCAGAATTTCGAGTGTTCTTGCGATTCAAGTCATATTTATACTCGAATCAGTGCTTTTATTTATAACATTCACTCCATATATATAAATCTTTTACCTCGTTGTGCTTTCTCGACAATAATTTGTTAATAATGGAACTTCTCGTTCGCGCGTTTTCTGTGTTGAGACTGTGCTGCCGCCACAACCTTTGCCAGTGCAATTTACATTAATTTGATAAAATTATTTAAATAATGTAATACATATGTGCATTTTGACGGGATTAAAAATAAATAGGAACTATTTTATATGGCATGTAATACATAGAAGATCGGTAGAAGCTGATGTCAACACTTCGTGGTAATAGGTTATCGACGTCCAATTGGCGCAGCTGTGGTTTTCGGGAAAGGAAATGTTACCGGGAAAGAAACTGAAAGATTATTTGGGGAACAACGAGAAAACGAAAATCATCGTCAAGTTGCAGAAAAGGGGAGCTGGAAGACCTGCTCGAGAGCCATTGATGTCCGAGGACGAACGAAAACAACTGATGTTGCTTGCTTACAAACGGCAGGAGCAGCTTAAGGTAAGTAACACTTTTTGTCCTTGATAAGGTAGTTTTCTTCCATATTCAAATTTAAATTATATGCTATAAGAATTGCAATTATGACAGATTGAAATAAAATTCCATCCATGACAATGAAGTAACAATGACTTTTTTGCTTTAATCTAATTTTATGTTTTAATTATTTAAATGCATTATCTAATATTTTTCTAATGATCTTTTTTAATGGAAACATATCTTTGGAAGAAAACTAGGTATTTAGTATGTATATTTTGCATGTTACTTATAAGTTTTACATCGTTTTCTACTATTGTGCAGAAGGTGTTTATTATTACACATCGATAGTTTATATTATTTAATTACAATTATTACTTATGATATGAATGTACGCATTTAAATACGAGTTTTAAGTAATTTAAATCACTGGAAGTACATTAGCTTTCAAGCGTACTTTAAATTGCGAATTTATTCATTTTAATAACAGCACACCGGTTTATATTTCGATTGCAATCGTTATCATTAACACGTCATCATTATTGATTTATATGCTGGGATAGGATAACGTGTATTTTATTATCGATCAACATCACTGAACGTCCTTTCTAAAGTAGGTTAATTCGTTTCAGTTGCACCTTATAAAATAATGAACAGAACACATATGTACGGAGATATTCCCTCGATTAATTTTCAGTCTGTTTTGTGCAAAATTTATTTGTTTAAATGTCCACAATTATTTGCAATACACAGAATAATTATTGCATCCTTAGTTAAATATGGAAATTGAAACGCAGTTAGGAAAATAAATGAACAAAGTTATCTCGATCTTAATAAGATGATAAGATTCAATAAATTCCTGAAGCAAATTATGAATCGAAATTGCATAAATAAGTTTACGTAGAAATAAATTTCATATTTATGGAATTTATTTATTCTAGTTGAACGAACTCGTCAGGACGATTCTTCTATTTCCGTTATCGATCAGTGGGACATAATTGCGTGATTTCCATTTGTGTTACGAGGTGTATTGAACCATGCTCCATCAATAATAGAATTTGTCTTCAGCAATTCTGTCCTCGTGTCATGAATTTCGTTTCGAAGACTATTTTCCGTATTGAATGCAAATCGTGCATTCAAACAACCGGGAATCATTTATTTCCTATATTTTTCTATTTTTCTAAAATAATTTTTGGTCAGTAGTATAATTTGTTTCGTAAGTTGTCTTTCTAGGATTTTCATATTAACCCTTGATTGACGGTGGTTGGGTCAATTTTAATCTAGAATTAAATCGATTAAAGTTAAGCACGCAAATTTCCAAATAAGAGACTTTCATGAACTAGAGTATTAATTTAGAGAGACAGTATAAAATTTAGAAAGTTAAAACAAAAGAGAATTTAAATTCTAAATCTCCAAAGACTCAGTTGCCTCATTCAAGGATTAATTACAATTATAATTTTCTCGTTGATAATTTTTGAAGTATTTTCAGTAACTTTAGTATAAAGTTACAGTAATCAAATGTTATTTTTCATTTATCATATCTTCGTGATTTGAAGAAATAACAAAAGTTTCTCCAATAAAACTTCTAGCCCCTTGCTTCTCTAATAACTCGCTATACGCTCGAGAAACTTTATCCTGTATGAAATGAATTTTCCTGAGTTTCTTTTGTTAATAACCATAACGAAACCATAATGGACAGTTCCAATTACAAATTCTGTTCGATATATTGCAATTATTGAATAACATTGTAAATGATAGATGAGTATTTCAAGCGAATTTAGAGCTCGTTAAAATTACATTTGTTAAGAGGGATCCTTCGTTGTTTATAAATTTAACCCGTTTTACTGAAACCGTAACTATGGAAAGGATGAGATAATAGAAGAGCGATATTAAAAATTACCTTGGAAACTTGCCTCGTATCTCGTTGAAGTAAAAAATCAGATGAAGGAGTTGTGGCCTGAAAAGAGTAGATAGGATGAAAACTATTATTTCAGGAACGTGAATTACCTTTTAAAAAAGACAACAGGAAAAGTCTTTCTAACTCATTAGTGCCGTTATTAGAGTACAGGACTTTGGAAGAGGTTTAGTGCTACAGCGACAGTTTTTATAATAGGATACGTGCTTTTCTAATTAAGGGAATAGATTTTATATTAGATTAGATTTTAGATTAATATTGGGAAGGAATTCATTCTTTTAAAAAAAAATTAATAATTTCATACTCTTTATATCTGTTTGATACGAAAAAGAAAATTAATTTTGAGATGATGAATTATTACATTCATTTGGATAGAAGTACTTTTGAATTTTCGAACAATCTTTAGGTGTAGTTCTCTGTGAAGATTTCATCAAGGTCTGATTACATTACTGTATCGATCTGATGCTTTTAACCCTTCGTGTAAAGTTAACGAAGGTTCATTCTTTACGTAGCACAAGGGTCTGCTTTCTTTCTGGACCATTACATTAACGATGATAAAAAGAAGCATTTAAATAGAAACAAAAAACTCATCTGAATTGTTAACACATGCATTCGACAGGTATGAGTGAGAACGTACTCGATCTCGACCTGTTTCTGACGTAAATGATTTTCAATGGGTCTCCATTTTATTTTTTTTTTTCAATTTAAACAATGTAGTCGTAATTAACGTGAAATTCGATTAACCCACATACCATCAGATAATGTACTACACGTAGACAATTCAATTAACATTTTTATTTCATACACACCTGCTTGCAATTTGCCATAAAGTATTACTGTTATATAAAAGTTTTTTTTTTAAGATAATTTTATTTAAATCGTCGAGATATTTATGTACAAAAATAAATTTTATCTAGGCATGCTATTAATAATAGGTGCATATGATGAGCTTTTGCCTGATTACTTGATATCATAATCGCATGAAACTATGATATTGAAATAAATCTCTGGGTCAACGTATAATAATTTAGAGTCGTGATACTTTTGCTTGTGTATACTTGTAGCTCTTGCAAGGCGTGTCCTCGACTCAAAGTACAGTAAGACATGCGATCCACAACAATATCGTTCTGTGCCTTTACTTTTTTCGAATTTCCTAATTATTCATCTGGCCTGAAAAATTTTCAAAATTAATATTCAAGAAATCATCTTACTTTATTGAATAAAAGGATTTTGAATCTTCATTTTTCTGGGGTTAAAGTATGCTTCACATAAAAGGCCACTTAGTTATTTAGGGCCACTCCAAACACCCATAACTTGAAGAGGGATGAAAGTGATTCTTTCTAAAAAGTTTCTCAGAAAAATAGGATGTAACAATCCTTATCTCGTGAAATTATTATTAGATAAGGTTTATTTACATCCTTATATTCCTCTTGTACTATAATTTTCATAGGACAAATGAGAGACTTTTCTCGTTAAAAAATGTACAATAACAAAGCGCAAAATTTTCCGAGAATCATATGATAAATATTTTATCTACAATCGTGCGACGAGAACGTGTGCGTGACACGAATAACAAGAATGATGGTGAAAGAGGAGAAGCATGCTTATTTATATGCATGCTTCGATTCCAACTATCGAATGTAATTCAGTACCGAGGATTCATTAACGTTCCTTAATAAATACCAACGGGAGTTGTCAGCGAATACGTTCGATAGGTATTATTATCGATAACGTTTCAACGCGATATTTTCAATTGTTAAGAGATTGATATAATTATTGAATGATACTTGACAGATACAAACGTGATACTTTTATTTGCCGAACATTCCCGTGAAATTTCCAACTCGTTTGTTCAATGAATTCGCTGGTCGTTAAATATGCAAATTAACCGTTTCATTAGCTTCTTTAGCGACTGTGTGCATTGTAGAAATGCATTCGAATCGCGTGTGCAAATACGGGATGCAATATCTTTGTCGATGCAGTCCGTGACAAATTGTTCGTTCAATAACAATTTCTCCTATTGCAAGTGCAATTTACGCTTTAAATGGGTTATCTTTAATCACGTGTTATCAGATAAGTACTGTCTCTATTGTGCTTTGTGATTATTCTTCATGGGTATTGTTTTCCTAGTGAAAGCGTGATTTAATCGTGAAATGTTTGTACTATAAATCAAAGTCTGTTTAATGTAGCTCGGGTAAAGGTAAGAAACCAATGATTTGTTAAACAATGATTTTATTATAAACGACACATGTAAGTTGCATTACCTCATACAGATATATTGTTACAAATATACTTGGGCGATATATAGACATAACATAAATATATATCGTAGAAGTTTTCTTAGATTGGATTTTTTTTTTTTTACATTTCATACTTTACTTAACTCTTTCGCTGTTTATGAATACTTTGAAAAATTAGACCTCTTTGTTTTATTGGTGCTTTTTCTAACTTGACTCGTTTTATTCTATTACTAATTAGAAATCCAGTGGCGGATTTTATCTTCGAGAAATACTAAAATTATTTTTAACTCAATATTTTACATTACCTATTAATTTTTTTTATAGATATTGCAATCGAAGTTTTGAAATGAAATTTATAAAAAATTAAAAGTTCTCTGATATAGAATGCTAGGTGTCCACCTTTCCGACTTTAGAAAAATCCGTCACTGTCAAAATTTATTTTAATTATAAAAGTGTCTTTGACTTTTATAGCGAAAGAGTTAGGCTGTTCGAAGACACTAGTGATTATAGTTTATCGACTTTAGCGTAAACGGAAGAAGGCACATAGAGCATGATGAATCTGAAAATGTATGAATTTGTTGATTACCGTGTATTTTACATGATATTGAAAAAACATTTTTTTTTTGTCTATAATACATTAACTTTGAGTCCATATTTAATCATTTATCAGCCATTACTATAGTACACCAAAAAAACAGGTGACCGTAAAATATATATAATACATCATAGATTTTATTCTGTTGCAAAATTCACACTGATTACAAAACTATTTTACATCATTCTACGATACTGTATTCGATTTTAGCGACCTGCTTTCATTTTATATAATCTAAATATCGAATAATACATCGAATAAATTCTGTTTGAATAGACGTTGGGGTGATTCTGACCCAGACTTTCAAGACATATACAATGGTACTTCAACTATAATTAGGCATTCAAATTTTAAGACGAAAGACCTTTCATATACATATTTAAAAAATAATTAAAAATTCAGAATATTTATGAATATTTCAGAAGTCTTTAGTACGAGATCATTATTATAGTATTGTATTCAATTAAAAGGGCATGGTCCGAAATGTTGCTAGTTATCGTAAAAAATTAATTTCCATTACGTTACATATATTACTAGATCTTTTATAGTAGCAAACGCAAAACGGCACATTTATTCACGCAATTACCATTCTAATTCATAATCTACATATTATATTTACATTTGTTTTATCGACAGAAAATGTGTTGCTGGCGAAATAATGATATCGCTAGTTAGTAGACATAGATTTTGGGTAAACTTTTCTTAACGCAATTCTGAATGATGTTATGGATGATTTTACATAGAAAGGCAGTTGTAGCGTTCATAATGTACACATGATTAATCTCTATATTTCGCTTTGCAACACCACAAATGTGATAAATGACAAGTGCACCTTCGTTGATGGTCGAAACTCGTGATCAACCGATTATAAATCGGTTTCTTGTACGCTCGAAACGTTAAACTGAAGGAAAAATTTTTTACAGTACAACGACTTGTCTAATCTACTTTGTACATCGAAAGCATCATGGTATCATTGTTCGTGTGTTGATTCAATCGCGGGTACAGAAATACACGAACTTTGTACAAGTAATCGATAACAGAATTTATTGTTACGCGTGACGGTGCCATTGTTACCATTCTACTTTCTTTATTTATAGGCTTGGGAAATCGATCAGACGTGGGGTTAATGGTTGGTAAACCACGTATACTTATTGTGAATTTTTAAACCAGTGCTTTGAAGTCAATTCGAACAGTCATTGATAGGTTTAGTATCATTCTCATTAATTCTGCCCTTCTTAATTAAAGTATCTTAATTACTATTTCTCCAATTTTCAAGATATTTAGAAATATTTGAGATTGGATATGTTTTTTACTTTTCTAGTTTAAATTATTTAATTCATTTTCGTTATTTTTTTGGACATTCTGAAACGTTGGTTAAGCCAATTGAACTAACGAGGGCAGAATTGTTAATCACTTTCCTCATTATCTTATATATTTGTCTAAAGGCAAAAAGAATGGTAAAGTTAGGAAATCAAATTAAGAAGTAGTCGCAAATTGCTCAAGGCATCGGTGACAATGTAAAATGTATACGTATAAACATTTAACTAGACAATCGTGTAATTAATTTATTTACTTTGGCCCCTTATCTGGGTGACTTCTAAATATTCTCTTATTTTCTTCTCTTCATTGGGAAGACGACCAAAGATCCATCTAAACTTTCAATTTAATATCTGGAAATTTACATTTATTCACTGAAAGCATTTGTGCTAGTCCCTTTCCGGTTTCACTGCAATCTTCTACAGGGATCGGACAACAATTCAGACAATAAAATATTCAATTCGAACACATTTATTGTGCGCTGTTGCGGTTAGTGCACGACGAGAACGCATATTACGAATTGCAATCGCATTCGGCAATTTCATTTCAAATTGAACTTAACAGCGCCGGGTAAAACGTTCGATAAAATTCTGCTAGATAAAAATGATTGTATTCACCAAAGGAAAAAAGTATCAGTCTTCGTTTTTTTAATCTCCCATCCTGTCGATGCCCTATTTCTATCCTCGTCACGTTACATGATGATCCTTCGTTAGTTTCGTCGCAACAAAATATAAACAATTAGTCGACGATTTGCAGAAAGCGTTCAGTTAATCCTCAATTACAGTGCGATGCAGCTCAAGCGTTTTTACAAATTATTCTATATTCATGAAATTTATTTTCGAAGTCCTTGTCCCTTCGTTATAGTCCGTCATTTACACGAAATTTCATATATACACCTTCTTCAATTGTTTCTGTGTTAATTATTATACACCACTCAACACTGATTTGTGTATTCTGTTCTTTTTATACCACTTGAAGCTTCTTTATAAACGAAACACGTAGGCTTCCCTAGGGAAAATGGCAATAATACTCGGGAATTACCATGCATTATGACAAATTTGCACGAGGTATACTCGATAGGTAATAAAATTTTCCGGAATAAACGTTTCTACCCTTTTCTCACCATATTTCCTAAGGAATATAGGTACTATACCCGGTACTATACCGTAAGCTTCGATCAAATTCGCTATAATTTTAATCGAGAAGCGTCGTTAAAAGGAGTCCTCAGCTTCGTCGGTGTCGATTAACGGCACCCTCTCGTATCGGAGCACACTGTTAGTCCCGGGTGGTTTAAACTGCTAAAGCGCCATACTTTTGATCTCATTCTCGTTCATGTGACCCTGAGATGAGGACGGAGTTGCCTCGACGAGTCCTTTATCCTCACCCTCGACCTCTTGTTTGTCGACGCAGTAGCGGCAACGCATTTTCGCGTCGTCACCCACCTGCACCGATCGCGTGATGATGACGAGCGTGATCAGACTGATGACGAACAGTCCAGAGGGCACGATTATGGCGATCAGCAATTCCGTACGCGTCTTATTCAGGTCGAAACGTGCCACGACGAAGAACGAGTTGTTCTGGAACAAATGATCGTTTCGATCGGTCTCGGGGTTAGATAGGATACAGGGGATCAGCGGGTCGAGTAATTGGCGATGACTCGCTGATATGAATTCTACGGGTGAGAACAACCACGCGAGGAATAGGACGCGTGACCTGCTTCGCGAATGATAAGACTCCAGACACGCGAAATACATGGAAATCGTGATTCAGGTTGTACTTGTTGAGCCGTTCCTTGGAATTCTACGAGGACATTGTTCGTTGCGTTTAATCTCTCGAATAATTAGATGATTTATAATTCAAATTTTCTGCTAGATTGCTACTAAATTTAAGATTTATTCGATCCCATAGAAAATGACTACATAAACCCTTAATTACAAAATGGCCTCGGTTAGATCATAAATATATAAAATGTACGTAAACACGAGAGGTGGAAGTTGAAGTTAATTTATTGCTCGTCTAACAATATAAACCCGTAATAGCACAAAGTTATAGACAACTGTAAATTACCATAAAGGAGAGTAAACGCGTTAGAGAAGATATTTTAGAGTAGATAACACGTCACATCGAGCGAAAGGACATGCAAGCAAAGATAGTGGAAAGAAATGCTTCCCAAGAAATTCAAGATCTAGGTTAATAGAGTGACACGAATGTTTGATGGAAAGTGATCTAGCTTTCTCGTAGAATTTTCTTTTCTAACAATTTTTTAAATAAAAGTATGACTTTAAGAATATTCATAATCATAATTAACTTTGCAAACATTAATTAAAATAATTGTTGAGGCAGATATGAAACACTGTTGATTTGTAAATATTTCTTCCACCGGTTACCCGTTTCATTTTACCGTGTTGTTTCAATTTACCCCGCGTTACACGTCAAATACAATGCACCGGTAATTGCTTTATAGTTAGCAAACGGGTAAAACGTAACCCGAAGTCGTTTCTCACGACAGCATCGTACGTGAAACCGAGCGCATTGAATAAAATATACGTTTGCGATCCCATTTCATGGGACTCGATTCAACATTCCACGAACGAATTCGCGAAACGTTGCACGGTATAATTTGCCGTTTAACAGAAACCGTATCGCGTAAAGTCGAACAAGAAAAAGGGCATAATTGAATTGCAGCTCGCCTAGCCGGACTCCGTAATTTCATTCGTGAAAGTAGAAGAGGAGAAACGATCGTTACGAGTTTCCCGTGATGCTCCATTATAAAATAATTTCACACGAGATGTAATTAAAGAAACATGAATAACCATCCATGAGGTAGCGAAATATTTGAATATACCAGTCACTTTGAATAATTAATTTTTAAGCCTTCGTATTGTAATGTTTTACTAAAGGCTCGTGTCGGTGCATTTAAATAATTTCTGTTAAATTAATTAATGATACAGTGCGGTATTAACCCTTGGACGGCGGATCATGGAGAAAGTCCCATTTTTAATTTTTATTATTTTAATATTATTTTCAAATTATCTAAAAATTATTTTTCCAATATATGAAACTCTCCCGTTAAAAAATTATACATTTAACTTTGGATTAATATCCTTCAAGGGTTAATTCTATTATTATATGTGAGCTCACAAGTATTTTCTGTCGTTGTTACGATCAATCATTTTCTTTTTTTATAATATTCACCGAAGTTACTAGTCTGGGAATAACTTGGCAAATTTCAAAAATGAACTCAAGCTAGACCATTGGGAAATCAGTAGGATTGAGTGCATAGAGTAAAGACGTCTTGAATTAAATGGAGCAACATGTAGTACCTTCATTGGTATGCCGGTCGAATCGTTCAAAGAGGCTATATTTTTTCGTGGTTCAAGTAAATACGACACACGAGGTAATTGCATGTTGAAAGTTTAATTTGAAAAAGATCCTTGCCAGTTCTCTGTAAGTCTTTGCATAATGAAATTTCTTTTCCGTGAGCTTTTACTCCAATCGACGGGGGGTTGATTCGACTAAAGCTCGAATGAAATGAAACGCGTCGAATCGAATTAAAAATTCGATTGCAAGAGGATGGAAACGCGTTGTACTTGTTTTTTAATGATTTCATTCCACGATGGTAGTCCGCCAGTGGATGTACACTTTGCTTACTTCCTTTTGCAAAGCTTCCTGTTTTATGTAAAATATCATTTGCTTCCGGAAGAAAGAATAATGAAGCAACAGGAAAACTCATTTCCTGTTTGCTTAACGAAAGTTTCAACGCTTTAGAAACGTAATTCTATTTCCTTGAATCGAGAAGTCTTACTTTAGGAACTTTATTAAAACGATTCTTCTGAAGTTTATCCCTTCGTATATTTACGCTCGAAATGCATGGATAAATATCAAAGAGATATAGTACATGGTAGAAATGAAAAACGTTACTAATTTCTGTGCATGTCGGTTTACGAAGAAAAAAGCGTGCAGTTGACAGTTGTTTATTTGCAGGTAGTACGTGTATGATAAAATCGGGAAATTAATATTGATTTACTTTCATGAAATATATCCAGCTTTCTGGAATCGTATTTCTAGCGAACACCGGTGTTTTAATATTTTTAATACTGAATAAATGAAATATTTTCGAGAGAAAAAGATATTTTAATCCTCGAATCCAGACATATGAAATTTATACAGGGTATATTTGGACTGAAATTTAAAATGGGAGATTTTCATATATTGGTAGATTAATATTTTTAGAATGTAATTTGGAATTTAAAAATTAAAAATTTAATTTCAATTCATCGTCCCAGGGTTAATGACAAGTAAAATACATTTTCATTTAAAAATGCTTAAAATTTATGTACTTGCTTCGCGAAAATTATTGCAATATTAAAAATACTTTTCGACGTACCTTGTTGTAATAACACGGATATCTGCTCTGTGCCGTCTGATTATCGCCGTCACGACCATGACTGACTAGAAAATCTTTACATTCCCCCTTCAATGTGTTGACGCATCCTTCCAGATTGATGTATAACCGGGAATTATTATAAATTATGAGGGATCGTTGCTCTGGCACGTAGGCGTTTGTAGGATCCAAAGGGTATTGCAAGCTTTTCTCGTATATATTCAGAAAGCTCGTAAAGTTGATGTACGGTTGAGGCACCGGGATCTCCTTTAACAAGGTGCCGTTCACACAATCCTCAGTCCTGTAAAGCAGAATTCGAAACACGATTTATGAAATGATATTCAGGATTTCCTTTCGTATTTCGTATTAAGTTTTTTTCTCATTCAAGGATCAACAAAGATTCTCGTATTTTATCGTTTAGAAATTTAATAAGATATCAAAAGAAATATTTACGGATATCTTTTACCCTATCTCGGTTAACAAAATCTATAAAGTTGTTAGCTATCACAAGTATAACATTATTTGTCCGAGATTGTTAAGGACAGGATATTTTCCTTAGAACCATATCTTTTACGACGAAGTTTTCCTTTCGTAAACACATTTCCAGCGAAAGTTAGTTTCCTCCGAAATGTTACCAACGAAATATAAAGCTAAGGAAACGAGCGTGTTTCATTGATCTGTTGTGCAAGGACCTCTTTCTTGTCTGGATATTTTCTCCGTCGAGGGTTTTTCTTTCTAACCAGCAAAGTAGTCGTAGACGCACAAAGTAGGAACGAGGTATCGAAATAAAAGAAACGCGTTGGAAACGCACGAGTAAGAAAAACTCGAGAGAGTTAGGGGTGCGAATCGAGGAGAGTCTCAGGATCAATGGTTGCCATGGAAATACCCTTATCTAGACCCTAAGAAGGAGAATATACGAAGAAACATCACGTGTCCGTGATAAGAAGTAATTGATACCGTACGAGAAAGCGGAAGTAACTGGTTGCTGGGTTAGGCAACGAAAGTTCCATCCGAGATGAACAGTGAGAATTCGATTGGAAATTTCACGCTTATTAATCCGGTATAAATGGTTTGCAAAAGCTGTGGGGAAGTCTATTGAGACAAATTGGTGCGTGAACAGATTCCATTGTCGAGGAACAGAGTATCTTGAATGAGAATTGTACGATATAATTCATGGTATTAGGGTGTCTGAGCGTCTCGTGTTCAACCCTTTGCGTTAAAATATAGCATTCAAAATACCTCAAGTATTATAATCCATGAAATTTGACAAGAAACATCCTTCTTTTCTTCTTCGAGTCTCTGAACAAATCCATTGTGTATACCATTGCTTCTTACGTCGAAGTTCACTCTTATATAAGCCAAAGATCGTCGGGGTTGGAAAGAATAAAATACGAGGGCAGACCAAAGATAGCCGGCCCATTTACCCTGAGAAACGTTGACCTCGGTGTGACCAAGCGCATCGAACTCTTATCCCCTTTTCTAGTGGCCGGCTCAATCGTTCTACTTGGTCGACACTGAGCCCATTCAGAACCCAATAATACAGACAAACAGGACTGTTTGCTCCTTGAGATCTTAATTACGTCACCAGACATCGAGTCTACCCCGAAGGTGCTACCCAGACACCTACTAAATTTGCATACGCTTTCTTGCTTGCCATTGCGAAGGATTGACGTCATTAATGGATATCGACTGAACGATTAGAACAGTGTTATGTAACCATTTCACTTACTATTATTTTGAATCGGACTTATTTGTTCGTTCATTATAATTTAATAAAGATTTAATTAGAGTCCACACTTGATGATCTAATTGAGATTAGTTACGAATTTTCATAAGTTCAATGAATTAAGTTTGCTTTCCACATTGGTCTTTGTCGTAGGTTTCAGAGCATAATCCTAAAGGGTTAAATAAAACAAGATCTAATCTAGTAAAATTTGTTTTATGATCCTGGTTCATTCGTCCTTCTCTCTTATTTCTGTATTTTCACTGCTCAAACAGTAGCTTCTGAAGCGCAGGATATAACACTGTACAAAAGGATCCTCTGTTGCGTACTATTCTCCACAAAAGTAGAATTTTATGAGAAAGTAACATTAATTTAAACTTGTAATTAGTCAGATGTATACAAAGAACTGTACTTCATTTGCTACAGAGTTTCAAATGACTTTTTATTTACGCGTACGTGAAACACTACGCAAATGGAAACAACTGTTTTACAAATTTTCATGAAACATTTACTAATTAGAAAGCCAAAGTTGCCTTTTCAAATTTGTTGAATCATTGTCACGCGTATTGATCGATGATCGAAATTTATCATTTACCTTATGACGCCCCTCTCCTTGCTGACGGCCATACAGCTAGCGATGAGACTTCCATTTTGATCGTCCCAGATTTTCACAGGCGTGGTTAGTTTAGTTCCAGGCAAATTTCCATTGGCTAAATTGAGAGCTAGACCTAGTTCACATTTCGCGGTGATCACGTTATCGTCCTGCATTAGGAACACATTCGTCTCGAACGTGGTGATATTCGGGCAATAACGATCGCAGCTGAAAGGGTTCTTGATTTTCGTGCATCTGGAATTCTGACAGCTGAAGAAGCCATTCAGTTTCATGTTGTCCTTCTCGCTGTCCACCACGACGCCGTCGGCTTTGTAGTGACATAACATCAGCTCGCTTATGTTTGAACAGTGGCCAAGGCTGCAGTTGAACACCCCCGAAAGTACGCTGCACTCGCTCCCGTTGTTGCAATTGTACCGTTTCGCGTTAGCCATGTTTACCTGGGGAAAAAAATTACAATTTTATTTGTAATGTCTTTGGAAATAATGATTTTTGGTAGTGTACAAAGGAAAGGCGATTGAAATAGAAGGTTTGCTTTTTTGATGTTAGTCATATGTCAGGCAAATAATGATTTCAAAATAGCAGCCATTCAAAATTGCTTTTGATTGCCACATAGAGACCTCTTTTTAAGTTATATAGAACATCGAAAAATTTGTTTTGTGATATTAATGGAATTAAACACAGTAGAGATAGATTTTGATATTTTTAAGTAGTACAGGTCAAGCATATGTCAGACTGATATCCATTTGAGCAGATTTTCCCTTAACATTAAAACTAAATTCGATTAGTTATTTAATGTTATTAATTTTACGTGTATAACAATGGTAATTGACTGAACAATACTGAAAAATTGTAATATTTTCAGTAGTAGATATCAAGCATGTATCAGACTAATCTTCGTTCCTCCAGGTTTTCCCCTAAAATTTCTGTTGATTCACCTGGCTATTGATCATAAAAGGTACAAAAGACATTAATAACATTCTTTATTATTTTAGGGGACATTCTGTCTATCAGATAGAAAGCCATTATGAATCAGCACTAAATTTAGATCATTATTTATTACTTTATGGCATGTTCGGAACGACTCTCCAAAAGGTGTAGTAAATTCTGCCACATCTATTTTATCGTAAAACAGAAATATTTCTAGTATTCTCATTGCTACTTGAACTTTTGAAAATCGAGCAAAACCTCGATAACGACCGATTTCAATAACTATAAAGTATCAAACGAGCTTGTGAATCATGTTCACTTTAAAATCATGATGCGTGAGACGGGATTGATCGATAAAAGGTGTGGCAGACGAGCAGGACACGAGCCATTAGAAAGTAATTCAAGACGACGAACCCGATCGGAAGCGTTACGTAGCAGTCAACGAAGTTAGCGCATCAAAGTAACCGGCGTCAGGCTATTTTCATTACATTAGCATAACTCGGTAATATCGTTCCCGTTCCACGTGCAGGTGGACTCGCCTTAGCTTAGAAACTCCTGTCAAAAAACCACGAGACACGACACGACACGATTATCACTCATTTTACCCAGAATATCAAGTAATTACATTTCACTGTCCCCATTAGCTCTTCATTCCTTTTTTCTTATGCCTTGAAATGACTTTTTCAAAAGGCTCTTACCATAAGGGAAATCTATCCGATCTTTCTAGGCGTACTTTTTGTGTGCGACAGCAATTCTACGAGTATCGTGTGAAAATGAACGTTCACGATACTCTTTTCCTTCCTCTTTGAATCAAGTCCTCTGTGACTGGATTTTTCCCCGTTAATTCCCTTAAAGCAACGTTCATCGAGCTACCTGTAGCTAGGCTAATTAAAACGCAGACCAGCGTTCGCTTTTGAACCGAACGCGATCGATGAGTCTCCTTTTTCTATCCCGGATCTCCAGAGGTGAAATGATGTTCCAGGATGTTCATCGATCACAGAAGTGCAAATTGGTTTTCGCGAAGGTCTGATTGATCGCACAATAAGGATGAAGTGACAACGAAATCGACCATAATAATCGCGGGAAGTAAAATTCTGAAGCTACGAATCAACCGCGATGGTTGTTCAAACTTTTATCGCGAGCAATTCCGTCGCTTCCGGTATTGCGGATGAAAGAAAGATCGTATCGATGTCGATGCTTTGGAGATAGGGGAATTTCAATCTTTTAATCAGCGCAAGGTAACGAAGCGAGCGGAAGGGTATGCCGACTTCCTGTAAGTCGTAATGGAAAATTGTTGTTCGCGGTAAAGTCTATCACGATTATCACTTAACAACTTCCTGCTGATCCGTGAACTTTATTTTTCTGCATGCTCCCGCGGGAGGCATAGGTTTCCAGTTTGTTCGTATCATTTTATTCCGTTCTGCATCTCCCCTGGGAACGGAACGGTGTACTGTCGATTCCGGAAAACCATTTGCCTGTCTGGGGCATTACTCTCGTAGCAGGGTTTCGGGATATATTATACGCCGGCGGTCGCTTATTTTTATGACAGGAAAACCGATATCATTCACGTGAAAAATTTAGGCAACTTTCGATGATACACGCAGTTGAAAATTTATAACGTTCGTGTACGATGCGTATTTGATCGAAGCAATTTTGCGACGATTGGGCTATTCGCCAATAGGAGAAGTCATTCATGAATATACTAGGAATATTAAATGGTTGCTATCAAATTTATTGCTCAAAAAGACTGTAAGTATTATGGAAGAAAGATTTCCATAATTCGGTGGACGTACCTGAGGGCAGGCTATGTTGTTGAATTTCGTGCAATTTTCAAAAACAATGTTGGTGCCGTTTCTTCTCACCGTCGAATGAATCTGCGGGCAAAATCCTGTGGTTCTCGTCAAACACCACTCGCCACAGCTCGCCCAGCTACAAGTATTGGCTAAGGTAGTATCAATGGTTTGGCACATGACTGGATCAGGATCGATCCCCGCGTGAAAGGCTCTGGAAATTAATTGCACCGGCTTCATTAATATTTCCCTGAGAGCGGTTTGAATATCGCATGATGGGACGCGATGTGTACTTGGTACGTTCGATGGATTTGTTGGTTTTGAACTCGTCTCGTTCTCGTCGCGACGTCGCTTTAAATAATTGAAAGGGATTCAATTCGAATCTCAAAATTATTTTAAATTTCGCAATTCTAATTTCTCCAAACTGAAGAGTTTGTCTTATAATTGCATGTACGTACCGAGTCATTTTCAACGAATAGAGAAAGCAATTTTTTTCTAATTCGATAGCGATGAAAAATGAAAGAGTAAGGCGGAGTCATATAGTAAGTTATAGATCTCTGAGGAAATTAAGGCCGGACGAGTGGTAACTTAATTACTATCGGCCTTGGTCAATTAATCGATGCAGCCTTGTCGTTTACCTGTGGGACGGCATGTAGATTGCCACGCTCAGATAAACCAACGCGACACAGCTGATGACAATGGTGAATTGACAGAAGCAGATACTGCCGCATATCCTGCGATCCTGTTCCGGTATCAGGCGACGCTTGTGCTTCCGTCCCATCGCGAGTATTTAATCGGATCCGTTGCCCTTCTTTTCCCCCCGCTGAAACCTGGCTGCTGGATAGTAATTTCTGAACGGATTAATCTAAATCGTTTCTCATCAAGCTGGGATTCCTTTCAGACACGACGATTTCTCTCGGGTCACTCGCTTCGTATCGTTCTATCTCGCCAGGAAGAAACTCTATTTGTCATCCGAGCATATTTTATTACAGTTCAACGAAGCAGACTGTATTCATGGTTCCACTTCCCTCAAACACGATCCAGTAACGTGTTTTCCATCAAAGTTGTATCGAATCTCTGAAAATAAGTTTTCTTCTTAATGCTCTTCTGAAGAAGATCGATTTAGTATGATTTATTTGAGGAAATCTTAATTTATGATATAATCATGAAATTTTTATTATCTATGAGTGACGATATTTAATTTTTGGCGGTCAATAGGATGATGAAATTTTATCCCAAAATAGTTTTTGATGTAGACTAGGAAAGATTTTCTAAGGATGTAATTTATTTTACGATCCTATTAGGTATAAATTATTTTCCAAGAAAATTGCCACGTCTGAATGTTGCAAACTGGAGTGAGCTTCACAACAGGTGTCTTGGTCATAATATTCTTGTTGCCAACTAGCCGTCGCGTTTCATCGATTTGACTGTTTTCGAACTATAAAAATTTCACAGTCTATACACCCTTAGAATCGTCTGTTTCTCCTCGAAAATATTCCTCAGTGAAGTGATATCTTTTCTTTTTGACGTTTCAAGGTTCGTTTCTTGAAATAAAAAACAGCGCACACTTCTACCCTTGATTAAGTGATATCATCTGGACTATAAAAGGTCAGGTGGAGCATTGATTTTCCAGTTATGTAAGGTGACTGATTTTACATAAGCATCGAAGAATGACACGCGATCGAAATCCAATCGTTCTAACATGTCTAATAAGGTCGATTAAAACCGAGCAACGAAATGAAGAGTCGAGGGTGTCGAGTGACTAATGACATAGAAACAAGCATTAGGCACTTTTTATCGATTAAGTGACTTCGTTAACCACTTATCGCATGGTCTTCTTTACTGAAAAAAGAATTAAGTGTAAAAAGGGTAGAAGGGTGCATTGAATATTGGCAGTATTAAACCACCTTTTCACTTCCCTAGCTAACACATAGTTCAAGTGATATTCCATTCAACACCATTTAATTTTTTCTTAATGAAATTTTTTCCTGTCTTCCACCGTTTAAGAGCTATAAGTAGATTCAGTTGTGTGGAACATTCTATAGCACACTATGTGGCAAGGGGTTAAAAGCGAGTTCCCTTCTCGCTGAGAAATTACATCGTGATGGTCTAATGACTTTTCAGAAGGATCTTGACTCATAATTCCTATGAATCTCGAGTCCTTAATGTCCAAGAAGTCATGAAATCGATTCATTTTCTCAGAATCGAAAGGATATTATGACATTGTTTAAATGTCACGAGTGAAACGAGGCTGTTTGATCGAAAGTCCTAGAATCATTACTCATAGTCCAACTTTCATTATGTATTGTGTTTAAGTTCCACCCTTTTATGATGCAAATGTCAAGTGAAAAATTTATGCAATAAGTGTAGCAATAAATTAGAGAAATTATTATAGTGTTTTTATCAAAATATTTCATATTTCATAAAATATGATTTTCATTTTCAAATGCCGGTAGTTTTATACTGTCACATCTTCGATCATATCCGATGTCCTTAATGAGAATTAAGAAAAGTAGTTAGTATCTTTGCATACACTTAATAGATCGTTATCAGTTATTGATTACTCTGCCTCGTTTATCGCACGTCGACGCTTTTAGTTCCTTTCGAACGTCTTTTTTTTCTCCGCGCTATTCGCGTATCAACGTTAATGCACTTGAGGCAATTACCGGGTTTTAACTTCATTAGGTGCAGCGCCAGTGTAAACAGGTGCGCTCCGCCGGATGATGTGCAATTAGATACTCGTAATCCCATTACAAGGCAAGGGACGATCGCTTAACAGCCATTCGAAAATAATACCTATCGATTCAGGGAAACTTTCAGCCTCTGGTAAACGCGACAGTTAGCGGGTTTCCTGAAACTTCTCACGTCGAAGACGATCTAATGGTCTTTAAGCCGACATCAAAGGGAATTCTCGAGGAAAGAACGAGTCTATTTTAGTGTACAATAATTGTAGTGCACCGTCGACTATCTAACGCAACAATGTTTCCCTTGATGCATTCTATGGACTGGTTCGTTTCGTTGAAAGGAAAGTTTCACCCGAGGTGAAACAAGTTCCTTTATGAATATAGAGGTAGGATACTTGTAGGATCATCGAACGTGCTTTTAATACTTTTGGCAATAAAACATTTCAAGTTTCTCAAAGTCTCTTTCAAGTTTTCGATTTCTAATTTTATGAAATTTAATATTGAAACGTTAATCGAACAGCAAGTGTCAAAAAACTCGCGGGAAATTTTAAAGAAGTTTTAAAGACAAATTTTTATTTCATAGATCTTTGATTTTTCATATACTTAAGAGCATGGTAACAAGTTTCTTTCCAAATTAATAACTTTCAAAAATTCTTAAACAACGCTATACAAACACTTACCGTGAAAAGTATTCGCGCCACGATCGACATCCTTTACCTTCAAGACTATCGCAAGTTCCATTAAATGTCACTGGTATCTTCGATCAAGGACGGTCAGCCAACAAAATATCACTCTTTTCTTACTTTAAGAAATCGATGAAATTCCACTCTCAGTCCAATTTAAATTACATTGAAAGAACTTTCAAAGAACGTTCGATTACTCGCGATATCATCGATCACTATCAATATAAATCCTCCAACTTCAATTGAATCAATTATTCTGCTTCCAAGATAACTTTATCGAACATCGTTCACGAAAGATTCACCATTTAAGTTCCTTCAATCTTTTTACGGATAAACGTGATTTTTTTGAAGCACGATCTTTTTGAAACATAATATAACCGGTCAATAATTGGTCTGATCGTTGACGCTTTCATTTCCATCCATGTTTTCTCGATGTCATTGCTATCCGTGGTGCGTTGACATCGTCGAGGAGAGAAGTAAAATTGCTCCCCAGAGTTTGAACGACGTGTGACGAGCGCGAATCACCCACGCAATCCGGACGACTGTTTGAAAACAAGGCTGGCAGTCGAGTGTTGTATGGCTCGCAAGCTCCCCCATGCCGGGCTTGCGCTCTGAACACCAAGCTTTTATGGGGAGCTGCCACGAGCCGATCGCTTGAAACGCTCGAACCTTCCGAATAAGCCTCGAATCCGCCTACGACTGTGTCTGCCCTCGAGGTTCACCCTCGCCAATACGACTTCGCATGAAAAAGCTGATTAATTACAGTCAACTAGGGGCTCGTTGCTGACCTAGGCTTTTTTTACGTTACTTACGTATCCAATAAGCGTGAACTAAGCATTTGAGAATTTTCATGGAAGATTTTGAAATTGTATATGGTGGAAGTATTATGATTAATGAGAGGGTTGAAAGAGCAATAATGCGATTCATACGGTTCTTAACATTTGAATGGAGGCGCCGGATCCCAGACTTACGATAGGCTTACAATGGAGCTTCGACTATAATTGGGTACTTATGGTTTTATACGATAAACATGGAAGATTTATGTCTAAAGAAATAGTCTCAAATTTCGAAATTAAATACGAAACAGAGCGTAAAATTAAATGCAATTTCTTTTATGAGAATGAACTATTTTTAGAGATTTAATCTTGGATGCAGCCGTAGTTATTCTTGTTTCTGTAAAATTCACGTAACAAACGCAAATTAAATTACGTAGAATGCAGACAGATTGAGGAAGAAAATAAAGGAAATGAAATTGTTCATTTCGTAACATAAAGTTGAATTGTTCTTTACTAGATAGACGTCCAATCCTGGCTCTAATGTTAATACAAAATTCAAGAACTATCGTATTCAATTTCTTTTTTCATATAAAACTACTCTAAGAGAGGGCCAATAGAGATTGGGTTACAGTGACGTAATATTTTCGAAAGCTTGAGAGAGATCGACCGTAGAGTACATACTGAAGCTTGAAAGCTTTTTAGATGATTGCTATAGTTACATAGTATGCCTTCGCGAAATAAATATTCGACACTCGTGTTTCTAGTTATTTCTAGATATTTTGTTGAAACATTTCTTGAACTCGTACTTTTAAATAAAATGTATCAATGGATCACACACCGTTCATTTTAATATGTTTAGAAAAATTGTATGTTCCATTGCAATACATCCAATATTTTTCTTTTTATCTACTTGGAAAGGGTGGAGGATGAAATAAATAAAACAGTTGGTTTAACAGAAAACCTGTTTCTGTATATTTCAAACGAAATCGTACAATCTTTTATTTACAATAGTCCGTTAGTATCGCAGAACGAGTACGTTATGTATAATAATATTTATGTACAATATCCAAGATTCAATAATGGTACGCGTGAAGCGGTGGACAAATAGGGTGATGTTAAAAATTTTCGAGCAAAGAACCGGGAAGCATTCTCGAAATGTGGGGCATAGAATGAGAAGAAGTTAGAGGGATGGAATAAAAATATTCCAAGAATTTTATCGAGAAAGGGAGGGGAAAAAGAAGGCGAAGAAATTTGGAAAATAAAATGGGAAGAGAATTGATAACAGCGGCTTAATTATATTGTAGTAAGTGCAGGTACGTTAGAATAATTAAATAACATGCGATAGAGCGTATTATACAATAATTATTGATAGAAATAGACTTTTATACTTTTATCGTCGCTTTCTAATCTCTTTTCGTTTTCTCATTGTCAATCAATTTTTTTTTTTTTTCAATCATTTCTTTAATCATTCTAATATTTTCATAATTGAAACGACTTGTTCGATCATCACGTTAAATACGTATTTTGATTTCTTAGAATTTTCATAGGATCTATCTAAATAGCATCGGCGTCTTTTCCCGCGACCGATGATTCTAAATAATCATTAACTCGATGATCGCTCTAATCGACTAACGAATTGGCACTAAACCGATCTGATATGAGAGATATGGAAGTGCTTACAGACATACGAGCACTACTGATGGACTATCGGATTTAGAACAATCCTCGATGCTCGCGAACACGTTTGATCAAGCACGATGACGTTCGAGTACAATTCACGTCCAGCTGTTTCCGGTAATGATTGTTTCGATCGAAGACTATTCAGATGTCTTCTTGATTCGTCGATCAAAGACATATCAATATCACTCAATTTCTCAACATCTATAATTTTAATATTCAATCGTTAATGAAATAATCATTTTTCTTCAAAGGGTTAGATCACCTTGATTAATTATAAAAATATTGCATTTTGGAAAATTTGTTTCTGAATAATAATGTTGAAAAATTTTAACCAAAGAAAATATTTTTATCACTCAGAAATTAATTTTCAAAATGCTGGTATTTTTTAAAATGATCAAAGATTGTCCAATCCTTTAAATTATCTCTATCTAATTGATATTTCGAACCTCTTTTGAAAAATTTCTATATCTTTTTCTTTATCTCGTTCGATTGTACGTGAGTCGAGGGTGTTGAGCAAAAATTTCACGTGACAGAAAATCGCAAGAGAAGATTTCACTCGTATCGTTTTCGACCAGGCTAATTTCGAAGGGCGTGCTCGCGATCAATCGATCGTTCGCTCGTTCATTCACGCTAACGGAAATCGATTAGCAAGCTTCGAGTGGGGAATGAGTGCCAGAATGAAGGCTCCTTTAAAATTCGCTTCTCGTGACAGCCGAATCAGTCGAATTTATCGGATGCCTAGATTAAGGCTGAGTAAAGGATTCACAACCATTCTAGATGTATGGGGTCGCGACGAAGTTTCCGTATGCTTCGAAACAACCATATGAAAATTCCGTCATATTCGTGATAATCAAACTGCGGATGTTTATGCAAATATACAGAGTATTTCAGTAATCATGGTATAACCAGAAAAGGATTGAAAATATAGAATAAAATTTTCTTTATATCTACCTTTATTTTTGAGAAAATTGAGTTGGAAAATTTTCAAAATATTCAAAAATTATATGTAAAGAAATTTTATTCCTCATTTTCACAAGAGAAACCAGTCCCTTTCTACTTGTACCATGATTAATGAAACCACCCTGTGTATTTTTATAAAATATTTTTTCTTTTCATGTGATTTTAATTATTACCTTAATTTATTTTATTCCCCTTCACGTACCATGCACTTGACGTGCTTTTAGTATGCTTTTGTAAGTGCATGAACATCCGCAAGGTAGTGTTACTTTATGCTAGCGTTGATGAGACTTAACAATTTTACTAAGATAAAATGTCTTTGATAATCAACACTAACGATAATGAACACTATAACTGAGGTATACGAAGATTTCGGGCCTACAACTTTAATTTTTATAATAACGCTATTAATAGTACTAAATTTTAGTTGATTATTCTTGAATTTCGAAGGATATTTAAACTGGGGTCGAAAATTATTGCTAATTAATACGCTAAGCATATTCTCGTTGAATTACGTTGTTTCGTAGCTTATGGAACGCAAATCGCTCGTCCCTTCGAAAACTGAACTGAGAAAACCGATATCTACAGCTACAAACTACTATGCACGACGCGTGCATGCGTGCATCCTTTATGCAAATATATCGTCGTCTAACTAGAACCATGACGCGACTGGCTGCGTCCGCGTAAAAAATTTGTAACAATCTTTATATATCGATCTCGTTACGATAACCGAGTATATTCACAGACTTAACTTACGAGCTAAGCTTACAATCTACGTGTTTTTTCTTTTTGGTGCGAAGACAGATCCTGGAGGCAATCGTGTCATTTTTCATCCATTTTTTACAGTTATACGAATTTAATTTTGTAGCCGAAAATATCAGGTCATTCTATATTTTTATTATTTGTAAAGTTACTTTAATTTAAATTTGTCGATTTGCATTTTAAGTAACAGAAAGTATAATCATATTTGACAGCTGAAGCAAAAGCGTGAAATCAGACTTTTCTATGACACGAGCCAGCACAGGATTTTGATTTGTTTCTTGTCTTTTTTTTTCTTGGAGTATTCTATGAATCTCAGTTACTTTCGTAAAGTACAGGCTTCTCTCAATGTTCCTCATTTTCATCATCTCAGATACACGCAGATCTGGGTAAAATGATATTTCAAACACAATAAAAGTGTCTCTTTCAATTATCTTGAAACGTTGATCGAAGCAAATTACATATGAACCTGTTTCGAACAAAGATTCTTCAATTTCTTTTTTTTCCTTTTACATTACTCTGTATTTTTCTTCACCTACATCGTCATCTTACCCATTTCTGGATAAATATGACTTACAAATACATCTTACACAAGCGCATCACTTATCCTAATACGAACTGCGTGAAAACGTGCCATTTAACGAAATATTTATCCCTTAAATATTTATATCACGTTGTAGGAAGGCGCACCTTGTTATCGTATCTTTTGAACCTCGCTTGGAATACTGATAGATGATCGAGACCGAGCTCCGTGCTCGAAGAACCCACCAAAATTTATTATCTCCGTACTGGAACGATCCATCGTTTAAAAATTCTTTTTATTGCGTTCGTATGAAAATCTCGCTGAGTTAATTACATGTTCGACATTCGCACAAGACTATCATCGTTTGGTGGCATTGTGTAAAAATATCGTAGACATCTGTTTAATTTAATTTACCGCCTTGGAAAATACGGTCCCGTGGAACTGATCAAGCGTACTTCGATCAATCTTAATTTAATTTCAATTTGTATCGCAGTTCTTCACGGGAGAAATTTTATAAAATAGATTTTTAGACGATAAGGGCACGATTTTGATTAATTTAAAATTAATTAAGAACCGAAGGAATGTCCAAGCAAGATTTAAAAATAACAAATGGCTTATCACCAATTTTCTTTTAATCATTAAGCTTAAGTGCAATAAATTGAAATAGCTCAACATTGGTTGGAAGTAGTAAGACTCGATATAAGTCAGCCGCACTGAATTTGGAGCGAATCGAACTTGTCTTCGTTGCTGGAGTGTTTGTCTAACACGTTTCTATTGCTTTCGAAGGATCGTTTAGATTTTTAGAACGCAAAGTACGCTAAGGATTCTCAGTAGTTTCTTCGGCATCACTCCCTCGCTGGGGGGTGAGCCCTTGGTAGCAGTCAGTATTCCTCTTCGTCTTCCTCGGACTCGTCCTCTCCCAGGATGCTGTACGAATGCAACAGAAAACTGGTGATAGAAAATACAACAGGATCTCTTTGTCGAGCTACATAGCGAAGTATTACTTCGAGGAACGATCTTGAACAAATTAACCCCTTACAGACAATTAAAATTGTCGACACTTTCATTTCTTAAATTAGGCTTTCCTCTTGCATGATTTAATAATTTTTTTCATTTTAAATTTTCGACGATTCCTCGAAGCAATTTCTAAAGTCTCATTTGGGTATAATATAGGTTCTTCTAGCCACACTGGGCACTGCATACATACACGTTACTTACTCTTCCTTCCTGGAGTACTTGTCGATGAGATTGCGACCTGGTCCTCCGCAAGTTTTACCCATCGGTGGACAGTACCAATAGCACAATACACCTAGAGACACTGCAAAGAGAACTATAGGCACTACCAAGGCTAACACTAGGTGCCTTAGATTTTCGTCCCAAGAGTACCTGGAAAAATCCAGAAAAATATATTCTTCTACATTTAATTCATGAAGAAAATAACACTTTGAAAGTTTCTAACACAGTAAAATATATTTTTTCACAAGCTTATTGATCCGAAACTGTCAGAACTGTGTTATCCATAATAAGCATTAGACATGAGACATTTCGTGCTCGTACATCGATCACGAACAAACTAGAGAAGTATAATTATACCTTGCAACGACAGTCTCGGGGTGTGTTCTGCTGTAATAACACGGGAATATTTTCCCCATGTTAGAGTATCCGAATTTCTTCGCAAAATCAGAACAATTCACTCGAGGTGGATAACCGCAGCCTTCCGTGTTCACAAAGAATTTCGTGTCTGAAACATCCCATGGGATGGAGCCCAATGGTTTCGCCACGAACTCTTCATAAGTCAACCTGGTGTAGTTGACTCTGATTTGATGACAACGAAGTGCCGCGCTGGTACAACCTGTAATGTTAAATTCAAAATTAAAATTCAATGTAATTAAATTGAATAGAAATTAGTTACCTTCTCTACAGCTTGCCCAGGAGCAATTCTTCAGTCCCTCGGCGTAAACGTGATCAGTGACTACGCATGCCACGGCATGAGGAGAGAAATCAGCCAAAATCGTCGAAATCGCTGGTTCCACGACGAAGGGTATTAAAAAAAGAAAAGCGAAGACAGCGAGAATGGCTGTGGTGCCCAGACAAAGAGAGGTATAAAACTTTGCCTTCTCTACTAGGGACGCAACTTCCACCACCGGAAGCACCCCGCCCATCGTGCTGGACTTGGTGTCCTCTTCCTGGGCACCCATGATCACCGTCGACTCGTCGGAATCAATGATTGCTTCGTTTATTGGGTCGCGAGGACCCTATTTTCGAACTCTGAAAATTTCTTTGTCTTCAAAGACAAGAGGAATTCTCTTCCTCTGATTCAAAATTGAATATCTCCTTTGTTAAACTCTTCAAATGAACAAATCAATGATGTATTGCTCCTATGTCACCGTAGGCCGATGTTGAGCTTTCCTTTAGATTAATTGTATAAGGTTGAAGTACTTTCAAAAGATTCAGGTGCAACGAAGCGATAAATTGTCAAAGAGTTTTCTTCTAATTTCTTTCGTGGTTATTGGTGCAACGATTGTCTCTGATCGATCATATACCAGCAAGGCACGTCCTTCGATCCTCAAAAGTGTTTTTTTTTCTGTGTACAATGTGATGAATATAATGTTTGCTTAGTCTCGATACGCACAGGCTATATGTAATTAGATGATTTCTTATCTACTGTCACGGCGAATCAATCAGAAAAGGGGGACACTTAAAAAGCTACCGACGAAACGTGTCACGTGTGAAAGACGCCGAATTGTCTGGTTCCAGTTTTACGTCGTTATCCAAAAAATTATTTCAATGGTCGAGTCCGAAAATTCAGGATCTCCTTTGTCGGCAGAAGAGAGAAACAGGCGAGAGCTATGTCGTACAAACAATTCGATGTGATTGTTTAATCGATTCACGTGCGTGTATATGTGTCGGTGTGTATTTAACACAGTATCATTTTTAAAAGCACGTGTGCTCTCGAACGTGTTTGTGTGTACAAGGCAGTGCAATTAGGAGAAATCTTTGCTTTGATACGTTTTCTCTTCACCGTGTTTTTTCTCTCTTTCTTCTCTGTATTTTTTTGCTCGTTTTCTTTTTTCTCGATGCTTAGCTTTTTTTTGGCTGAAGTGTGTTTGTTGTATGCTTTTGAGTATTTTTTTGCTTTTTGCAAGATGAGAATTTTAACCACGCGTTCCCCCCCTCCCCACACCTTAGTAATGCCCGCGCAGGGAGAATATCGACTGACGAGCCGGACTCTCCTCCAGGAGGGGAATGCCTGTGAACAAACAAAGGTTTTGTTTAAGCATTCTGTAATTGCTTCGAGGAACTTGGAAATCGTGTGAGGTTATTCGAATCTTGGTTGGCTCTTTGTTAACTAGTTACATTCAGTTAACTATTTTCTTAACTCCTGTAATTTTAAGTTTCTCTTCTGAAGACTCTTATTAACAAGAAGAGGAAAGCTATCATAGAATACTAACAAATAAAAAATTAATTCAGGACTTAATTTTAAATTATTGCAAAATTTATCGAAAAGGTCGTAAGTCGTCTAATATTATCTGCTGTAGATCTAATTTTGAGCACCGATTAACAATCCTTACGTGACGGATCTCAGAGAGCCATAGCAGAGTTTCCTCCGCCAGCATCCCCTACGTTACCCGAAGCGCTCTTCTCTAGTGCGGATCCAGCAGTGCCCTTGAATCTCATCTTGGCGTCATCGCCGACCACCACGGTCCTCTGACAAAAGATCAGCGTCAGACAACTGACCACAAAGAGAATACTAGGCAACAGCAACGCGACAATGAACTCCTTATAGGTGCTCTCCAAGTCGAATCGAGACACGACCACATCAGTGTTGCCTTCTGCATAGTAACAAGGAAATCTGGCGCGTGCGTTATGATCAGAACCATCTTTTCCATATTCATGAAGAAATTCCTTGCATTCGTCCTTTAGGGTGTTGACGCAGCCCTCGAGATTAATCAGCAGGCGACTTTCATTAGCAATGATCAGATCCTGTTCAGGTGGAGCGACCATTCTGGTCTCGTCCAATGGTTTGGTCGCAAATATATTCAAATAAGACAGGTATGTGAAGTTGGTTAGATCAGTGAGTAGGTCCTTCTCTAAAACAGAGCCATTGATGCAATCTACAGCTTCAACGCCCAGGGTGGAATTAAATATCCCGTAACAGGACGCCATCATCACATCACCGCGATCCTCGTGCCAGACTTCTCGATTAGTTTGCACGTCTATGGCTCTTTCGCATTGACTTAGGTACACCTTGTCACCGCTCATCAGGATCATGTTCTTGTTCCTGGTCGGGATGTCCACGCATCTGCGATCGCAGTTGTAGGGTGTCCTGATCCGTTCACAGGTGCCACGATTGCAATTGAACAGACCGTCGATGTCTATGCAGGTGATCTTTCCTCTTCTACCTGAACACTTCATTGGTGGATCTGTATCGTGGAAAATGCACTCGAACGCATCGGTTATGTTGATGCACACCCCGGACGAGCAATTGAACGTACCAGTCAGGTTGCGACACTCGTCCGCGATGCATTTCGATTTCTTCGCGTTCTCCTGATCGATACCGTAACAAGTCTTGTTGGTAGTGTTGGTACAGTTCGCTAGTAGAATCGTAGAACCGTTTCTACGGAGATTTACGTGGATCTGGACGCAGGGACCGGATGTCTTTGAGAGACACCACTCCCCACAGCTACCCCAGTCGCAGTTGTCCGCGTTCACAGCTCGTATCGTGGTGCACATTACTGGTACCTCGCTGATTCCTGATTTAAAAGCTCTCGTACTTGGCATGTAGATCGCCACTGTTAAGTAGACCAGAGCTACCGAGGATAAGACAGCCGTCATTTGACAGATGCATATGGTCCCGCAGATCCGACCGTCTTGCGGCGGGATCACCAAGTTCTCCACTGGCACTTGCTTCGGCATCGTGCCGAATCTCTTGCTCGATCACCAAGATGATGATTCACTGTCCCAGCAGTTTACATCCTAGCTCCGGTTCATCGCCATTTGCGCGCTGTGCCGTGTTCTACATCATGGTTACAGCGTCTGATTCACTGATCTCTGTCTGATTATTTCTTTATCGTATATTTCGATCAGAAACTCAGATGATGAGTTTCATTTGAAATTGATCAGTCTGAACGTTTAATCAACAGTTTTCCTCCATCGCACCGTCACATTTGTCGCGCTCCAGTCGTCAGTGTCACCACCCTCGATGTTAGTTTTCGTTTTCAGCCTGGATACCTTGGGCTAAGTTGGTCCTGTTGGGTCCAAATGATTTTCTAAATGTTCCCGATGATGTTCAAGGGCACACGAGAGATTGCATCGCGATTTTCACGATATCCACGTCAGAGTTTCTCGCGAGTCCGAGCCACGGCGTTCTTTTTACAGCAGGACGAGGCTAGTCGCGCGCGTGTTCTGCTTTCGGTCGCTTTGCGCCTCGTGTGAGGTGCGCGGCCGAGAAACTCGAACGGCAACGCGCATCGATCGATTACTCGCACATGCGCCATATCGAACTGCAACGACGCCGTATATTGCCGCATTTGACGTCATTGGTGTACCACCGTGCCATCAGGAAGATCTCTGTTACAGGATAATCGTCCAGAGATGGCGGGGTCCGGCGGATCCAGCGGCAAGAAATTGTATCGTTTCAAGTGACACGCTTTGCGCAAAAATCTTCCCGCGTTTTTCCTCCTCTTACTAATTGGATTTTAATTCTCGAGTCAGAGCCAACTTCAGTTCTAGGTTCTTTGTTGCTTTTTTACATTATTTTGAGACACGCGTGTTTCATTTATTTTTGAATGTATGTCCCATTTGCAAATTTAAGTACTATTAATGAATTGAGAAAATAATTTCATTTTTAAGAGTAGACCCATTTGAAATTTTCTTGTCATTCTAATACATTTTGAGCACAGATGTTTTCCACGTACTTCACGTTATTTCTATAGGAAATCGATGTTATCGTTATGCTGCATGTAACTGCAAGCAGAATAAACATTATACAAATGCGTTCTAGGTGAAACTGGGTCGGACATTCAACTTTCTTTAATCATTTTAATGAAGTTTAGAATTTCAACCTGAGCAGATTAAATTCCATACTTGTTTCATTTTTCAATTCTTTGCTTTGTGACTTCGAAAATTACACATTCTGTTAACGAAAAACAATCTACGTTATACAATTAGAGGAATTTCTAAAATTCAACGAAAATTTAATTACACTGTAGGATTTTACTTTGAAGTTATTATTAAATTCCGGATGATTCAATATATTATAACTTCAGCTTCAAATATTAAATGACGAAGAAAATTAGTTAGTTTTCCCTTTGAGATTATCAGCTCGCGACACGAACCATCTACTGTGACACAGTTTTCCCTGCCATAGGTCTTTCAGGACAGGTGACACAGTTTGAAGAGCAAGCGACAGAAGTATACACGATACAAAACGTGCAGATGAAAGCACTAACGTGTACTTAATTGTGTTGCCACAGAAAAGTTATTCTCTTTCAATTTCATCCAATGAATTTCATAAGTGATCTCAGAAAACTACCAAGTTTCAAATGAAGAATATTCTTAGAAAAAATTCCGAGATTTTCCTGCCTGATTTTTCATAATATTCCAAGGAGTAGGTTAAAACACGAGAACCCGTGATACCGTCAATTACGGTAGACTAGAAATCTCTCATGGGGTCATAGCACTTTCTTCGACGTTGGTGAAAGAAAAAAGAAAAAGTGGAAGAGTTTTTTCAGACTGCCGCGAGGTAATCGTACAATAAGAATGAGCGACGTGGAAGCTCGGTTTTTCTTCGTCGCGAAATTAAAGCCGGAATCGCGATAACGCGTGCTAACCGAGGAGCACCACTTAAGCATCAACCTAGCATTTTCCATAACATATACGCTCCAATTTTTTTTTTTTTTTTTTTTCATTCTCGAGAAATTGAGGCAAGTATGGAGGTTGTGACACAGTTTCCGTCGCGGCAGGACCTTAACTACGGTTGACACAGTTCGATGCGCAGAAGAAAAAAAAAGAAAATGTGGAGAAGGTAGAAAGCACGACGCGTTAGCGTGTAATGTGGTTTATCGAGCGTTAGCCGCAGACGGTGTGGCGCCCGCAGCTTTACACCTTGTTGTTTGAGATCTGCTCGACACTACGCGTATCGACCGTCCTTTGCAATTCCATCGCAGGTTGTACACTGTGTTTCCGTTTTAGTTGTATAATCAGAAAAAGAGTATTTACATGAGGAAATAAATTAAAAATGTAGACCGACATTTTTTCGTAGGAGATTTCATTTTCAAATAAATCAATGTCAAGTTAATTTATTTTTGACGGCCACAGTAGAGAAATTTCTTAATACTCATATGTGATTTTTGGATTTCTATAAGAATTTATCACCCATATTATAAAGAATTCTTTTACTTACCTAATTAAAAATATTCATATTAGCTACTTAAAATTATGAATAATAGAAATAATACAATATTTGGTAGCTTCAATGTGGCAATCATTGTATTGAATATTTATGGTGTTTATTAGACATAAAGGAACCATTATATTGAATTTTTTCCAAACGATTTAAAGTCATCACTAATTATACTCGACGTTTCCTGCGTCTCTCCTTTGTTCTTCCCGGATCCGCCTCTAGTTAAGCAAGCACAGCACTTTCGTTCCCTTTTGTTTTTCTTCACCCTTTCGTTTCCTTTTTTTGTCGCGACGCGGTGCTCGTTAAACGAGCACCACACTTTCGTGCTCTCCGCCGGCAGTGGCATAAATATTTCGGTGCAATTTCGAGCTCGTCTGATTTATGGTCGGCTGGTAAACGCACGCGGAGGAAAATCTACTCGATTGCTCGGGCTTTTTCCTGCACGCCACGAGTTTCTTTCTCTACCGGTCGATGCACTAGTTCGTTCGCTTCCTATGAGAAGCTCGTTTTAAGTTGAAATTTTTATCGCCACCTATTTATCGACAGAATCGTTTCTCTCGTCCGTGCAACGAGTTCGAAGATACTGCTTATTGAAGATGAAATCGGTGGAAGAAACTCTTGGTGCGATGTGTGCCACGAGAAATGGAAGATTATATCGGTTTCGTGAGTCGTTATAGGGTCAAGGGATAGACGTTACAGAGAAGATTGAGCATTATACTTGTGGTATAATCGATGTAGACGATCGAAACTATCCGATGAATTTAAATGTCTGCAGATGGAGCTAGGAATAAAGATGTTTGACACAGATCCTTTGATAAAAAATGAATCAGACTTGTAGAGAAATCTCGACTGATATTAAAGGGAATACTTTCTTTTAATTTAAAAATACTTTCATCCTGGTTTAATGGCCTATCGGGAAACTGTCAAGATATTCTCAGTGATCTACCCAATAATTTCTACAACTTCACGCAGACTGTCGTACAAACGTTGTTGTCCAGTAACAGAAAGAAAACGAACACAATGCACTTGTACTACTTCGATTTACATCACACAGAACTCAATCTAATCAAGTTCCGATGCGTAAAGAGATCACGGTCGTGTAATAGTCGATAAACGTCAAATGGAATAACATTGAACAAAAGCTCGAGAATCAAGAGCATCTATTTGACAAGCAACTTCATCGTATTTTTCCAAAAATCAATTTCACATCAAAATAATTCTAACACTGTTGATTGATATTCAACGAAGAAGAAGATTTATCTTTCTTTTCTTTTGCAACAAGAAATTAATGAAAATATATTTACATATTTTTATTATACACCGAGTTATTGTTTCCCAACACTATAAAAAGAATCTAAACTGCATTTTCCATATCTGCAAGACTCAAAGCATGAGTGTAGTTGAATTAGAATCAAGTATTCACGGTACTCTATCACCACGTGCTGCGCCTAAGAATAGATCCAATCGATCCATTAACGATCACGTTTTCTTTTACACCAAATTTCCTACACATAGTTACCTTTCATCGATCCATTACTATTATCAAACCTAATCAAAACGATCATTCACGAAACAAAGGTATCCAATTGAAAGAAACAGGATCATCGTCCATGCGGTTGCGTCAACTGCCGCATCGTCGAATTTTCGCACAAAGATAGCCACCAAATTTCGAATCAACCTCGACACAACTATGAAAGATATCAGTTAGAAATCACTTAACCGGAAACAACCACCTGTCAATCGTCGCTCGCACGTTGTTTACACGAGCCTGTTCGAAAGGTAGAACCGCGAACGATCGACGGACACGGTTCGCCGCAGTGTGTCCGTCGCGCGTCGATAAATCGTTTCCCGATCACCGGAATCTCGAACGATGCATCGAAAAGCTCGAGCTTGAACGTGTAACCGTCAACTGGTTGTACTTACGTGAATCGAGGATGAATTAGCGACTGGAAGAAGCCCTTGGAAAATCCACTTTCCGTAGTCTCTCCCTGGTCTTCCTGGGGGAAACAAATATGGCGGTGCTACCACTGGAGCTGCGATGGCTCCACCTCGTTGTTGCCGTATCGTACCAGAAAATCAATACCACCTCCTGTTGCCACCAATACACCGACAAGTTTTTCCTCGAAAACACTCTCACGTCCACGGCCAGAGTGTCACGATATTTTCAGGAACGAGGACTCGCAATTATGTATAGCCACGAGATATGGCTGAACAACTTCCTCTTTCTCTCGGCTCGTGTTCCATTCGACCCCGAAGAGACGGGGGAAAAAAGCAGCACGAATGGTAATCGGAAAATCAGATTTCCTGATCTTGTTGAAGAGCAGCATCGACGACTACCGTTTCCATTGTCACCTCGGGTGTTTTTTTGTTTGTTTCTAAGCTTCTCTGTTCGCGAAAGACCCCCTGGGGCGGAAAGTTGGTTTCTTTCAACGAACCACGATCATCCCTTTCGAACGAAGGGTGAGACGATCGATCCTCATTGTCTGTAACGGGACGTTTGATTTCGGCTCCGATGAAACAGAACTGGCCTGATTAAAGTTTTTCCAACAACGGCGAGGGAAGTTAGCCTGGACTCTGTTGTGTTCGTGAAGTTTTATTAGTTCGGTCCGCATCGCTCGCGATATCGATCCGTACACCCTTCGAATTCGATTCTGTGGTCTCTCTTTCCGTGTTTAATTCGAGGGAGGGATAAGGGATATTAGCGACGAGTCGGTATAATAATGGAAATTACTTGGCGCCGAACAGTCGCGCTGGATTTTCTCGTTTTTTTCTTTTTTCTTTATTTCTTTTAATTAATTAGCCGGGATCTGGGCGGCGATCGGTTTAATTAGCTACGCGGTTTGGATTCGGAGAACCTTTCCTCTTCGATACTTTCCACCCTCTGTTTTAAAGGAAATCAATTAGATTGTATCGTAATTGTCTTGTTATTCGTTCCATTAACAGGGTAATGGAATTGTTGAAAAGTATCTGAGAAGATGTGAAATTATTTTTAAATACTGTGTAATTAATATTTCTAGTTATTTATAGATTTCAAGATTCTTTTTTAATTACTAACGTTTCGAGTATTTAGCAATTGTATTATACGAAATGTCGGTGAATATTTGTCATTAGGATGCTCGACACGATTTTATTATGTTTCTGTTAGTAGCTGGGAAAAGACAGCGGGAAATATTCACAGAAATTGCTCGAAATTGGCAAGAAGGTTCCAACTAATCTTACGTTTCCGCGGACGTCTACAATTTCTCCTCTCATTCTTTCGCTTCCGGCAACTAGGAAAAGAGAAAGAATTCATTCTCGATAATTTGTTTGTTCGCGCGGTTCCGCCAAGACGGTCGACCAGTTATGAATGAAAGCAGCAGGAAAGCTTTATTATGATTACCACTCTTCCTGCTTTTCCTTGAACGGAACGCGAGCATACTGGAGGAGGCGAAAAAACAGGCTGCCGGCGATTAATCAACGAGACTTTGCCGTTTATCTTTTCAATCGTTAAAAATATACGCGAGACCTAGTTATCGTGTTATCAATATCAAATGGTTGTAATCTTTCATTATCTCTTTAACTATGATGACTGTTATCATTGATCTCCTCTACTTGCAAGGGGTAGTACCATTTTTGTCTCGTGTAATCATACATAACTCTTGCTCAGAAATAATACTGAGCAGTTCTCCGACTAGATTGGAACTTTGCCGTTGAAGTAGGCAAACAAAATACAATTTCGTTAGCGATTGCTCTGCATCCCCTTTCCTTTTTTTTTTTTTTACTTTTTGCACAGCGAATAATAATCGGCTGGCAAGGGTAGTTGCGCCTGCAGTGAGTAAATTAGAACGAACGGTTGGCTTACGTGCCAAAGAAATTGGCGTGTAGCTTTGAAACCGTCTGGGAATTGATATTTCCGTGGACTCGTTGTACAAGGAGTGTACAAACACACGGATCTCAATTTCGAAACGGTAACCAATATACAGACAAGGTAATATACTTTCAACGTTACGATAATGCAACGAAGCGTAATGTGCCAAGCTACATTCGAAAATAAACACCTGTCCTATCGTTTCTGCATCGTATTTTCACGTTTCCGATGCTTTCAAACTTGATGCGCATTGAAATGAAAAGAGAAAGAATCTACTAAAAAATTTTCCAGAGACATATCGAAAATTTTAACCGACGGTCGCAGGTTTCCAGATGCATATTTTGGATAGGTTTCGTTTTGGCTTGGCGGAACGTGAAATGATGTACAGAAATGAGAAAAGGGGTTGGCACGCGTGGAAAATCGTTTCGACTTCTTTCCGACCAGTTTATCGCGAAAATATTCCTGATATTGGCATCGTTTTGGTGTTCACGTCCCCTTGCATGATGGCGATTCTTATTTGAAATGATTCCTAGCAAAAATTCTTATCTATGGAATTAAGAAATTTAATTACAAATTTCCATAAATTAAAATCGATGAATTCATGAAGAAAGTTAAGCTAACTCAAGTGCATTTTAATTAATTTTTGCAAAGTGTTGAAAATAAAATCAACCTCTTTAAGGAGAATTCTATACAAATATAAATTCTATTAATTCTATAAAATGACACGTTTTATCGTAACGTTGCATTCACTCAACGGGTAGTTTGAACTTCTGCAGCCGTCGTTTTGGAAATCGTAGAAAGATAACGGCGTAGCTGCAACAGCCAGAAACGGATTATTATCGCTGAATGCTCGCTGGGATTGCGGAAAAGAGACTGGCGGCGTTTTCATTTATGATTAATGAAACTATTCATCGTCGGCGAACAAGTTGTTTTCGGCATGAATTATCCTGTTCCCGATATCGTCGAATAATTTCTCTGTCGACTGGTGTCGTTGGGCCGTAAATGTAAATCAATAACGACGAAACAAAAAAAGTACTCCCTCGTACGTGCACCCCTGCGCGTAAAATCAGACGCGGAAAAATAAACGAGTTGCTACAGCCGCGATCCGGTGATATTGATCATTTGTTTTTTTTAAATTTTTTTTATGGGAAATTGAATTAATTCTGTTCGGTAGTTAAAAGGGACAACCCCGTCGTCAGAGTTTTGCTTGTTCAACGAAAGAAATTTCTTTTTCAATTAATGAACTTGTTTATTCAAAGAAAATATTGTTACAGAAAGAGTTTTCGGTTGTTATTTTAATTACATCCACCAGAGTAATTCGTGTGATTTTAACTCACGCTCCTCTAATTGTAGCCGTGCCGTGCTTAGCGTTGTAAATTTATCGGCGTCATTTGCATTTGACGCATCGCGTAATGTATGCAGATTTTCCGTGAAATCAGTTACACGGAACGCTTGTACACCGGAAATAGCGTTGTGAATTCATCTTGCTTTCAAAACGATCCACGAGATAATCTCGTACGCGTAGTGCGTCCTTTGTTTCGAAAGAACTATTGTATTTCTTGAAGCATCCCTCTGTAGACATCGTGCATCAATCATGAAAATTTTTCTTTCATCAATCTCTATACACATTTTTGTAAATTCAACTACTATTTCAAGAATATCCGGGAAATTCTTTCCATCGTGAAAGGGAATTGGCAAAACTGTACAGACAGGAAAGAAAGCAATTTCAAATTGATATATTTTTGAATGTCAGAGAGAATAACACGAAGAAATGATCAATTACGTATGGAAGACTTACCAGTGCTGTTTGCATTTGACACACTGTCACTCACCTATGAGATTTTCAATAAATTCCTCCATGTACCATATTTGTACCTTGCTCGAAATATGGACTTGAAACATTTCTTCTGATGGGTTTAAAAAATTTAACCATTTTTTTTAAATAGATCACTCGGTGTTTCTGTTATCTAAGAAAAAAACAAATTCTATATATGGAAACTGATAGAGGACACCTGTGTGTCAAGAACAGGAGATAGTAGCAAGAACCGATCGGGGTCAAAAGGTACAATTAATGTCGAAGATATACCAATGTCATTTGCATCGGACGTCCTACGGGAATGGGGGGTGGATTATCAGCGAATCCCTGGAACAACGTGCGGGGATGCGAGAAAGACATTTGGCCCACATTTTGGCTCATTGGCTCGGGGCCAATTTTCCCTGAGAAAGCATCGCGCTAAGAACAAACCTTTCTCTTGCTCCCCGACACTAGTTAGATTGCTAAGGTCAATCTTTCCGCTGGCATTGTGACTTCCGTTGAGAATCGCGACAAAGCACGATATCTTACAATGGTTCCTCTTCTTTGATTCGTTGCGTTTGTGTCGTCTGTAGCATTCGTCGAGCCTCAAACACCGAGGATCGTTGGTTGGAGAAACAAAGAGGCGCTTAGTAATTGCTTAACCCTTCTACAGTTTAATAGAAATAAATTTCATCGAAGAAATTAAAATCTAATTACGGTACAAAAATTATAAGTATTGATACGTTTCCAAAATTTCAGATGGAAAATTTAAATTAGAAAATAGAAAAATCATTTTTTTAATAATTGTAACTATAAAGTATCCTGGATTATTTGACGTGTCAAATATTTATGCTAAATTGAACAGCTCTGATGCATCCTGATGACTAACTCTGTCTCAGGTTAAATAGTTTCGTACTTGAGGTTCTGCCCAATTGGGATAAATTGTCGAAGGGTTAACACAGATTCGGAAACCCCAAGGCGTGATAATTTGAGGCTCGACTTTGTACCGCATCATCGATCGAAATCTCCTTACGGCAACGAGGAGAACGGCAACTGATATAACAGGACTAGGCAAATGCTCGAAATTCATCGTGGATTATTACCAAAATTCCTGGCATCCTTGCCTACAACGCTTGTTGACTTGCACGTACGTGATTCGTCGCGAGTTGCGCCAGGAATTTCGGTCACTATTATATTATTGCGTTCTGACCAGCTGTCCGTTTCCTTGTTTCGTGCCTTCGAATTTCAACCACGTGGCTGATCTTCCTGTCGACCCGTGTCGATTATAAATTGAACCGTCCGATTCGACTACACCGTATAGCACATTGCAGAAATACAGCAACTCTCCAAAAAGTAATTATATTCCAATTGTTTTCTAAATTCTTCCTTGAAATTAGTATCTAATGATGCAACCCAAATTATTTTCGCCTCAGTTTATTTCAATACTCCTGTATTAATCACGTGCCAACAGTGGCGAAAGAGAAGTTCGACTGCCAGAGGCAAAATAAAAAGGTGAAAGGAAAACTTTGATTCATGTCGCGACAGTAGAATACGAGCCAATTTCGCTGGCAGGGCTAATAAGGGCAATTCATCACCTTTCTCGTGCTTCAGACAAACGTAACACCATTGTCAGTGTTCCGCGAGTTTAATACAAAATCCGGGTGCAGGAATGTTCGTAGCTTTTGTGCTTTCTTTTGATTGATGAAACGTGTTTCGTGGTGTTGTCTCATTTCTGACATACAAAATTAACGACGCGTCTATATTAAATTTACTTTACAAATAAAAATTATCGATATTAGCGACTGAAGAGTTCTGAAAGTTCGATCCACGTAAACGCGCTCTACTTACCAGCCTCTTGTCTGACCATACCGTTCCTATACTACTGAAATCCGGGACGGCGCGGTACTAATAGACCGTAAAGAGGTGGTCGCGGTACCGAGAAATAGTATTGATCAGTTCTAACAAGTTCGAAATACATATTGTTCGAGTACCATGGTGAAACACGGGTGCTGGAATTACAGGAACCATAAAACCATGCGTAAACAAGCGACCGAGTAATAAAGTCGGTAAGGGAAAAAGCAAAGAGAGTAGAGTTAAGAAGCTCGCAGAATAAACGACAAACACGGTGTTTGTTTCTCGCGAAACGATTGCCTCCCAGACGAGCTATTTTGCACTCTGGTGAACCTGATAAATTCTTCGAGAACATCGTCAGACACGCGAACAAACAAGATCCTGGTAACTGTTTAATAGAACACGGGGGAAAGGAGGCCACGGTGATCCTGTCCTCTCCAAATATTATCCCCGAACGTTGAAGGGATGAATAAACAGACGGAAGCTAGAGTACATCTCATTAGCCTAGTTTATTTGAAAACACGTTACGACATTTATTGAGATCGAGAGAAGCAAGAGTGCCATTCAACTCGTACGATCTTCCTTCGGGTTTCTTTCAGCAGTTTTTGAGATTCGTTTCAGCGAGCATTAACTTTCGATTCAAAGATTGGTTGCTTCTAATTATGAAGCTCTAATTGCTGTTTTATTTTCCTATGCTGGTCGTCTTATCATCCCCGAAACTATCTTTAAACATTTTTTTTCATGAATAGTGTAGAAAAGGCAAGGTAGGAAAAGAATGAAAATATTCCGTGTAACAATCTGACATTAATAAAGAAACAAACCTGGCTGGTTCGAGGGTGCTCGAAGTGCACTTCACTTTCAATACGACCACGTTCACAATGTGAGATGGTTCGTTACGACATTGTTGAAAGTGCAACGTCCTGTAGACTTGTTTTGATCGATTTCAGTATGGCTTGTCGTTAGAGGCTAAATGCTTCTTAGGCACTCGATTCTCGAGTGCTAAGGAGCGACGACTAGCTCTTCACAAAGTCTAAAATGTTGGTGCAATATTCTAGTGTTGATGATTCTGATTGCTCAAAGTTGTCGAGATAAAGATTTTATTAAAGTAAATTAAGTAATTAGGTAATTTAATAATTTTGCTATGGTGATATTATATTCTTTCTCATGAATGACAGAAAAGTCATATGTGAAATTTTAATTATGTTGGTAATTTTGCTCCATTTCCGGCACGACTCGTTTCTCACACGTGATTAAAAATGCAAACGTAACAGATTGTGGCAGAGTGTGATAATCTCGAGAGAGTATCATCCCTCTTAATGGATCTTACACTATTTATCCCCTGGTGAGCGACAATAGCCAACGCGAGCAATCGTTATAATCGATCAACTGTTCATCAGCGAGCGGAAATGGACATTGCAACGCGTTTGCACGATTGATACGATTGGCGTTTTGGCCACGTTTAACCACACGAAATAATCCTGCAAGTTGGAAAATTGGTCATTCCCGGAAAATCGTATTATTTGTGATCGTTCGTGTATCAGAATCGAAATTCTATTAACCGTTAAAGGTTTTTCTTTTATTCGAAAGTTATTCGAATAATGCCTAATTACGGAGGAATTCTCTGGATGAACTGTCAACATTCCTTGAGAATTAACTAGGGGGATCGATTAACAGTGCCGGACAAACTCCTGTAATTTCTCCAGGTCGCCTCGAACATCGCTCGGTCTAATCTCGTTCCAGCGATTTACAACTGTTCCAAACTCCGGCTGGACCGGTTCTTATTGGTTTCTGTGCCGTAGCTCCAGGGCTGCATCAGCAGCGGGTCATTAGAGAAACCCTGGAGGGTGCATTCACGTCCTAGAGAACTTCCTTTCTCTCAAACTGTGCAACTGATTCTGATTCTCTATGAAGGAGATCCTATTATCAAAGCGAAACTAGATATCTTACAGAGCTTATTATATCAGTCATCATTAGAACCCAGTAAACAAAATTATTCATCCTAATAATTATTCCTCATATTCTATCAGCATTTCGTGCTTTCTCGATCAATTCTCTGCAGTATATTACGTAAATTAACAACAAATCGTAGGCACCGATAAATACGTCGTGATACGACCTTAAACCGTAGAACATCTATTAAAATTCCCTGGCTAATTTCCAGAATCAACTGGATTGAACTTACCCCGCTGTAAACCGACACAAATAGCAACTGAACGTAAACCGAAATTTCACGACCTTCTAAATTTTCCTGGAGTCAAATAACCGATTGGATTCGTTGTGAAAGTAGACAGCAACGTGCTGTGGTGAAGGTATGAATCATTTTGAATGGTCGCGGCTGAAGTGGAATCATCCGAACCACGATTACTTTCTTCGAAATCGTGGAACTTCCTAAAGCAATAAAGTTTCAAGAAGCATCTCTAACGTGTTACGAAAACGCGGAAACACTCCTTGTCACCTTTTTATAAAACCAAGAGGTTTCCTTCAGGGTTCAGTCCATTTTAAGTAGTACAAACTGGTTTTCGTCAGCCATGGGAAAATATTTTCTATTTTGCATAAGTACGTTAGGCGAATCTATTCTATTTATTATGTTGATGCCTAAAAGAATGGCATTATGAGACTCCTGGCAGCACCAGGTCCTTAATGACATAGCCATCGGCGTAGAAGGGTTAAAGATGACTGATAGGAAAGAGAGAGATATAGGGATGCAAACGTGTATAAACGTAAGATGGAAAGGCAAGGAACAGAAAAGCGTAGGAGAAGGTGAGGCTCCGGGTGCACAGGGGACGCCCTGGGCGCCTGGCTTGAGCGTCGTTGGCGGCGTCGTTGACGGTGGCGGCGGTCGATGCCACCAGATGCCACTGTGGCGCTGTCGTCGCTCGAAAATAAGCTCGCCCAAAAGCTCCACCGACTGCAGTAGCCCGGCATCCGTCGGCGCCGCGGCCAGCACGAAAATTTCCCGCGATTCCATTCCACCGTGTCGCGTTTTAGGTTCGATGGAAGCTCGAGGTTGACGGTGAACAACCGATATCGTTCTAACGATAATAAAAAACGAAGAGAAAGAAAAAAAATTAAGAAAGGAACAACGTCAACCATGAGGTGGCAGCCACGATCAGTGGACTGAGAAGTCTAAGAAAAAGCAGGCCCGCTCTGACTTGACGGAAAACAGAGTGGGTCCTTTCTGGTTCGATCAAATGTGCACGGTGGACAGTGTGACATAGTGCGGCGAAGTAGGCGACGAAGAACACGGGGAGAGAGAAAAAGGCCAGTCTGAGCAGGGAACGCGGGAAGAGGAGGAGGTGGGACAGGATGCGGGGGCACAGGAAGAGGGCGCAGAGCCCCGACGATTTCTCTTCTTCTTCATAGGGGGTACCGTTCCTTCCTTTAACCCGAGCTTCCTCTCGAACCGACCTCTTGCACGGTCAGGTCGCGCCTTACGGAGCTTCTTCGTCGATCGGGTGGCTACGGGGGTGGTTATGGTCGCGATTCTGACCATGATCCTTGTCAATTCGAGACCCTCCTACGTTCGAGGATTCCATTGAAGGAAACCATCGCCCTGTTTCATTGATCCTGATGAAAGAAAACATGATCCTTTCTCTGAGAATCATAAATGTTGGCCCACTTTGAATTTACAGAAAAAGATTTCATTTGAAAGGTGAATCTTGTCGGGTAATTGAAAACACGAGACACTTTTGAGTTTCTGAAATATTGCAGATTCTTTGTCCTGGAAACGCGACCGCGATTCTTGAATCGGTACAGGATTCACGTTGACTCGTCAGCTTTAATTACGTTTCGTTTTTGAAAGGGAATACTCGCGAACGTTTTCAAGGGCCAACCGAAGGGTGGCACGGGTCGGGATTGAATTGGCGAGTTCGAAAGCACGTTCGTGCATATACTAATTGCTGGATAACGATGTAGGCTTGGTTGCTTCCATTTGCAAACTCTGACGCAGTCTTCGTACAGATTGGATGCTTCCTTTCGTTTCGCTGCGGACTTGACAGCGCAATCAACGTGAACACTTAACACAAAGCGTGTTGATTTACGTCGAGTGATTCTGTAAATGCGAAACGTCCCGATCCTGTCCTCCTCGCCCCACCCCCGCTTTAGTAGTGAAAGAAGGCTGGAGCGGGACGGTTTGATCGTTTTGGGTGGTGAGCTTTCGACTTGTCGTAATCGTTCAATTCGGGGAACAATGTTACACGAAAAGGGTTCTTTCAGAGGTTGAAACAACGAGGTGAAAGCTTTCTTTCGAGTAGCTGAGTCATCCGGGTTAAATTAAACTTCGAGGTTCAAAGTTCTTACTAAATTCAAGAAATTCTCGACATTGGTTTCCTCGGAAAAGGTAAATTAAATTTTGAACTTTTAGAAATATCCAATCATTGGAGATACAAAGTTCTTACGAAAGGGATCCTTTTTGGTTTCCATCAATTTTAAGTAGTATAACATTGGTTTTGTCAACCATGGCAGATTGAATTTCGAGTTTCCTGTATCCTCGGGTGGTAAAGTTTGATGTACAAAGTTTCCGCGAAACGAAAGGGATTCTTTTAGGGTTCAATCAATTTCAAGTAGTTCAATATTGTTCTGATCAGCCACGGTAGATTAAATTTCGAACTCGAACGGTCGGGTTTAAAATACAAGGTTCCTGCGAAACGAAGGGTATTCCCTTTAGGATTCGATCCATTTTAAGTAGTGCAACATTGTTTTGGTCAGCCGCGGCAGATTAAATTTCGTGTTCAGATTAGAGATACAAAGTTCCTATAAAATAAAAGTAACTCTTTGGAAGTTAAATTCATTTTAAGTAGTACAACATTTCTTTAGTCAGCCAAGTTAAATTAGATTCTGAAGTTATGAAATTCGAGATACGAAATTCTACGAAACGAAAGTAACTCTTTTAGGTTCATCCCTTTTAAGTAGTTCAACCTTATTTTCGTCGACGAAAATAGATGAAAAGTTAAAAAATTAAAAGCTTCTGAATGCTCTTTACAAGAGCGCTCTTCGCGAGATCTTCCTTCATTACTTAATACACATTTAATTCCTGAGTTTTGCGTACGGGAAAAGAGCGTGTTTTAAACGCCGAGGAAGTATTGAAATAATAACGTTTCCGTATCGAACGGCAACGTTAAAAAGATAAAAAGGTAACACGAAAGATCTAAGTATAGGCGGCGTTCCTTTTCCCTGTCGTGACGCAGTCGCTGTATAAAGTAGACAAAAATGTAGAACGAACAAAGCGCTACACCGGGGATGATTTTACACAGGACGCTTCTTTGAGCTTCTGTGTGTGGAACTTGAGCTTTTTTCTCACGTAACCGAGGGATGCCGAGTCAATAAAGGTACACGGTACACTTTGCGGTCGTGGAGATCTCCTTTCCCCGTCACGGTGAATCGAAAATACGCGCGAAAGATTACAAAATGCGATTTGTCGGGACGCCTTTTGCTTTATAAAATATCATCTCTGCTCCCTTAGATTTTAAACCGCGAAAGATACGATTCTACTAATTAATTAATCCACGCTAGGATTAAGAGCAGTTACGCAATTTTACGAGTTGAAACCCCCGTGAGCACGATCGCGTACAGCAGCTTCAATTAATCGCATGCGTTTCCTGAGGCTCGTAAACAACGATCGCCACAAGAGCTTAAGCACAATTTCGTATCTTTATTTAATCGTGACGTCGGTTGATTGCACCTTTGTTCGAGGAAAGACAGTAGAAGGCAGTCCCCCGTGGAAGGAAGTCAACCACGCGATGCTTCGAGACTAAGTTTTATCCCCTATAAAGCTGGCGCTACGTAAATCAGGGCAATCCAATAAAACAAATCCGTAGTTTGCGGTCTAAAGTGCACGGAAGCATCGAGTGTGGTTAAAGTTCCCTTCGACGAACGTACGAACTAGGCGCGGCAGGGGTGCTTTAATCGTTCGCCTTTCCTCGAACGACAATTTATTAAAAGGAGCTTGCGCGACGCGTTATTGAAAGCTTTAAGGGCGTGCTACGCCCGTTCTGGAGGCTGGTGATGTTCGAATCTCTTGGAATCCAATAAGGAGCGGCGAAGTCGGAAGTAAACGCGGAATCGTAAATACTTTTGTGTAGAAAGGTGACAGAATTCGAGAAAGGGGTGAAGGAAGTTTCATAGGATTACTGTGGTTTGAACCTTTCTCAAATTAGGGTAGTGGCCCTTCGGGAATTAAATTAAGCATACTTCGTCATTTTCAATATTAATTTATTAATTAGAGGAATACAAAATTCTCGCGCATTATAAAAATAAGAAGAAAACTTTTTACTGCAAAATATTTTGCTCCAGTTGGAACTCAATCTAATGAAAACACGTACAATGTTAGGGAAACTTCGAAACTGTGGCAGCGAGGATCAAACTTCTCGAAAAAGGCGAGGCTACGCCTCGAATACCGTAAAAGTTTGAAACGTGATGGGATCCAAATGGAATTGCTCGTCGACAGTGTTACAGGAAGTCGTGAATGGGAAGCTCATAGCTCGCGTATCGTCGGTTCATTGTCATGGTAATTTCTTACACCTAATAGTACGAAATTGGCACGTGCTGTTTCGATGAATGAAGCGATTGCTTCGCGATTCGAATTACTGTGCTTCGTCTTACTTACAGAATAATGAGAAGATAGATAGGGTTGCATCGCAAAACGAGTATTTTACACATAAATTGTGCTTATACATTATATGTTTTTTGAAATGATGTATCATAAATTTTGTGACAATATTTTATGATAGAATCCGTTGTCGATGAAAGGGAAGTTTTATGTTCAAGTATTTCTACAAACAGTTAAGAATCTTGGTGTTGTAATCGATATCGCTTTGAGAATCGCAAATCTTCTTGGTTGATTTATTGAATCTCGGTTTACTTAAAACAACATCGAGATACACTTGTACGATGAAATTTTTTTAGGATCCTCCTGCTATCCCCTGGGATTTATTGACTTCCTTGAAAGTAAAAAAAGCTCAGTATCTGGGGTCAGAATTATTACTAAACAAATTGTACAATGGAATCCTCGAAAAAGATCAATGTATATTTTTAAAGGAAAAGGGAAAAGAAATATAACTCTTTCCACCAAAAAATTATCAAGTTAATAGATTAATTTTATTCAAAAAGAAACTTCAAATATTTTTACAAAAAAGTTCTCGTTTCGAGAAAATGAAGAAGCTTCCGTAGAGAAATGAAGGTAGAAAGAAAATTGTCCAATGAAAGGAGAAACGAATCCGCAGATCGTATCGCCTCATCGACATCCAAGGTGACGACGAGCAGCGAGCACGCCGAGGACGACGACGACGTCCACTTAGGTTCACATCCCTGAAACGAGCACTGCCGTTTTGTCCTCCGAGATGGCGGAGGAAAAGGAGAAGCAGACGTTCCTGCAAAAATTGCTGTTCTACACGACCGCGTTCTTCATCCTCCTCAGCACCTTCAGCCTCTTTGCCTTCCTTTTCTTGGTCCCCTTCGTCATCGACCCCGCCTTCACCACCATCTTCATGCAGTTTGACACTCGGCCAGCCGAGTGTATCACCATCGACGTTGAGTCCAGGAGAGGTGAAAAAAAAAAAATTCTTCATCGACCCCCTCGCGACAATTTCTTACCCCCGATTGGTGTTAGCTTTCGTTGATGTCGTTGCATGCGACCCCCTAGAATTTCTCTTCTAAAAAGACACCTTTTCTCTTCCTTAGGTGATTAGAGAATGTTGATCGATAAAGTAATTCATGGATTATTTAATGGTGATTAGTTTGATCGAGTTTGATTGTGTTTGATGAAGTTCCTTTTATTGGTTTAGTGGTGTTCCTGTAGGTTTTATGGTTAAATGATGGACTTTCTCAAATTTTTGTTAGAAAATATCAATACTTGATAAACACAGAAATTTCGAAATAATTAGATTAAATAAATCCTTAGTGTAACGCATGTTTATTAAAATTTTAATTTATTCTTCCAAAATCGACAGTGATTTTTTGTTTATAATCCGTTCAACGAGACGAGTCAGGATATGTTTACAAATTCACGCGCTCGAAGCAGGGTCAGAGCTCAGTGGTTTCCAGTTCTTCAAACGTTCCAGTCGAGGTTTGTAAAGCCCCCTGTGGCTCGGGGGGATCAGAATACGGCCACGGTATCCCCTGCCTGTCGTAAGAGGCGACTAAAAGGGGGTTGTAATGAAGCGAGGTAGTATGATGTAAAAGTAAGAATAAGAAACAGAAGAAAAAATACGGCAAATGTGTGAAGTAATGTACGATAATTTTCGGTGGGCAAAAAGGGACCGATGTAAAGTTCTTAGAGTACGCCACCCCTAAATGGGGAAACCTGAAATGAAATAAAATGAGGTTTGTGTACTGTGAGCCCCGCCTGTTTCAAGCACGTGAATTTGTACGTGAATTTATAATAGAATATAGGAGTTTCCTCTCCATACATGTATATATCGTTCTTCCACCTTTTTTCAATAATTCTCACGTATCTGTTCGATGGTGTGAGTAACACATATGCATTTGATGTGCATCGAAAATCGAAGGAGTATTTGGAGATATCCGTTGCAACGCGAATGCACCGTCGTTTGTTGCAAGGTATTTAAAAGAAATTGAACTTTTATGATCCTTGACATTTCACATTTCGCAGAGACACATTTATCTTCATATTTATTGTGCTTATCCGTAGTATATCTTAACAATATGTTCTTTAATCTTTAGAATAATGTAATTATTACGTTAATGAATATGCATCGTGTGACAGTGTTTATGCACTTAGGATTTGCATAAAACTCGTGTGTGTTCCATAACATTATATACTAATTTCACAAAATCAGAAAATCTCTAATTAATTTCCAAGCAATTTTTAATTACTATAAATTCCAAAAGTACAAGGACTACCAATGTAGTATACTTTGATCTTTAATTTTTGTTGGCGTAGAGAATGATAGTTTCGTCTCAGATCCATCGTAAACCGGATATACGTGGAAGAAATTGCGGGATATATAAATCGATTCGTTCCAATTCACGAAATAGGGTCACAACCGGAATATACGATTTGCATGAATGATTGAGAAAACTATTTCCAAGCATCAGACGGATGTAACAACGACTGTTTTGATGGACAGCCGATCGACGACTCGCACGATGGAATTAATATTCCATAACTGGTTCCAGTACTCGAAGGCAATGACATTTAATTTAATATTCAGCAAACGATCCTGAATTCGTGACCGACAGACATTTGCCCTTTGTTAATTATTTAAAAGGAGTATGTCACCTGCACGGTGACATACATTTCTGTAACAGCATCGCGACGAAATTAAATTCTATTTTCTGGTTTTAACTCCAGGAAGACAGAACTTCATATGTCACCATTTATTCTTAACACTTTTCTTTTTCAACAGTATCTTTACTAAATCAAGATTTTTTCTCAATGGTTTCCTTCGCGGTATTTAATGCATGAATTTTATTTCGTAGATGGAAAAGAAACGTATCAATATTCCATTTGCATTCGTTCACCTCGTGGCAGCTTGATTTTAATGGAAACAAGATTTAAATGACGTGGATAAAATCTGGATAGATGAGTGATAGGGTCGATAGGGTGGCAAAAGCTTTCTCTGTTCCGAAGCGTTTGTAATCGTGCGCGACCAGCAGGTGCACAGCCGGTATGTCAATCAATTTTTTCGAGTACTCGGAGTGACGTGGTCGTAAAATGTTTCTGTCCGCGGGAATTCATCGTCGAAATTATATTTGGACGAAAATTTCATTTTCCAAATTGCTGATAAATATTGATCTTCGAACTCGTTGCTGTACACGAGGAAACGGAAAAATGAGGCTATAGCATGGAAGCTTTTGATGTTCTAAATAATTGCTCGTTATTTATGGATATCGATATCGATTGCCATTGAAAAACGCAACCACCGCATCGTGCTTCACTCTTTAAATATTTGATCCCCGTAAAACACGCGATCATTAAATTGTGGAGTCGTATGAAATTCTGAAAAATAAATAACATTAAATATTATAGAAATAATTCCAACCACCACAAAATTCTTAAATGGCGTTAGAGTTAAATGAATCTGTTCGAAAATTTTATTATTTATAGTTTGAAAAATTCTCATCAACGAATAATTCTAAAATTTTCCTAATTATGAAATTTTCAATTAACGTCTAGACGCGTCGTCGCGTAATTATGCGAACCTCGAGTCGATGAGTAAGATCGCGATATGAAACGAGTTCGCAAATTGGACGTGTCGCTTGGAGCTTTCGCGTAAACGACTCGGTTATCGATATATCGATGTGATAGTGGCGGTAAAGAGGCACTAGACGAAGACGAGGCTAAGATCGACGCAACTGGTGTCTTTGTATTCACGATATTCGAGCCGGTCTCGAGCGATCCGAACGTACACCCACCCCTTTGATACCCGTTCGCTCTTTCGTCACCCTTGTGCTTACACTTCAGGTCCTCTGTCGAATGCCAGAGGCTGTAGGCTGCAGGTATTCTCCACGTTCGAGTACTTCGACGTCTACTTCTTCATGTACGATATGTATGCACACATACTCGATCATGCATGTACACAGCATCGTATGTTCGTAATTACTGAAATCGAGAATTCTGACTTTAATGCAGTCGCGTTGATTTTTTGCCAATTATTTTTAATAATTTTGTGGTGCTAGAAAAGGCATTTTATGATTTAAATACTGGTGGCTCTGCGAAATGTGAAATTTCAAATTTTAATAAAATAATAGAACTTTGTATGAAATTATACTGTGTACAAACATAACGTGTTGTCTCTCCGAATATCATTCTGTGTTGATTATTCCTGGTGTTTAATATTCTATTTTCATTAGTGTGGTTGCCCCTCTCCTGTCAAATGCACTGTTGGTCTTCTCGTAGATTTCTACTATCTACAACCATGTTATATCAATTTGATTTCGTTGCATTGCAATTTCCGTGTTAGCCCCTATCAAAATATTATGCAACTTTAGTTGTGTAAATATGCATCTGATCGTTAGTAGAATTCAACAATAAATTTACAAATTTTAACTCGCTGTTTTAATTAGAAATCTTTCAGTAACGTTTCTTCATTTCATTCCCATCACTTCACTCACGTGTCTCGTTATTAATCGTTTAATTCTTGAAATGATCCTTCTTCGTGACAATGTTGTTGGGTTAATGCAAACACTTTTGGATGCAGTTGAACAAGTGACACTGATAACTACAAACAGGATGATTAGATGTAGCTGATGTCTGGTAATAGGATTTCAACGAGAACACGAACTCGTGGGTGAATTTGCGAAGGGAAGAAAATGCACGAAGTTAGATTATATTGGATGCCATGCGACAGCTGTGTCGAAGCTAAAGTTAATTAACAGTTACGAGTTACCGTCCCTATTGCAGCAACACCCAGTTGCACTAACTAAAATTAATATTACCATATATGTGTTCAAACAATTTTGCAGCTAATCATTTTAACACCTTTCAATCATTGATATTACTCTTCAAAATTTGAATTCTAATTTTCTTTTCAAAATTAAGTTATCCAAAAAGCGTGACTCAGTGTGTCAACTACATCTTTCTTTTCCGTGAAACTTTCGTGAAAAAAGACGAGGTCAGGGCAAGAATTTCGTAACCCCTGCCTCAGGGACTACCTCGAGAACTTTGCTACAGTTATCTTGTTCTCGAGAATCTGCAGGAAGTCACCGTGCATTCTTCCTTCTCCGTCGATTTCACCCCCTTGTCTCGTGTCCTCTCCCACACGATTTATGCGTTCAATTCTCGTGATCGTGGCACTTCCTCTTGCCTGTATCTTTTATCTAAATTCTCTCTATTTCTCTCTGTTTGTCTCTCATTCCTCGTGTAACGTGATGCACGTCGAAAAACCATTTGTTTCTTAGCATTTGACAAGCGATTCTACCCGATTGAATTTCTCGACTTCGAAATAGAAACACGTTTACTTATGGTAACTATTTTTCAGAAAGAAGAATAGTACACTTTAGTTGGAATCTTGAGCCATGAAAATTCCATCAATTTTCTAAATTCGATACCATTCGAGTATCTAATTTTATTCGATGTATCGTTGAATTTGGGTCACGATATTTCCGGTTAATTACGAATTCCTTGAAATCTAATAAGAAAACTTTTCCACGTGCATCAGTTCTCTGTGTCTGTCGTGAATGGTTGGCTCGGTATCTCTTCTCTCGTCTCCCCTTAAATTTGTCTTCATCGTTGACGAATCTTCAGCCATGAACGATCCGTTGAGTCCAGGTACGAGCAACTGCTCATGGACGTCCTGTAGAGAGGGTTGCACCAAGGAGCTGTACGATTGCACGCAAATACGCGTCAATTACAAGCTACCAATTAACGCGTCCGAGGATAGCGATGAACAAGGTGAGGAAGGCGGGGCGGTAGGAGGTGTCGAGGATGACGAAGACAGCACGACGATGGGCAAACCGCGTTACGAGCGTTCCCTCAGGGAGTATGACTACGTGGAGGACCTCGACGAGGATTTCGCCGAGGACGACGAAGATGGACTGCCGAAACCCTTTCCTACAGGTACAGGACAACGTCCTGTGGTGTCGTGTCTACCGTTTACTTATCTCTAACGATTTCATGGTAAAAGCACCAGCAAATCCTGTTAAATGTTCCTCTGCAAAGAGAAACCCCCTGCTGCATGAGAATAAACGAAGGGGAAGGTGTTTTATTTTTCTTTACGGGAACGTAGCGGTGTTTATACACGCGAGCGTTTTCTGTTAACAGAGTAAATGTTGAAGATAAGAGAAGTTCTTTTCTCTCCTTACAGAAAGCCCTCGTGTGACTTCCTTCTTGATATAACAGTCACTTCCGTATTCTTCTAGACACTGAATTGTCGCACGGGGCTACCGTGAGAAAAGAGACATTCTTAAAAGTTTCAAACTGCTGAGACCTTTTTAGATTTTTTAAATTTCTCTGCTGAGTTTTCCCATATTATCCAGGGAGGCGTGTGGTTTTTATGGAGAGATATTCTTTCGGCATTTAAATGCCTTATTATGGTCCATTTAAGATAAGTATATTATTTATTTAACCTTTGAACAGCGGAAATAATTTAAGTAATTTTGAAAGGAATAAGGTAAAATTAAATTTAAATTGTGGCTCTCTCCATGGTCCGCCGTACGAAGGTTAATTACAATGAAATTTATAGAAAAGTAAATTCAGTTCCTATGATTTTAAACCTTCTCACGTCAGCTCAATTAACATTAAACTCTAAAACACGACAGTTCTCTTCTCTCAAAACGTCCCATACAAAGCCACGGTTCAAACTAACGAAACAGTACCATCCTCACGAACCGTTGCACGCACTTGAGAACATCTTAATTTGACCCAGTTGCGAAATGTCAAAAAGCAAAACTGTCCTCCAGAAACTTCACGACCGTCCAATGGTCAGGTACTTGCGACAATTACAAGTACCCCCGACACGTGTACCCCATAATGTAACAAGGGAATTCATTGTCGCGTGTACGCTAGCATGTACTAGAAATTCCGTAACAAAGTCTACTTGTATTCCATGACGGAAATCTCTGTTGACGGAGGCGAGAGACGACTGTATGATAACGAGGCGAAGTTCGCAGGGCTCATGGGCAACGACTCCGAGTGGTACTTCACCGGGGCCAAGCTGTTCCCCAACGTAAAAGGCTGTGGATACCCTCCAATGCTGAATTGCAGTATTTTCTACCGGCAGTACGCCAACATAGGGCAGAACTTTAGCTGTTACTACTCGAAAGTGGACCCCGGGATAGTCATCAGCGACCTCGACATGTGGCAGGTCTCTACGATTCTCTATAAATTCTCGCTAACGGAGGCTACGACCTGAAAGAAAGTTTCTTGGACGAAACTGTAGACAGGTGTCGGGGTGAACTTTATCTAGGTGCATTACGAATTCCGTCAGTTTATAGCTTCGATGCGGTAAAAGTTGATCAGTATTTAGATCACACGTATACTTAGGTAAATTATCTCTAATTTCTTTCAATATTTAGACTAGTCTTCTTTTTGATAGAAAATTCTTACAGAAATTTTATTCCATTAATGAGACCTTTTTTAATGAGAAGGATACCGCACTGTTATAACAGTGGATTAATTTTTAATTTGTCACCTCGCATTACCATTTCAAATATCAAACCCACTTTCGTCCAGGAAACTCTCCAAGTCGTAACTTCTTGTCAGCTTATCCAATTTGCATTCGGTGTCGTGCGTAAAGTGCATGAACCGAGACATTGCACTTGCGTATGCAACTGCAGCCGTCTGCTCGTGTGTATAATTCAGTTGCTTTTATTTTGCGCTCCACGTTTACTCGGTATTACAGTTGAAATGTACCAGAGAATCTTCCTTTCTTTCCGTACTTTTCATTTGGCGAAACGAAACTGGAGCAAACATCGTTATCGCCTGCTTTCGTCTACTTCTTTTTTCTCTGCGAATCGGTGTGAAACTTTTCCTTTTTTAAATGGTTCTTTTATAAATCTCGATCTTGCTTAAAGACCGGTGTTGGGAGGATGTTGCAAAGGTAAGCAGAGAATAAAACGGCGCGGGGAAATCGGCTCGACGAGTTGTATTGGCATTAGGGCAATCGACGGGGATAAGAATCGGAATCTCGTCGCAGTGACGTGTCCTTTGCTTTCGAGTGTAACCCGGTTACCGCGTTCTAGACATCGCCGATTTACGCCCGGTGCTTGCACGTACGAGTCACGCGAAAAGTGGCCTGTAGTGGTGCTCGACTTTTGTGCGAGTTTACCGTCGACAGGAACGTCGCTCCCGTGAATCGATACTGCAGGTGTATATTGAGGGCATAGTGCATTATGCAGGCAACAGGGCGTCTTTCCCTCCCGTAAATGGTTAAGTACGTAACAGTTGCTCATTATTAACGGAGATCCGTATCTGCTTTAATTGGGACACAAAGACTCGCTGTTGCAAACTCGAGTAATTGATGCTGATTGCGTTCGCCCGTTTTCAACGGGCAAAGAAAGAACGACGAGTGACAAAGGACGATTGAGAACTTCCAGTTACTGGAACTTGTTATCGACAATGCTGGACGAATTTCAGAGCGGTCGTAGAACGTAATTGCACGATAAAAATTCAAAGAAATTATTTTTCTCATAGTACGAAAGTAGAGTTATTAGTTCAATTTCATTCAGAAAGTGCAGCTGCATTTTGCAAGTGCATCGATGCACTTATGAAGAAATTAAATTCCACGTTGTTTTACACAATTTTCTTCTATTTCCATTTAAACTAAAGATAAAACGAGGTTTAATTACGTAGTAAAAATTAGATCGATCGTGTGGATCGCTCGCTAAAGCCACAAATTGGAAAAGGAACAAGTAGGGTAAATAGAAAGAGCGATCCAGCAGCATCCTGGCATGGAAAACGATCTTCCGGTGTCGCGGTTGCAAGGCACAGTGGAATTCCGTTACGTTTACGGAAACGTAGCCGCCTGCACGGTGACGAACAATACGTTTCAAGCGGTCTGAATACCCTCCCGATGACAAAGAGAGGAAACCATCGCACTCGATGGAACTCTAGTGGCGTTGTCCGGAAGAAAAGAAAATTTCTCGCTCCTCCACTTTCCAGGGTGGAATTGAATTCGTGCAAGGCTGCTGGATGACGATTATAAAGGGATAATAAAATCGTCGGTACATGTGTCAATTTCTGAAATTAACATCGCTCTGTAAACATCGTCAAACATTGTAGATCATAGATCTATTGGTGACATAATTCTGCTATTTCTATTGAAGAAATATTTCAAAGATTTTTGATACCTGAAGTAAGATCGAGATTTTGAATATTATATTTTATCTATTATTTCATTTTTAATCTAATTAAAGAAGAGAAAGGAACAAATTCTAATCATAAATTTCCACTTCTCAATTCGAAGGATTTTACTGATAAACCAATGTTTCCATTTTCCATATATTTCTTTACCTTTCTCCACTCTTCAGAGTCCAGCATGAAAAATGAATCCTCGATGGTTCCAAGAAATTCGTGTACAACATTCCATACGACATGTTCCCTTCAGGTGTACATGAATCTGGTGTACGCGATGGCGATTCCGATACCGTCTTTCATAATCTCGGTGATATACCTCACCATCGCCTACTTCAAGATTTACAACGAAGAAGAGGTGGCCCTCGTGGGTGACGAAGAGGACAAAGACGGCGTACAGGGTGAAGGAAGTAACGCGACACCCGTAGCATTGACGAGTGGCGCCCTTACACCTGGTAGCGACGCTTTCAGGGAAGGCCTAGCTAGCTTTGGGCACCACATGCAGGTCGCCATGGCCGATGACAACAGCAGGGAAAGCCTGGATGCGATACCCAACTCGTACTCCATTCAGGGGTAAGCGTCAACCACGAAGACATTAAATTTCTTTACCTTTCCATCTCCCCATTTTCAGCTCTTTAGAATGTTGCTGCATATTTTTGGGGAAATGGTGAAATGTACAAAATTTAGAGCAGAACATTGAAATAAGTAATAGGGGAATTTTCAGAAATCTAATTTTGTGAAAATCGATCTCAGAGGAAAAATTCATTGTTGGATTAAATAGGTGGGCTAGAATAATCTGGCAGTCGAAAAATTGGGGTTCGAATCCTATTTCAGCAATCCGATCGAACAATTTCGTTTTTCCCTTCAATTTATACACTCGTATCAAGTGGATTTATATGGCCATATTTTTCCCTCGTGGAAATCTTTCTATTTTCTTTTCATCCAAAACTTCGGAAAGTGTTTTATATCTCAGTGTGAAAGAAGAAAACTTATAAAATATATAGATTTATAAACCTTTTATTTTAATAAGTATACTGTTGTAAGATGTAACATAAGTGGCTTTTGAAGCATTGGAAGGGTGTCAAGGAATCGTGTATTATCTTGTTATCCTCAGCCTATGTGACACGTTGACACGTCTTTATATTATCTTCAATAGAAACCGCCTAAATATTCATTATTGCATCTAAAAACAAAAATTTCCTAAGTATAGAAATATTAAGTTAAAAATTTTTCAAATGTACCATTGAATCAACCCCTACTTTAAGATTTTTATTAGAAATTCTAACTTTTAATAAAAAGTATTTCTCTGCAAAATTTACTTTTAAATAATGCAAGAACTTAAGGAAAGAACTGAAAGAAAAATTCTCACTTTTCCATCCTGCAAATATAAATGCTGACGTTCAAGTTTCTTATCAGATCGTAAATCTTGGTAACAGTTTAGTCCCGTGGTGCTAGTGATAACGTTACCTTAGGGATTGTTTGAAAGGGTTTCAAGAATTTATCTCAGTCTAACGCGAACTGCATTTCGCTCATTAGATATCGAAGACCAGGTGCTCCCCATGTTACAACTAATAACATTACACCGCAGCTAATGGCAAGCTTGGGGCTCAGTCGAGCGAAAATAAGCGTACTTAATGGGACACTTGGATGGCTTTGAGTGGTTCTCCTTGGCATTTAGAAAACCGCGTTACTTCGCCGCGGGGCTTCCGGTCAATCTGCCAACAGAAAGACGCGAGGTTTAAAAGAATCGTTAATTCCGGTCATGTAATCGCTTTAACGGGAAGATGCCATTCCGTACAGACGATTTTCCACGCGATTTACCCTTTGAAAAAAAGGTGAAGTTTACATGGTAAATCGATGAACGAAGAAATTTAAGATTGAATATCAAATTTGAAGAAATAGATTTCTCGATCCTTAATGGCCTTTTTATGTTAAGTTTAAAGAAAGTCGTCCTCCGAGCGATGCTTTCTTTGTTATCTGTAATTTCCGACGATTTTATGATTGATGCGCTGAAAATTCGCGCAGTGGATTGAAAAAGACGATTCTATGTAATAAATTTTAATTCGGGTTCGCTAGCAAGAAATGTCTTAGACAGTGATTAATAGCGAAAAGAAAAGTTAAAGAAAAGAAGGGGAAGAGAATTTTGAATACCTTCCACTTTGCATTGAGAAACTTTCTGTAAAATTATTAATAATTTCTTCGTCTTTATAGTCATAAAGTAGAAATTTCCACTGAGAGAAGGATGCTTGAACCATCTTAATAAAAATGAGATCAACCTAGAAGTCGAGAAAAGTTGATTTAAAAATGCATCGCCTCGTAAGTGGAACAGGTAGAGCATTTGTCAGACAAGTAGCACAAAGTACACAGGTGAAGAAACAAGTGGAATGGATAGACACGGGCTTTTCAAAGAAGTGAAAAGGGGTATGGTGGGTGGTCAGACAAGTAGAATAGGTATTGTGCATGGTCAGACAAGTGTAACGCGGGTGGTCAGACAAGTAGAACAAGAATGTAGAATGTCAGAGAAGAGAAATGAGTAATATAGGTGGTCTGACAAGTAGAATGGGAATGACGGGAGATCTGACAAGTGAAACGGGAATTGTGGGTAATCAGACAAGTAGATTATGTATGGCGAGTGGTCAGACAAGTGGATTGGGTGTGGCAGGCGCTTAGACAAGTGGAATAGGCAAGTTAGATCGTCCGGCGAGTAATTAATTAAGAACACAATTATTTGTCTTTTTTATCTTATATTTTCTTCGAAAATGACTTTACATTCTGTACGAGATACAAAATTCCATATTTTTCTTTCTCTTCTATTCGGGTAAAATCCATAAAGGAAAGAACACGTTCGAGGTGCATCTTCGCATCGATCCAATCACTGTAAAACCGCGTCGGGATTCTTTTCGCGAGGACAAAAAGCCGATCCCAGTGCATCACATCCATCGAATGGGAAAGAAGGAGTTCTCCGCGTGGAAACGGTTATCGAACGGCCTTTGTGCGCGAGAACAGGCATAAAATGCGCTCGACGAACGGCCAACCTGTGTCGTAGATTGTATATAAATATCGTGCCACGGCCTACACGGTCGGGAAAGCGTCGATATCGGATGATTACGCGGTCAATTTCACCGATGGCCCGCGACACACCGAAGATATCCGATGACCCGACTGCGCAAACACTGCGGCCTGCGCTTGGAATTCGATTAATCTCCTCCTATCGAATCGGATCTATGGCGTCCAGATTTCCGCCCTGTAGGATCCATCGGTTTAACCCTTTCAACGTCATTTAACCCTTTGTTCGACAATCTTGCTTTTGCTTTCGCGCACAATTTCGTAACCTGTATACTGGGTTTATCAGGTACTTCGAGGGTGCTATTCCATTATTCTCACATATTCTATCTGTCTGACTTATTTTGAATTGTTGGCAAGAATTTGATACGCTAGGGTTAAATTAAATACAGTTTAACTTGGAAAATATTTTCAGCACGCGATTATTATGGCATAGAACAGAGGAAGGTAAAATGGGACGACACGAATGCGATGCAGTTAGATTGCAATAGGGCCGTTCGAATGCCTTTGCTTTTAGCAATCCGAAAGCACGATAACGACTTTAGCGTGGAAACTTCGCAACGTGCGACCTGTTTGAACTCTCCCATTATTTAATGTCCTTCCGTGAAATTGTCGTGCACGGTTAATTGGAAAATTTCCTGAGTGGTTTTTGTAGCTAATAGTTGCCGATGCTTTCGATGATTTCTCAGAAATTATAATTGCTCGCACTTTTCATTGCAGTCTAGGAGGAAAAGAATTTCAAGGTTCGAACTTAAATTGCTGTTCGTAAAATTCTCTATTTTTCAAAATTTAAAAATCTACTACCAAAGCGTTAAATTAAATCTTTCGCTTCCGCTTTCGAAACATCTTTCAAATTGCTCTCCGATGAAAAATCAATCTCTGATTCATCTTTGAAGCTAGAAATGTCATATTGCAAAAGTCAGTCACCGAATTGATCGACCCTTTGATACTGATCGCATCGCGATTCGTATTGATACTGCATCGAACTCGTTGCTCGCAACCCATTCGTTTTATTACAAGGATAAAAATCGTTGTATCGGCGTTGAAACGACGCTCGTAACGTCATAATGTCACAATGTTGCAGGAAATTGAATAGGCCAGGACGATGTAGCACAGAACGGAAGTAAATATAAACTGGCAACACGCAGTCTATCGTAAATCAACTGAAATCTTATCAATCTATGTATCTAGTCCTTATTATCTATATTTTTTTGGAACTATCAATAATGATGATCATACAATTTTCTTCTGAAAACTCAGATTATTGTTTCAATAATAAATTACCATCGGTACTTTAAACTTTCGACACGTATCTGCAGTTAGCACAATTGATTCGACGATAGAAAGCAATTGCACGGTTTTATCGTCCGTAGAAAATAAATAATTCATTTCTATAACTTATTTATAGGAACAGTTATGATCGAAACGTAGATGTTATCTTATGTAGGACGATTTTTATAGCTGTGATAACCGTACAAAATGCCGGCTATTTCTACGATAACATCTATAATACCGTGTACAATTTAATATACGCATGTAATAAAAACAAGCTCGAACATGGTTAATCTGTAACCATCTACAACCTATATTTCTATCTCTGACCTAATTTTTCGGATTCATTCAAGATTTATTATATTTTAGTTTATTAATTCGTGTCATTCAGTCCCTAATAATTTTAAAACATAATACATTTCAAATAATTTGTTAGAAGAATTTAGTCAATTTCTGAAAATAAAAGATTTTCGATTTAGTATTACGATTTGTTATAAAATACTTTTTCAATAGTAATATTTTTGAGGTACCTTTTTATTTAGGAGTTTTAAAGTTCATAAAACCAAGTGGGTCCTTTGTGTACAAACGCGAAAGTGTCCACAGGAGAGACACCCACACGATCATCTCAGTTGAAAGCACACTGTTCAACAATGTTGATCTACGGTGAATCGTTTGTTTATCACTGACCAACAATACAGAGTGTTTCTAGAGTGGTGTTGAAAAATGTTCAAGTTTCATAGCTGCCAACCAAAAGCAGTGCAAATATTGTTCTTGTTTAAAAGAGGGTAAAGTGTTTTAAAAAAATAACTAAACGATAGATTATAATTAATCTGGTGGATAAAAAGAATTAAATTTAGCAACACTTTATCCGATTTAAACGAATAATTTCTATTCGGTTGCGATATTTTCAGCTTAGTCAGCAGCATGATTGCTTTTCACCACTTTTCCATCGTGTCTTTCACAGTTCTCGTGAAATACAGACGATTCTTTGCTTGATCTTCAGCGTTGCAGGGGGAAATTATGAAAGTATGAAATTACGTTGGCCGCGTAAATAACAAAAATTCCAGTGGATGGAGAATCGGAAACTTTATTTGCCAGACTTCGAGTCGCCGGAGTTTTTCGCTCAGCTCGGCTATAAATGGAAGATCGCTTTGACTCGACGAAAGAATTATACGAGAGACCCGACTAGAACGGAAATTGTGATTTACTTTTCGCTGCTCGGTTATCGAAAGGTTGTTGAAAAGTTCTTAACGAAAATACCGTGGAACTTCGAAAGTTGCTTTGATTAAAAAGAACATTTTAATTCCTCTCCGTGAAATAGTTTATAAATCATATATTATCAGAAGCATCTCTTCAAAACTTACAGGTAAAAGTATTCTAAAAGTATTTCATAGAAAATAATTTTAACTGAGATTTTATATTTACACCGAGATATTCTTGAAAAGAGGGTGAGCAAAGTGGCGACTCGCAGTCTATGATGAAACGAGTGGATTTATATAAGTCGTTTCAAACTATCTGATAGAGTTTAAATGATTTATCTTGCAAAGGTAGAATAATAAAGGAAAATCAATTTTATTATTATATAGTTAGGCTTCGATTTACTAATTGCAAACGTACTAAGGATTTCTATGATAGGTATAATTTAAAATAAATATCAAGAAATTCATCGTGTTTATAAAATTTTAATTTTATTTATTAAAAATTTTTACAAAAGTAACTTTCAATTTAATTTCATAAATATAATCTTTTGTTTCCAAATATTGTAGGTAGTATCATTTATTTTGAAGAACTCTGTATTTTCGCTTGGTGTCCAGTTGTCTCGTTCCATGCCTCTGAATCGCGTGGTATCGTGCACCCGCACAATGTATGAATGAACGTGCATATTTGCCTGGTGACGGAATTAAACCAGAAATACCACATAAAATCGAGACGTGCTCCGGCGTCGATGTTGTAATTGAACACGATGAAATTTACTTGTCCTGGAAAATAAATTTTTCAATATTTATCACTGCATAACAAAATTGCAATTTTACATATATAAAAATTGATATTCGATCAATAGGTTTCGGTTTTGTAACTTCAGGGTTGTTAGTAGAAAAGTGGGAAGATCTTGGGAAGCAACAGTATTGTTGAAGGAAGGTTTAATAAAGTAGATTGTATCGAGTTTATCGCTTCTTTTAGAGGGAAAAATATGAGAAAAAGAATCTTCCTTTCAGATTCATTGTTAGCCCCTCAGTTTTATTGAACAAAATCACGGTGAGAGGGAACTATCGAACAAAGCAGGAAAAGATAATAGCGTTGTCTGCCTGCCAAAAACTCTTGTTCCCGCTTTCAAAGAGGCTCTTGCTTAAGGGGTCTCACTGTTAAGTGACTTGTCGCGCAAATAATACGAATAATAGAAATCAGATTGTTAAACGAATCGTTACCTTTACTGTTTTCACACATTTCACTGTATTTAATTAAAAAGAAACACTTTCTATTTGCAATTTGTTATATTAAAATTTTAGAAATGACGTTCAGTGATAATTTCCGGTTAATATAACACAAATTTCTTTTTTATTTTTAATCAACTGTAGTACTTTACTGATATTCTCATACTTTTCGATGAACCAATTTGAATTTTCTTGAATGAACCACGTAATAGGGTCAATCGGCAACGCCCGATTGCATTTGATCATCAAAGATTCGAATTGCTGTAATAGGAAATTCCCATTGGCTTTAGGGTGTCCCACGGGAGTCAATTTATTTACCACCGTGTAATCAATTTCTCTTCTAATCAGGATTCGAATCGTAGCTCATTACTCATGATGATACATCAAAATTAATTCCTGAACCATTCCTCTTCTTTAATACTATTCTAGTGTTATTTCTGCTTTAACTACATTCTAAATATAGAATGCTGAAAATAGCTACCCTTAAGGGATCTAAAAAATGATAAGGAAATGAATAGAAAATATGAATTATTACTAATAACTATAACTACATATAACTCGATAGTATAGTACGTGTTATTCAGTTCATTTTTTTTTTTGAAAATCACGATTATCTGAATTGATATCGAAACATCGAAGAAACCCCTTTTATGGGATGCGTGAGGGAGGCCACTTGTGAGGCCAAGCAAGGACGCAAGCATCGATTCTGACCTAACCACCTCCACCCTAGTTTCAAGCCTAACTCCAACAACTCACCCCGTTTCCACTTTCAACCTACTCTTATCCCTTCTTCCCTCCTAAGAGCGACTATGAACTCTCTAGCTTTCTTTCTTCGTTCACTGAATACTTCTGGTCATCAAACTCTTAAATTAAACTCAACGACGTAAGATAGATGACAGATAGAAAATTTGTTTTCTTAATAATTAAAGTTTCATTGTATTAAGATATAAAGAAAATCTTTGAATTAAAAGAACCTTGTTCAACTATCTTCTTTCTTTACGAAGTTACGAATGCAATTTACGAGATGCATCCTCACAATAAATTGCATTAATAAACCGTACTTCATTCATGAATACCTATAAAATAGACTTTTCATCCATCGAATAAAAAGCAAGGGTTACTCGAGCGTAGCTCACTTACCATTTTAAAGTGATTACCCATACACACATTCCTGATATTCATGATCAATAAAATACGGATTTTAATACTCGAAATTGCTCGTTAGCGTTATACGATCGATAATGCTGTCCTCGTTGAGTGTTAGAGCGGCCTCAGTTCTGGCAAGCTGCTTAATACAAAGTCTTACACCGACAGACTTTTCTCTTTGTAAATTTCATATTTTTCCAATACAGTGCTTCCTCTACTTAAACTTGGGTGATCGTAGGATTAAAAAAGGTATAAAATAAAAAGTAATTTTAAATTGTAATTCACACTTTATTCACTTCACGTTTTTGTACATTTGGCTTAGAAAAATATATTTCCCTTACAATGAAAGTACTCGAAATCAATAATACAGCCTTGTTGAAAATTATCGGGGGCTTTTTATTAACCTCGATACTTGTGTTTCAGAAACTTGAGCAAGACGATGACGACGAGTATCTCGACTCCCCCTGGGCCGACGGCAGCAGTCTGAAGCGGCACTTTCAAGGTCTGAACAACATCTCCTGGAAACCGCACTAAGCGACCCAACAACGGGGACGAAGAGAGAACCTCATCGACGTAGCTGATTAAAAATGACCGACCTCGAACAGCCGATATTCTCTCAGCAGACTACCAAACATGCCGAATAAAACAACGTTTAATAGCGCTTAATGGCGGATTACGATTCCACGAAGTGAACCAGAGTTGCACGATGCTCAACTTCTCTCGAAGCGATCGTACGATTTCATTTTTCAAAGGGTTACAAATCGGTTCTACCACCGACAAAGACTTAGTAATTCCACTCCCCTGTAACCAGTATACGATTCGAAGCTTGCGAAATGTAATCCATGCAAGCGTGTATATTGTTAGAGAGCTTAATATGTCGAGCATATTACGATAACGAGGTTAACTAGCCAGTCCGCTGCAAAAGCCATGTTTTTGTTTCGATACTGGACCAATTTAGTATAGTTGGTTTTGCACAGAATGCAAGGAGAAATGTTGCCTCGAGGACTCTCCCTAATTTTCCTCAAACGATTTTCTACTTCTCGATTCATTGAGCCTCAAGTTTTCCGAATAAGCTCCAGGATAGAAATAAATATAGCTCAGTGGTAGAACGTGATTTTGAGATACCCGTGTCAGGACAAAATAGGCGTCCACGATTATCTTTGCTGGATGGAAGTTAGGGTGATCCAGAGTGCTGGTTCGACAACGCTTGAACACTCCATCGCGCTGTCGCATAACTGTCCCCACACTGTACGCGATAATTATTATCCGATAGAGATATAACGATATTTTGTGACGGACTTTTTTCTACTCGATAACCGCCCGTGCGCGCGAGCGCCACCTCTCAACTATCTCCGTCGATCGATTAATCCTTTGGCGACCCAGTGTTTTTCCCGATCGATCGTTGCGATTGGTGTCGAATGGAAAGTATCGGCTGTTTGGCCAGGATCCAGCGAGGAAATATTATATTTGGCCGGCACCTTTGGAGGCTCGTAAAAAAAAAAGGGTGGGTGCTTCCGAAACATCGCCAACAAATTTTCAAGATACTCGATGCAAACGAAAAGATACTTGGATCCTTTTCTGAATTATTCAACCCCTTCTCGAGGGGTTTAACCCGTTTTTCTATTCGTAAAGGATTCTTGCATCGTGGTTATTGAGATTCTTCATAGACAAAGGGTGGTAGTCTTGTAAGTGCTTTCCAACGATGAAGCTTCATTCTTTTTTCTCTAATAGGAAGGAATAAATTTATGCGGAAAATAATTGTATTAAAGGTACACAGGTATTTTAATGAAATTTTTAATTTTTAATATAATGCTTCAAATTACAGTATTTGCTTTATAAATAGTGTTTGGAGAGCACTGTTGTAAATGCAACCATTTGTTTATTTTGTTATCTTTGATTAATAAACATATTGCGAAGAATTTTCTCGTGTATCGTTTCGGAAACACCCGGTACAGGATCGATTTTCGATTACGAGGCACATCGTTTTCTCCGTGCAATTTGTGTAGCCATGCTGAGAAGAGTGTCCTCCGGAGTATAAGGTAGAAAGGAACGAGCTATTTCACGCCTGCACGATGAACGTCAATGTCGATTCGATCGCTGAGAAATAATATATATAGAAACTCTCCTCCTTGTTCGATAGAAAAATCGAGCAAGATAAGCATTCCTGCCGATAGCACACACGCTCGCATAATTACTCACACGTGTATGAGAAAAGACTATTAAATTGCACAATAAGTTCACTCTGGTTCACTCGTTGAAAGGATGAAAATGGCACTGGAATGATTCAAGAAGAAAGAAGATATAGAAGAAATTGTCGCGTTACTCACGTGGACTAAAGCTTAACGAGTAAATTAATGAATTAAGAGTACCGTTACCAGTTAACAAGTATTAATAAGTTAATCTGCTTGCTGTGTGATCATGACGCATCCGAGAAACGCCACTCCACGTGCATCGTAGAGTACGATTATACACTTTGTCGAACACCAACACACATATACATACGTACACACGTCCGTTTCATTGTTTGGGACACACGCTTCCGGTCAGGTATATTTGAGACGATTGACGGGTATTCGGGTTAGTAATAAATTTCAAATTGCGCTTTGAAGGACGATACCACCTCTTCATTTGTGGCTTCATTTAGGAGAGATAAAGGTGGCAAAAAGTGTAATTGTTAGGAATTCAGGTGGTGTTGGAACTTTTAAAATCAGTAGCCAATTTGTATTATACATCTGATTGTTAATTTGTTATCAACCTTTGAATAATGGGGTTGTGATTTTTATTTTCTGAGATTTAAAATATTCTTTACAATATTATAATGATTTTAGAAGGGAGTTTGATTAAAATTTTCCAATTGAAACTCTTCACTTACTACTTCATAAAACTAATATAATATTAATAGCATTTAACAATTTGATGTATATTACAAATCAGGCTTCTCTGAATCGCATTGTAATACTAGGTGACATTATTTCTAAAGAATAAGATTTTGTCAACGATGAGTCGGGTCAAGTTTGTCGATAATGCTAAATATAAAAGTCTATTAAATAATGAATAACACTGTCATACGCCGCACGCAACATTCAGAAATATAGAATTCGTGGCGATCGCGAGGCTCAAGGAAATTTCACCCCTGCGTGAGGCAGAACAGGGTGCCAGTTGCGCAGAGGGTGAACCAAGTAACAGTGGTTTTTTCTTGGCCACGTTGCTGCGCTTGAATCGATACGAGTGGCGCAGGGCAGGCAAACCACCCCTGAGATCGATGGCAAAAACTGATGCCAAAGGAAATTGGTTTCATTAGGAAATTTTATAACATGTATCCTCACTGTTGCGGAAATGCAAAATTGCCTACAATTCAATTTTTCCTTCCATCACTGATATTTCATAAGTTTTCAACAGCAACTCTCAATTTTCTTGAGAACCTTTGATCTAATTTAAAAAAGAAACAAATAAATATAGTACTTCGTCTTTCATAAATTACAAAAGGTATTGAAATTCGATTATGCTTCTTGGAACTATATTGCATAGTGTCATTGTTACTTCTAATATCGATCAAACAAGTAGACCCTGGTCTCCGAGGTTGGGAAGTATGAAAAATTATTCAATTTGCAATCGATCTCTAAACAAAGGAGCAAAAGAGAACCAGGAGAAGCAATTACTTTGGTGCTTGACCCGAAACCACTTAAACTGTCTGTATAGGGAATAATTTTAACATTCCATGATGCATCAACAAATTTCGGAGAAGAGATTCTCCTTCGACTCGAGATCCCGTCATTTTACAATTTTCACGTACAAAAACTACACTCACACATACATATACACACACATGGTTTGTAACACAATTCCACATGTGTACACAGTTGCACAGATACACGTAAACCGCGTACACTATGGAAAAAAATAATAATTGAATTGTTTTTATGAATTAAGAACAAGTTGTCTGTGATCTACAATAATTAAAAGAATATTTAATAAGTATTAACATAATAAATGCATAATTGACATGTCGAGAGTGTCGAACGAATCGGTTTAGGGAATAATACTAATAATTAATAAAGATAATTAAAAGAAAAAGAGGGAAATATTGAAAACGATGGAAAATGGAAACAGGATAGATGAGAAAATGATCAAATAATATGTTGAATAGAAGTCGCGATAAAGATAGAGCAATATAAAAAAATGAAATGGAAAATGATAGGTAAAACGATTATCGCATTAACGACGTTGTCGCAAAGGAATTCTAGAAAAGAGGTATATTATTATAAATACATATATAAACATTAAATAATAAAGAATAGAGATTTGAAATGGAGCACGCCACGTCTAAATATGTAATCGCTGTTGTTAATCAGTAATAATTTGCGATGTTAAAAGGTGAAAGAATTAAAAAAAAAAATGTGCGTGCTGCGTTCGAAGTACCGATTAAAATACAAAAAAAAAATTATATGAATAAAATAAATATATAAATAAATAAATATATATATATGGCACTTGACCGTCGCGGCTAAAAAAGTACATAGGATAGATAGATTTATAGAAGCGCAAAAAGATTAAAAAAAAAAAAAACACCAAAAATCGTTCCTTCCACCCGCTCCGGCCGTGTATTTGATTATCGATTTTAACAAATATATCGCATCTCATGTGAAGTCGAAGAAAAGCTCTGCGAACTTGTAAGCGCACCTCAGAATGCAAATTTAGTATGAAATTTTACCAATGCAAGCTGACAAAAGATTGAGAGAGAGGGAGAGAACGAGAGAGTGAAATAAAAAAATGTAATGAAACAGTTTTTCGTCACATATTGGTGAACAGAAGACAGGATAAAAGAACGAAGAAGGGGAAGAAAAAATATAATGAAAATATTAAAATGCCACAATCACCGAGTAATAAGTTGTTCAACGAGCGTTGCGAAAGATGTTCGAAATAATTTTTGTACAGTTTTGGCACACACGAGAACGTGCAACATCGTCGTCTTTATATTTATGTACAACATTTAATTATTATAAATTTTCGATATTATTACGAACTATGATCGATTTCGTGTGAAAGTGTATATGGCTTTTTCTGCGGTTAACAATAAAATGTTGTCAAAGCTTTTTCACGAGATATATATACATACATAATTTCACTCAAACGATCGAATTATCTAACGACACCCATCCTATCCACCTTATAATATTCCAATTTATAATTAATATCTTCATAATTATTCTTTTTTATTTCTAAACGTATAGGTTTCAGATAGTAAGGATCTGACACTCTCCCCGCCCCGCCACTTTCTCCCAGGGGACGGTGGGAGATTTTATACAAGATTTCTTCACGTTAAAAACAGAAAAAGAATATATACAGCCATTTACAAAACGTGTAATCCAGATTTCTCGCAACATTACTGCGTGGCCAGCTGACTGCGTTATAAACCGTTTGACCTAGAACGAAGTGGAAACCCCTCAGTCTTATAGAGACCGCCGAGGCGTCCGGATCTACTTATTAAACATACATATACATACCCTTATTTTATTTTCTGTGATCCCTGCATTCTTTTCATCTCTTCATCCCTTACATCTCTTCATCGCTTACATCCCTACATTCTTTTCATCTCTTCATCCCTTACATCTCTTCATCGCTTACATCCCTACATTCTTTTCATCCCTACATTTCTTTCATCCCTACATTCCTTTCATCTCTACATTCTTTTCATCCCTACATTCTTTTCAACCCTACATCCTTTTCATCCCTACATTCTTTTCATCCCTACAATCTTTTCAACCCTACATTCTTTTCATCCCTACATTCATTTCATCCCTATATTCTTTATATCCCTACATTCATTTCATCCCTACATTCTTTTCATCTCTACATTCATTTCATCCCTACATTCTTTTCAACCCTACATCCTTTTCATCCAAACATTCCCTACATCTCTACATCCCTTATATCTCTGTATCCCTTACATCCTTGCATTCTTCACACATTCGCAACATTTTTATGTAAAATCGTGCAAAATTTAATTCCTTTTATCGCCGCCAGAGGGCGCTGATTCGACATCGAAATTTTAGTTCAAATTTTTTCCGCTAGGGGGCGCTCTATTTTTGAGATTTTTCGCGAAAAATCTCGAAAAAATAGCGCCCCCTAGCGGCCAAATTTGGAACTAAATTTTCGAAAAAATTTTAGTTCGAATTTTTGCCGCTAGGGGGCGCTCTTTTTTTGAGATTTTTCGCGAAAATCTCGAAAAAATAGCGCCCCCTAGCGGCCAAATTTGGAACTAAATTTTCGAAAAAATTTTAGTTCGAATTTTTGCCGCTAGAGGGCGCTATTTTTTCGAGAATTTCGCGAAAAATCTCAAAAATAGAGCGCCCCCTAGCGGAAAAAATTTGAACTAAAATTTCGATGTCGAATCAGCGCCCTCTGGTGGCGATAAAGGAAACTAAATTTTGCAAAATTTCTCGCGAAAAACTACTTACCTTTACTTACCTTTACTCGAAGCAGTCTTTGTAATATATTTATTATAAGGTTTGCAGGATTATAAGGGATACTGGGATGAAAGGGATGTAGGGATGAAAAGAATGTACGGGTGAAAATAGTGTAGGGATGAAGAGAATGTAGGGATGAAAAGGATGGAGGGATGAAAAGAATGTAGGTTTGATAAGGATGTAGGGATGAAAAGAATATAGGGATGAAATGAATGTAGGGATGAAAAGAATGTAGGGATGAAATGAATGTAGGGATGAAAAGAATATAGGGATGAAATGAATGTAGGGATGAAAAGAATGCAGGGATGAAAAGAATGTAGGGATGAAATGAATGCAGGGATGAAATGAATGCAGTGATGTAAGGGATGCAGAGATCTAACTAAACGAAGGATGTAAAGGATGCCGCAGGGGTCCTGGGCTGGGGCCCAGGTCTCCACTGCACGCGGTCCCAGGAATGCCGCCATCGGGTGTGGCCCCCGATGTCGGTGGAATTTGGCACATGGCGGAGGGTCAAAGGACCCTCCCTACAGCCCCAGTGCAGGCCACCGTGGTGGTTTTAGTGGGTAAAAATCCCACACTACCTCCGGCCCCTCCCCAGGGGGGCTGAAGGTGTCTTTCTGAAGATTTCCACCACGTTAAAAAAAAAAAAAAAAAAAAAGTTTGGCAGAGATGTAAGGAATGCAGACATGTAAGGGATGCAAAGATGGCCTTGGACTACAATGAGGGATAAAATTATACAAATAACCAGAAGAAGTAACATAAAAGGGGTCCTCGGCTGACTCAGAAGAGGGATACAATCATATACGTTATTCTCGTTCGATGAGCGTCTTTTATAAGCAAAAAAAATAAATTAAGTAAATTAAATAATCTCTGGACAAAAATTAGAGGAAAATTATTATACTGGTTGCGCCTTCTTCATACGGACCTGATTTCATCCAGAGGTATTAGGAACCACGCTGCGCCAATGACACCCTCTGCGTACCTACCTGATATCATATTGGGGTATTAAGGACCCCGAAATGCCGGTGAGTATCTCTGCATACCAATATTATAACAGCCGGGGTGCCAGAGACCCCGAAGCACCAATGCCTATCTCTGCATACCGACCTGATACCATCTGGGGTGCCAGAGACCCCGAAACACCGGTGAGTATCTCCGCATACCAATATTATAGCAGCTGGGGTGCCAGAGACCCCGAAGCACCAATGCCTATCTCTGCGTATCGACTTGATACCATCTGGGGTGTCAGAGACCCCAAAACGCCGGTGAGTATCTCCGTATACCAATGTTATAGTAGCCGGGGTGCCAGGAACCCCGAAGCACCAATGACGATCTCTGCGTATCGACCTGATACCATCTGGGGTGTCAGAGACCCCAAAACGCAGGTGAGTATCTCCGTATACCAATATTATAGTAGCCGGGGTGCCAGGAACCCCGAAGCACCAATGACGATCTCTGCATACCGACCTGATACCATCTGGGGTGTCAAGGACCCCGAAACGCCAATGAGTATCTCTGCATACCAATATTATAGCAGCTGGGGTGCCACGGACCCCGTAGCACCAACGCCCATCTCTGCGCACCGACCTGATACCATCTGGGGTGTCAGGGACCCCGGAGCAAATAGCGAAATATAAGAACGAAAAACGAACAAATCGTGAAACTCACTTGTTCGGAATAGTGATGGGTTTGACCGGATCTAGCAAAATATAAGAACGGAAAACGAACAAATCGTGAAACTCACTTGTTCGGAATAGTGATGTGTTTGACCGGATATAGCGAAATATAAGAACGGAAAACGAACAAATCGTGAAACTCTCTTGTTCGGAATAGTGATGGGTGTTTCGCTTACAACGTATACAGATGTAATATGTTTTAATTCTCTGAATAGATAACATTTTTCTCATTTTTTTCCTTGTTGATTGGAGGAAACTGACGATGCAGATAAGGTAAACCGGATAAACCAGAATACAATCATGAAATTCCTTTTATGAACGTGTTTCACATAAGAATAAAGCGTGCTTTTTATAGTTTAATTTAAAAAATCGGTAAGTTTTACGTATCCTTTTTGGATCTGATCCAATACAGTATTATCTATTAGTGCAAATAATATATTTTATTTAACTGATTTAACGATCGATTTATATTTTCTGTTATTTTATATTTACAATTAATTGCTGGTTCATGTTTCATGTTTATTATACGATAATATTGGTTATGATTTTATTTAATGTATATAATTTAATCCTTGTTTTGTAAAAGTTATAATATATTTTATCAAAGTACTCTTACCATTTGACAACATCACAGATCAAATGTGTTGGCCAATAATAATATTAACATATCATATTTCTTTTTGATATACATATAAGAAATATTAAATTCACTATTATTTAATGTCATTTTATCATTGTACCTTTGAATGATACTAATATGCAAGCAATTTCCACTAATGGAACGTTAATGTAAAATGTCTCGTGTGATTTGTAAATTTAGTGCATAGCGTGACTTCCTAATCGTGTCATAATAGACCACATCCAACTTTATGCTTCATGCTTTATATATCATGATTCACATCTCACACTTCATCTTACACTTTAGGCCCTTGATATTTCACATTTCAGTTGTCACAGTTAATCTGTGCTGTTGATATGTTATTTGTGGCCATAGAAATAAAGAGAAGAACAATATTTGATACTACATTTATAAATTTAATCAAATTGTATTTATTTACATGTTTCGTAGTTTAATAAAATATTCCATTATACATAAATTTATTTATCCTCAGAATTGGGTATCCTGATCGCTGGAATAATACCATAAGGAGGAGTGCAACCTGGAGTACTATCTTCTCCACTTCCATTGGAAAAACCTTTTCTCCTTCTTACTGGTTTTGACGTACTACCACATTTTACGATGAATTTAATTTCAGCCATGAGTTCTTCTTTGAAGGAAATCTGATAAATGAATACGACATACTTAAAATGGATCTTCCTATGGATTTTAGCATTTAAGGTAAGATCTAAGGTTTAAGATTTAAAGTAGTTCTAAGACATTGTATTTCAAGATGTGATTGAAATTATTTAATTATTCTTACATTTTCGTGTACAGATGTGCAACCAATCTTCCGCAGAAGTTCGAATATGGTGTAGAAAAAGGAGACAGCAACACCAACAGTTAATACTAGAAAAACACCACCCACGTTGTCAAGATCCAGCTCATCTGCCATACTTTGACTGCTTTCTTCCTATAAATTATAATGTTAATTTTATAAAAATTGAGTTTTGAATTCGTGTTATAATTTTTTTTCCAATTTATACGAATACATAGTCGACATTTTCCACCCCCGCGTTTCTGCGTCCACCATTTAGTCTTTAATTCTGTGATCAAACCACTTTGTTACAATTTTAATACGGCAGTGTTCAGTGCATGATGATATGGTGAATCTGTAATTATTTATGTTGATCAGAATTGATTTGAATAAATTAAATTTTATCTAAAAGAAAGCTTACCGTTTTTCATTGCAATTCCATAACCCTTCACATCCAGAAGTCCTCCAATTTGTGTCACGTTGCAAAGAATTTGTACCATAACTCGTTCATAAACATACTGCATGCACATACTCATCTCCTCGCATACTTTCGTTCTTAACTCGCTTACAGCATTTTAAAATCAACTTAAAAGTAACTTAAAACAAATGAATTCTTCATCGATTCCCCGATGATGTCTTAAATTACCTTGAAAATAATTACAAGGACCCTACGGTACTTACTATTCTAATGTTATACTCGTCATAAACAAAAGTGAAAAGGAAAGGAAAATCGAAAATATAAAACATAAAATAAAAATTCCAACAATAAAATTCTGAAAGAGAAAATATAATTAACACCACAATTTCGATAACAATTGAAATGGAAAATGCCAAGAACAGAAAACATGGTTACCATTGCAACATCAAAGCTATTTAATAAAAGAAACGAGAATACAAATGTATGATATTCCTAATTTATCATTTTTCTTTTAAAATAACATGTTTCAATACAAAGTAGTCACATAATAAAAAAAGTAATTAATTTCAAAGTTATATTCATCAGCAATAATGATCAATCAAAAAGTGGACTCGAAAAAATTTATGTTACTACTTTATCTTCGCGAATCGTAGCGTTCAGCTCGGTATCGTTTTCTAAAAATTATCATTTGATAAATGTTTAGACGACGATACCGATTACCAGGTCACACCACGTGGAGGTGGCTACGATTGTGACCCACCCTAACACCTAGTCCCAACCTCCCACCATAACAAGGACCTCGCCTATCAAGCTGTTGCCAACGAGATAACCGAGTATAGACTCTAATTAGCCCGTAGGCTCGCGTATTGGAGAATAGACATACGGTCACGCCGATCCCCCACATCGATCTTAACATCGATTAATTACAATTTCATTCATTTTCAAAGTTGGCAGCTTAGTATCGTAAAGCGACAATTACACTTCTCTTAACATGCTGAGATATGTAATTGTTTCCTCGGATAGACAGCCGCATCACAATTTGGGCAGCAAATTCTTTACCACAATACCGATAAAAAATTTGCATCAAACCTCCATACCAGTCCATACACATAACCCGTTCATAAACATACTGCATGCACATACTCATCTCCTCGCATACTTTCGTTCTTAACTCGCTTACAGTATTTTAAAATCAACTTAAAAGTAACTTAAAACAAATGAATTCTTCAATGATCCCTCGATGATGTCTTAAATTATCTTGAAAAGAAAGTTCCTTTTCATTCGAAAGTATCCACCGGCGCACGTACTCGCCTACGTAACAACACTTCAACAATAGAATGCTGTAAGAGAAAATATAATTATTTACATCATAATCTCAGTAATAATTGAAATGGTAGAATATGGAAACAGGAAACATAATTACCATTGCAACCTCGGAGCTGTTTAATAAAAGAAACGAGAATACGAATGTATGATATGAGAAGATAAGATAATACATACATATGAAATCGATAAGAAAAGAATAATTTCCTGAAATAAAATAGTGAACCCCCTAAAACTATAAAACCCCCCAAAACATATAACATTAAATAAAAAATTTCAACAATAAAATTCTGAAAGAGAAAATATAATTAATACCACAATTTCGATAACAATTGAAATGGAAAATGCCAAGAACAGAAAACATAGTTACCATTGCAACCTCAGAGCTATTTAATAAAAGAAACGAGAATACGAAATCGATATAAGAAGAGAATAATTTCCTGAAATAAAATAGTAAACCCCCTAAAACTATAAAACCCCCCAAAACAGACAACATAAAATAAAAATTTCAACAATAAAATGCTGAAACAGAAAATATAATTAACATCACAATTTCGATTACAATTGAAACGGAAAATACCGAGAACAGAAACAAAATTGCAATAAAATTTCAAGTTCAATATGTTCTCGACGGTACTTTTCATACCGGTCAAGAAAAAAAAAAAGAAAAGAACAAATTAGCGAGCATAGTGACAGAATGACTGTCCATCCGAAGATGGAGAGCCATTAGTAGTTCCCCTCTTCTGGGCAAATTTTGCCGGGGCTCTTCAGCACATGGCCACTTCTTTCTTCGGCAATAGCCTCACAAAAATCACTCGCGAAAATTTTACGCTTGCTCAGGCATTCGTAAAAACGAAACACGTAAACGAGCAATAATTCTCTGAATCGCTACTCGCATACGTGCATAATTTTTGCAAATGTCCAAGCACAAAATATTTTTTATTTCACTTCACTTCACTGCACTTTCACTTTAATACTTCATTTTTGTAATCGGGTCTAGTACCACGACTACGACTTACAAACTAATAAGGCTTGGCCTTGAAAAAATCAAGAGAGAATGCTAAATTAATTAAATTGCATTTTCATCTTTTCTCTTGATTTTTGGTTTCCCAACCCCAGATACAAGCTTCTCACGTATTAGAGGAGAATACGAAGAGAAACATGAAAGCTTGCTCTGGCCCTACCTACTTATAAACTAAACTCAGTCACACCAGAAATAAACTACCTGCCTGCCTATCGCTATATTTAAAAAAGGGCAAAAACCATTCTCACAAAAATTCACTCCACGGTTCTCATACAACCACCCGGGTGCAAAAATGCCTACACCTAGGGAGAACGTCCCGGGACGCCTCCGACACCCGAGTTCAATTCAACTTTCACACTCTAATAAAATCATACCTTTTTGCTGAAATCGACTGACAAATAATAGTGAACATTATGCTAAAATAATACATTTCATTTTCGTATTCTATTGAATTATCTAATGCAAAAATTTTTCAATTTATTCTTGATAAGTATTTTGTAATGTTATAGTAAGTTAATATTTTTAATAAACGATACAAATCCCACATCCTAACCACACACACACATGTGGAACTTGTATCGTGGTTCACTATTGGTTCACTACTTTTGTCAGTCGCCAAAATGTATTACACTTAAAACTAAACCTTGTCCACCGCCCTCCACCCACGCGAGTACATCTAAGTACCCGAATGAGCTTTGGGCATAAAAATGAACAAGGCCAAAGGTATTTTCACCTACCAGTTTTCTTCATGTGTGCTGAAATGCCTAAGCTAAAACGTATGATTAGCAAAAACTAAAGATGATATTCTCACTTTATTAAAAGTAAGAATATCAGCGAAATTTCACGGCATAGTATATGGGCTGGTCCCCCCCAGGGGGGTGGAGTATATAGTCGGATAGCTTGGAGGATGACCGCGAAAGAAAGACAGAATGATTGGGGGTAAAAGGAAATGTGTAACGCAGTGTGAGGTCAGTCGAAGACGAGAGCGAATGGAGAAGATAGCGAGGAAATAAACTAGACTATTCTAATAAAAGTGACTCGACTTTGCAAATATAAAGCTTGAAGAGCAAATACTAAAAAGCATAATTGAGCAACTATGACATAAAACATGGTGCACTGCTAATATCAGCTGGCAACGGAGGTTCTTAGGCCCCCTGTACTTGCGTCCGACGCTACATACCACCCACCCCGCCTGGACGTCGTAACGCCAGGACAGGATGCACCCCTTCGCTAAGAACGCTACCCGCCCGTCCAACACGTTGCATCCAACGGTGTCAGATTGACGGACGCCCATAGTATAGACAAAAGGACTACAGTTTAAAATATGGTAACATATTTGCATATGTTCCGTATTCTAAAGCTGCGCCTGCAAAGGCCTAGTAATGCATGGGTTTGTCTCCCATGAGATGGTGTTTCACGGTCTTATGCCGCGGAATCCTTGTAACTAATTTCATTAAATAAATAATATATTGGATTGAGTTTAAAAACCAAAAGGATTCCCACCGAATACTAGTCAGTGCATTGTCATATTTACTCTCGCGTTGGAAATTTTTCGCAACACTAATTAAAATAGAAAATCCTGATCTAAAAACATAACTAGTACATAAACATTTAACGGGCGAATATTTCACTATACCAGGGGTATGCGGGTGGATAAATGATTATGTGATAGAGTTCGTGAGGCTGAAGTGTGAATGATGAATGTTTAGAGTCGAGAATCGTAAACGTGACAGAATGAAGTTGAAGTATGAACGAAGAGCTTTCTACAATGCTTGAAGAGCAAATACTGAAAAGCAAAATAGAGCAACTATGACGCAACAACGGTGCACTTCTAATATAGGGCTGGCAAGGGAGGTTCTTAGGCCCCCTGAACTTGCGTTCGACGCTACCACCACCCACCCCGCCTAGGATAGGATGCACCCCTTCGCTAAGAACGCTACCCGCCCGTCCAACACGTTGCATCCAACGTGTCAGATTGGCGGACGCCCATAGTATAGACAAAAGGCTGCAGTTTACAATATGTAACATATGGTCGTGCGCCACATTCTAAAGCTGCGCCTGCAAAGGCCTAGTAATGCATGGTTTTATCTCCCATGAGATGGTTTCACGGTCTTATGCCGCGGAATCCTTGTAACTACTTTGATTAATTAAATAAAACATTGAGTTCAAAAACCAAAAGGATTCCCACCCTATACTCGTAAGTGCATCGTCATATTTACTCTCGCGTTATTTTTCGCAACACTAATTAAAATAGAAAATCTTGATCTAGCAACATGACTAAAGGGGAGCTTTAAATTATGCTTGAAGAGCAAATATTGAAAAGCAAAATTGAGCAAATATGACCCAACATGCGTCCACTGCTAATATCAGCTGGCAACGGAGGTTCTTAGGCCCCCTGCACTTACGCACGACGCTACATACCACCCATCCCGCCTGTTTAAGGCACCTGGCCGTAATGGCACCTGGCCATTAAGGCGGGATGCACCCCTTCGCTAATAGCGCTACCCACCCATCGAACACGTTGCATCCAACGTGTCCGAGTGGTGGACGCTAATAGTATAGGCAAAAGGACTTTAAGACAGTATAGCGTATGGATTGCGACATACTTAAATGTCCCGTACTCTATGGCTGTGCCTGCAAAGGCCTAGTAATGCATGGTTTTATCTCCCATGAGGTGGTGTTCACGGTCTTATGCCGCGGAATCCTTGTAACTAATTTTATCACATAAAAACCAAAAGGATTCCCACCGAATACTAGTCAGTGTATAGTCATATTTACTCTCGCGTTGGAAATTTTTCGCAACACTAATTAAAATAGAAAATCCTAATCTAGAAACATGTCTGGTACATTAATATCTAACGGGGTAATATTTCACTACACAAAGGTATGCAGGTGGATAAATGATTATGTGATAGAGTTCATGAGGCTGAAGTGTGAATGATGAGTGTTTAGGGTCGAGAACCGTGAACGTGACAGAATGAAATTGATGTACGAACGAAGAGCTTTCTACAATGCTTGAAGAGCAAATACTGAAAAGCAAAATAGAGCAACTATGACGCAAAAATGGTGCACTTCTAATATCAGCTGGCAACGGAGGTTCTTAGGCCCCCTGAGCTTGCGCTCGACGCTACATACCACCCACCCCGCCTAGAACAGGGTGCACCCCTTCGCTAAGGACGCTACCCGCCCGTCCAACACGTTGCATCCAACGTGTCAGATTGACGGACGCCCATAGTATAGACAAAAGGCTGCAGTTTATCAAATGGAAGATTTGGTACTCCGCCACATTCTAAATCTGCGCCTTGAAAGGCCTAGTAATGCATGGTTTTATCTCCCATGAGATGGTTTCACGGTCTTATGCCGCGGAATCCTTGTAACTAATTTGATTAATTAAATAAAACATTGAGTTTAAAAAGCAAAAGGATTCCCACCGAATACTAGTAAGTGCATCGTCATATTTACTCTCGCGTTATTTTACGCAACACTAATTAAAATAGAAAATCCTAACGGGGTAATATTTACTCTCGCGTTGAGAATTTTTCGCAACACTACTTAAACTTGAAAATTCTAACGGGGTAATATTTACTCACGCGCTGAAAATTTTTCGCAACACTACTTAAACTTGAAAATCCTAACGGGGGAATATTTACTCTCGCGTTGAGAATTTTTCGCAACACTACTTAAACTTGAAAATCCCAACGAGATAATATTTCACTACACAAGGGTATGCGGGTGGATAAATGATTATGTGATAGAGTTCGTGAGGCTGAAGTGCGAATGATGAGTGTTTAGGGTCGAGAACCGTGAACGTAACAGAATGAATTTCAAGTTCGAAAGGGAAACTTTATACAATGCTAGAAGAGCCAATACTAAAAAGCAAAATTGGGCAACTATGACATAAAACATGGTGCACTGCTAATATCAGCTGGCAACGGAGGTTCTTAGGCCCCCTGTACTTGCGTCCGACGCTACATACCACCCACCCCGCCTGGACGTCGTAACGCCAGGACAGGATGCACCCCTTCGCTAAGAACGCTACCCGCCCGTCCAACACGTTGCATCCAACGGTGTCAGATTGACGGACGCCCATAGTATAGACAAAAGGACTACAGTTTAGAATATGGTAACATATTTTCATATGTTCCGTATTCTAAAGCTGCGCCTGCAAAGGCCTAGTAATGCATGGGTTTGTCTCCCATGAGATGGTGTTTCACGGTCTTATGCCGCGGAATCCTTGTAACTAATTTTATTAAATAAATAATACATTGGATTGAATTTAAAAACCAAAAGGATTCCCACCGAATACTAGTCAGTGCATTGTCATAGTTACCCCCGCGCTGTAAATTTTTCGCAACACTAATAAATCTGAAAATCCCACCCCCCTGTGAGGGCCAGCCCATATACTAATCTGATGCCAATTTCACTAATAAAATCGGAAAAACGTTTCAATTTCAAGAGCGATTTCCTTATCAAAGTAAGTAGTTGGAGTAATTAAAAGTATTCATGCTTATTACTTTGATATTGAAATCTGCTCATCGCGAAATAAATTCTTGTACATATAAAAAAGAAAGTGTATTGTGAAATCGGAGGGTCATCCGACTTCTATACATTTTTAAACTCGAAATCTATATGTATATGTAAATATGTACAAGAAAACCCTATCCTGAGCTAAGGCATAAAATACACAAAAAAAACAATTTGCACGATTATCATTGTATAAAATGTACAGTGATATTCGTGGGTCACTATGCTCGCTCAAAAAATAAAAATTACAACCAGTCCCCGTGTCGTTTCGGACCATTCGTTCTGCGACCTGATGGGGACCGGAGGAACTTTAAAGCATGCGACTCACCGATCGTTGACTTGCACTACTGCACTCGCCACGCATCTTACATTGACCCATAGCTCGTCAAAGAAATGGTATCCCACTGGCCAAATCTCTCATCTGAAAGCATAAAAATTACGATTCTTGAACGATATATGTTTTCTCTCAATTTGTTGCAGTTAAAATGCTAATACATAGGAAAATTCAAAAATATGCATGCAAAACTATATGGGAATAACTACACCATAAAACACGGTAAAACATGCAAGTACATCCCAAAACACATGAGGATCAAAACCATAAAACACAATAAAATATTTGCAAAATTATAGTAAAACACATAGGGTACCACTACATAAAACCCATTAATAAATCCGTATAAATACGCCAAAACACATAGGGAACCACACCATAAAATACAATAAAGCACATGCAAGTACATGGGGTACCACACTACACGACACATTAATGCAATTGTATAAAAATGTCAAAACACATGGGTGAACACACCATAAAACGCACTAATATATCCGTATAAATATGCCAAAACACATAGGGAACCACACCATAAAATACAATAAAGCACATGCAGGTACATGGGGTACCACACCACACGACACATTAATGCAATTGTATAAAAATGTCAAAACACATGGGTGACCACACCATAAAACGCACTAATATATCCGTATAAATATTCCAAAACACATGGGAAACACCATAGGCACACATAGTAACACATGTAGTAACACACTAATAAATCCATGCACGAATATCCATGGTATCAACCCGTACCGGTATATGCGTGACAGCTCGATGCGTATCCTCCGACGATCGCGATAAGACTGACTAGATTTGACCTCTCTCCAGGTCGCGCTTGTACCGGCGCGCGGCGCGCGCAACCAAGCATGACGTTCCGCTTCACCGGTTCCGTAGATTTAACTATTTCTATCTAATATTTGTTAATATTTGTTTAATTATTATTTTATATTTTACAATTGTTTATTAATCGAATTATTGTTATATCTATTTAAATTGTTTATTTCTTTAATTTTCGCGTGGGTATATTGCAAAATTTTGTTTAATTATTCTATTAAAAATTATTTAATTATTATTTTTAATTTTACAATTGTTTGTTAATCAAATTATTGTTATATCTATTTAAATTGTTTATTTCTTTAATTTTCGCGTGGGTATATTGCAAAATTTTGTTTGATTATTCTATTCAAATTTATTTAATTACTATTTATAATTTTACAATTGTTTGTTAATTAAATTATTGTTATATCTATTGAAATTTATTATTTTTATAACTTTTATACACGGATATCCAGTAAATTTTTTTGAATTATTTAATTTTTATACAATATTAAGAAGTAATTATTGTGTTTCAATATAAATTTGATTTTTATCAAATAGTTATTGAACGTTATACAATAATAACAGTTACAAATACCTACTCTTCGACTCAATAATTAATTTATTAACACCCCATGCCATCGACCATTGGGCCATCTATATAAAAGCGGCGCAAACTATTTGTTACCTTACCGACTGTCGGAAGTTCAATCGATAAATCGATAATTTATTAAGTAGTTTCCGCCACTTTTGTATAAATGGCGCAGCGGTCGAATTTTAAAAATAATTCTACGCGGTCTTCTCAAAATATAAGCTTGTCAAATAATTATTCTAATAATTTTTCGGTCTTGTATTGTAATAAACTGCTAAGTTAAACTTAAAAATTAATCAGTCGTCTGTTTCTGCTATGGCAACTCATCGCCACTATAGTTCAGTAAAACTTTAAACTAAACATACTTTGATGCAAGTTAATTTTCACTTATATTGCTACTTAAATTAAGTAATGGCCTTAGCGAAATTAACTATGGAATCAAATTTGAGAATTCAAAGAAGGGTTAAGTCTATAATAACTTAATAAGTAAATATTTAATTTCATATTCTCAAGCCTCTGCTTCTCAACTAAGTAATCTTTCCGTTATAAAAATAAAAAGGTATCCATTAAAAAAAAAATGCAATGACGAAATAGAGAAGAAAGCCAAAGGTGATGGAAAATGGGATCGCGATGAGATTGTCTTAAAAGGAATCGTGGAAGGTGTTAAAAGGATTAAAAAAGTCAGAGAATTAAGGTGAATCGATAGCGCGTATACCGCGCCATCCTAATGAAGACAACTCTCCCACTCGTTTTTTCTTCTTTTTTTTTTTTAATCGATATTTAATATAACTCTATATTATCCGTCAACTTTTATTTATTATATATATATTTTTATATATTATATATTATAAAATTTAACTCCAAATTGCGATAATAACGTCTAATTGCAACGTGCGTGCGCGTGTACGTGTTGCGCCTTTGTGTGTGTGTGTTTTGCATTTATTATTTTTTTTTTTCTTTAATATCTCCCATTATTCTCGTTCTCTCTCTCTCTTTCTCTCGTTTTCTCACGTTCTCTTATCCATTCGTTTCGTTTTATATATTTCTTTTTTTTTTCTGTTAACCGTACCTCGATTATCTCCGACGTCTAAGTATATGTACGTGTTCGTGTCCGTGTATGTGTGTGTGTGTATGTCTGCACGTGTCGTGTGATATATGTGTATTTGTACGCTGTGTACACATGGGTGGGTGGCTGGGTGGGTGGTTTGTGGGTGAACGATTACAGGTGGTAATGTATCTTGCACTCGCGCGTACGTGACTGTGTACGTGTCTTTATCTACAGTTAAACGAATTCTACGCACTTACTCGTTAATCGGCAGAATAATATGCATTTCTTAATTTCGCTATAAGTATATTTAAACCGTCCGAAAACGTGTCAGTCGGCGCACCGTGACGGATTCGCCATCGCTCTCGTCGAGCCTTCTTTCTCTAGTTTTTTAGTATCAATTATTTTTCTTTAATTTCTTTCTTTCGTTACGTTTCTCTTCGATGCTAAACGATTCGGGCTAAAACAATCACCACATTCTCTTTCCATTTTCAATGATTTACTAAGTTTCGCCTTTGAATTATCTTCTAAAAGCGCTCTCTCTCTCTCTCTCTCTCTCTTTCAAAAATAATTGTTTGTCTACGTCTCCCTTATTCATCGAAGCTCTTTCTATACTTTCATTCGACACGTCGCTCGACTCCTTCGAAGGATTCGAAGTGATGATTAAAGAACCGAGTAATCCCTCGAGTAGCCATCCTCGCGACAACGAATGGTACACGCGATGAACAATATACATATATGCACGGGTGTGTAATAGAAACGTTAATACAACGATCTCGCAAATAGAAAAACTCGTCCGATGTTCGATAACAATAAGGTGGTATCGCTTTCGGTGCTGCTCGAGGGACCATGTGTCATCGTTAAATTACAATAAGAGTGGAGGACCTTGCGCGAACGACGGACGATACTTTACGATGAAACTTATGTATAAACTCTGTTACGTCTATAAACTACGGTCACGCTATGCGGGCTTGCTAAGCTGCGCTAAAAATGTGGGACAGTTTTGTAACTGTAAAGTATCGACCTGGCTCGCTGATGCGCTACGAAACTCGAACTTAGCGTTAAATTCGACTAAACGACGTTTCGCTGCGGACAGAATGATATAGTTGAATAATTAACGCCAGTTCACGAGATTTTCAAGTTTCATCCCCTCAAGAATTTCCTTCTCTACAAATGAATTCGAATTTAATGGTATACATCGTGTCGAACATTCGAGCCGAATTACCTAAAGATTTGTTTAATCATTTTTACCTAATTATAATAAAATTTTCAAACAACTCACTGTAAAATTTATTCAACTATACAACATCCTCCCCGGTGAATCGAAAGGAACGTCGCGAACGCAACTAATTCACGGGGATTAACTCGTCGATTAATCAGCTAGAAATGATGATTGATATAGAAAGTTGAAAACGCGGGGTAAATCGTCTAAAATCAACGTGTCACCCGATCGTTGTCGCGTTTCTACGACGTCTAAATCGGCGACGATCGCGAATCAATGGTCGACCGTGTCGTTCGCGCGACGCTGACGACCCTACCGTAATAACTAATTAACCAGCTAATCGTGTGTCAACCGGAAATCGTTGATCGCGTACAAAAAATCGACTTAAACGACGAAGTGAAAGGCGCGGCCGCGACGAACGACGTCTCTCGAAAGGAAAGAAGCTATTGATCGTTGATCGTCATCACATTGACTTGAATCCACGAAGTGTCTCACGGGGCCGCCACGCGGGTCCCATAAACCTTTTCGAGCACCGAACCAACGCGATTTTCACGAACCCTTTCGTTTGCTTGAAAAATTATCGTGCTGAGATTTCGTGTTCCTGGTACCAAGATTAATTACTGCAACGAAAGGGTTGTAAATTCATGAACGAATCTTAATTATATTTCCATTGAAGAATTTGAATGAATACGAATTGAAAGATCCTTTGCACCTGTTGAACCGTGTTACCAGCTAGATCTCTAATTCCAAGTTTTAGTACTCTTTCTTTTATTAATCTTACTTATTGCGTTAACGACGAGAAGATATATTGTTAATAACATTTACAGTTCTAATCGTAAGTAAACGGTGTCTTTAAGATAGTCTTTAATCGAGGGGAAAATAGATTGAATATACACGGAACAAGGATGCAAAGGATCATAGTTAAAAGTCTTCTAATATTGTACCTTACATTCGATACATTGATTGAGCTGTGATAATAAAATCTCTTCGAAATGATAAAAAGGATCTAAAGGGTCTAAATTAATAAATTGGCACCGTGTATGATATAATGATAAATGAGAAAATTTTGAAGAATTTGTGCGATCGCTGGAGGGGTTGAAAATTTACCCAGCTACAAAATTTTGGATTTTATCAAATTTTTCTTTATACCTCACAACCCATCGTCTGAATTTTTGTTGGAAAATCGTATTGGCGTACGCTCGGGGTGCACGACAGATGATAAGCCGGCATCACCTGGCCGACGAAAGCGAGGAAAGCCGGTAACGGTGCGTAAAAAACGCTTCGAGAGGCTTCACCGCGGCGATGGATTATTATTTAGTTAAGAAGTACGTGTTTACGTATAAAGAGACGCGTCAATACAGTGCCGTACAGTACCAAAACTTTTACAATGCGCACATAACTTTACCTCGATTAAACTCTATCTACGCGCTCGCGCAGGCATCGTGTATGTAAAATTGTGTATTCGTTTAGTCGTTTCTTCATTTTTCTTTTTTTTCTATCATTTTTAGTCTCGCTGCGGGTGTGTGTATATCGTGTGTGTATCGGTGTGCCTGTGTTCCTTTATTCTTTTTCTTTTCCACGTGTTGCGTCCGTGAGCCGATCAGGCCGGTCCATGGACAAAAACTTTATTTATTTATTTATATATATATATATGTCTCTCTAACCCTTCTTCATTTCATTTCTTTATTTCTCTGTGTTTAATTAAATCTTCTCTTTAAGCACAGGGACCGTTGAATCTTGCTCGCACCGCCGAATCGTGCTCGTTTTTCACCTTTCTTTAATATGTATGTATATATATATATATATATATATTTATAATATATATAGATGCGTGTGTGTGTTTATACATATATAGAGTCTAAAGTAGCTCAGAGGAAACTATGCGAACCACTACTACGAAGTTGAACGACGTTTGACAGCCGGACATAGCATCGGTATCCTTCTTTGATTATTTCTATATTAGTCTCATCAAATATATTTATTCGTATAATTTTTTTGTTTCTGTTAAAATTGCATACGGTTGCAGGAAACACCGACGCGATCTCCGGCCGTGCATCACGTCGAATTACAATCTTCGTCGAATCGCTATTTTCTTCGGTTATTTTTCATCTTTTTGCGTCGTTTACTTGTTTGTTAAATGTATGCCAGTTTCTATGCAACGATTGGCGGACCGATCAAAATTCCTCCGTACACGCCAGTCCCCTGTTATATAGATATATGTATATATTATCATCTACGTCGTCCATGGATCGTCCCAGCTGAGGCTCTTATTTAACCACTTTTTTTTTTGCATTACTTTAATTAATACAATATATATACTTCTTTATGTATGTATCATCATAACAACCGATATTTCTCAGTTCTCTCTCTCGTTAATTACTATTATCACACGCAGCTTTCGTTCGCTCTCGCACGTTCCCTTATTTTCATTATAATTTCCTATCATCGTTTCGTCTCTCTTTCGCGCGTATTTTCATTCATTTTTATTCTTATTTCACCCACACGTATCACGCTTTCTAGCATTCATACACGCTCACAATCTCTCTTTCTATATATATATGTATATATATATATATATATAATATATTTTATATTTGTATATATATATACTTCTATATATATATATCTTTCATATATATATATATATACTTTATGTTGCTTTTTTTATGTATACTTTATATATAACAATGTTATGTTTATTTAAGGCCCAATACGTTCATTACGAAGGAAATAATCTGCAACAGAAAGGAGACGAATATACGGTTAAACGCTTGTACCTCTTTTGCTCCCTGTCGTAAGCACCGCGAGTATAGAACTATTCAGTCGAGTAGACGAGTCCAAGTGTTTTCTCTTGTTTTCTTATTCGTTTTAATTTTTCACCCCTTCCGTGTAACCCACGGACGCGACGATTCCGATCGAGGCGAAAAAGAACGCAAGTAGATGTGTCCCGATATATGGTCAGACCGAGGAGATCCGGACGCGACGAAAATTTGATAATTTAATTTCTAATATTTTTCGCCGAATGTAAAGAATGTCACAAGAAATATAGAAATGATAATTGTCATTCTCTTCTCTTTATTTTTCACCGTTTTCGTTCGCCAAGAATTATTGCACATAATTGCCTTCCGCGTTCATCTATTAATGTTCTAATTGCCTCGACACGCCCGTTTCCCTACACTCTTGCTGTCGCATTTTTCCTTCTAATTATCCTGCACTTATTCATCACACGATCGTTCATCGACGCTCCCTAGGAAGGATCGCTGTAGACCAGAAACAAGTAACTTTCGACTCGCATGAAACATTGATAAACCGATCGCAACGAGCCTACCGGGTCCTTTATAAACCCATTCAAATACCCAATGAAACGTTTACACAAATTTACACGATTATTTTACACAATATGTACAACGAGAAATTGGTTACACAATCAATTGACACTGGAATGAGCTCGATTCGAGTTTGAAAGTAATTAAATTACACTCGAAACGCGAACGATAACAATTCATAATGTTTATTTAATAATTACAGAGTCTCGTATATGATGAAGCAAATCATGTAATCAGGTCGCTTATAATACTTTATTATTTCATACAAAATCATCCTAATAAAGGGACGTTTTTCAACGGTGTATATAATTCGATTCTTGTGTGCATCCCTTCTCCTTAACGCAATAATTAATGTATCGTTGAACGATGATATAATAGAGGCTGAGAATAAGTTAACAAGTGTCGCGATAACATGAAAAAAAATATCCCAGTACGAGTAATAGAAAAATATTAGAAACGAAAAGCAAACCCGGTAGACTGTCGTTCTTCGCGTTGCGTTGCATCGCGTTCGGTTAACTCGTGAACCCTGTATTTTTCTTTCAGAAACACCAAGGTAACTTTCACTTAACCAGTAACAATTAATTGTTTGCAGAAGATGAACGAGAGAGAAAAAAAAAAAAGAAAGAAACTTAACACGAATTATCCTACAGCAGTTTGTACATAATGAAAGAAGAGAAAAAAAAAATAAACGAAAGCTTTCAGAAGAATAAAATAAAATAAAAGAAATATTAATAAATCGTATAATCATAGTAACGGTAATAATAGTAGTAAATAGTATTAATAATAATAATTATAATAATTGTAACCATTATAATAATAATAATAACAGTACTACGCAGTTTCTGACCGAAAAAATACAAGTTACGCGCGTTCGCGGATAACAAATAATTAGAAACAAATGAAACTTACAACAATCGCAGCTAAGCAGTTACTTGTCTCCCGCTCGAAATGGCGACTTTTTAAAGCCGGTCCGCTTGCAGTGTAACTTAAGATCCAGCAATATCGAAGTCCAAAACGAAGTCATCGGTTGATTGCCCGAACGATCGTGTTGCGCAGGTCTTACAAGATAACACCGACGATTTCATATTTATCTTCCGTTACGAAATAACCCAGCTTTTATCGTTATACATTTTCGTTCGTTCGAACCGAGCAACAGATCTAGATGGAATCACTACGTGACACAACCATTCGTTCGTTTTTTAATTCGAGTATGCAAATCATGCTACTCCTCGATTCGAGGATCTTAACTTATGTCTGTCCGAAAGAATCGAAGGGCTTGAAAGAAGATCGTGCAAGCGACGAGCGAAAAACAATATCTCTTCTTTCATCAAACTCCTGTTCCTTTCTAACGACGATAAATCTCTTTGTACTTAAGCATACAACGATGTCTCTGGTTAAATTATAAAAAAAAAAAAGAAGAAAAAAGTCGCTACGAAGTCGGAATTAAATTACAACAACGAAACACGAGTTTCTATAAATTAACAAATATCCATCTATCTAACAACAACTTTTCCTTCGCCGTTCTTTTCTTTCTGTGCATACCCTTTAGTTTAAAGCTACAACGAACGCGTGTGTATATAATAATAATAGTACGATCGAAAAAAGAACCAGCCATCCAGTTGATCAATTGAATCCATCGTATTATGTTACGAGAAAGGAAAGCAAACGAATAGCCTCATTACTCGCACCACGTTCTCCGAACCCTTCGACACCTCCGCGTCGTCAGAGACCTCGTATCTTCGGCATCGAGGATCGGCCCTAAAAACGAGAAACGTCTACGCGAACACTTCCTAGGTGAGCGACGAACCCTCGAACCTCGTCGTCAGGCGTCGTCGCGGTTCTTTCTATCCATGGTCGTTTCCCATTTCTTTGTTATTTTTTCCGGACGGTGGAACTCACCTTGACAGAGCAAGGCCCGGCGCTACTCGCGTACCGCTTTGTTCGTCAGCGTCGGGACGCCCTGCGCCGCGTCGATCGTTCAGCTGTCGACGCTGAAAAGCTCTTTGTGAAGGGCCGGGAACTCGAGGTGCGGTTGCGACCGTTTGAACTTCGCCAGTGCGTCCATGTGCAGAAGCGAGATCTCCCTTAGCTGAGGGATCTTCGCGAGGATCGCGTCGCAGACCGTCACGTCGCCCTTTATGGGCGACACGTGGTTGCGATCCAACTCCGACCTGAGCGCCCTGATCACCGCCTGCGACAGTCTCGTGATTTCCGCGAGCCCTTTCAGCCCCGGTCGATCTGAAATGATTATTTTTGGATCGGATTTATTTCTGGTACACCATCGACGGATTTTTACGCGTGTCTCGCCTCGTTCCTTTCCTCGATCTCATTGGAGAGAGAAGGGGTGTGGACGATCACGTTGAGAGTGTATTTATAAACGGTGATTATTTTTATGAGCTGTTGACAAAGGAAATGGTCTGCTCGAGATAATTAGGGATCCTGGCTGGTTTCTGGATTATTTTGGATGCTGGACCGAGACGATAGTCGTGGGATCATCGCGTGGATTGTTTTGACACGAGATTTATTATGAATACTATCGTTTGTTAGTCGTTAGAGGCGATCACGTGTATCGTATGTCTTTCAATAACGTTTTCCTCATCTAGATTGGGTCTAATTGAAGACACGAGTGAATAGAGATACGATTTCATGAATTAATTATTCGGAGCAAAATTAATCTGAAGATTTCGACTTATTAATTATGTACAAGGCAATCAACTATAAAAGAGATAAATCATTTCAAAGTATAAGAACCGAGAAAGTTTGAAAGGTAAATATAATTGTATTTGTTTGACTCGATGAATCTTGTACTGCTGTCTCTTTTAATTACCTCTGTCTACGGTTAAAGATTTATCATCACAGAGGAGTTAATTAATAAAAATGTGTAAAGTTTGACTAACCGGGACTGAGAAGAACCGCTGCGCTGTAAAGAGCCAGCTCTGTTTCCGTAAGCTTCAATTCGGCAATACTCCTGGCCAATTCGAACACGCAAGAAACGAGCTTCATTTCCGCCGTGTCCGTCGTGTAAAACGCGTCCTGCGGTAACATGGTGTCACCGTAGAGGACGCAATTTTGCTGGAGATCGAGGTACCTGCTCATACGTAGCACAGCCAACTCGAAGGAACCTATAAATATCGCGAAAAATATTGTTAGCTTCAAGATTTATGAGAGCACAGTTTCGAAACAAAATGTTACGATGCTTTAACAAGTGCTCGACGGTTGCGTACAAGGAATTACATTTTTATCAATTCGCATGTCACGGTTTGTTTTTTCCTTCGCGATAAAACATGCGACTGCGCGAGTATTTATTTAGCTTCGACAATGTTTACACCAACTTCATGCGCGGGTAATTAAAATTTACTTTTGCATAATTCCTGTTTACGAAACTGCACCCTTATCTCGGCTATTCCGTCAAATTATACGAATCTATACTTCAACATTTCGTTGATAACATAGCCAACTGTTTAAAAGAATTAAATGCATTTTAAAGAAATATAATCGAATGAAGAATTTTAATTAAAAATAAAGAAAATAAAATCTACATAAAATCATAATTTAAAAAGGGTTAATGGATCCTTCATTTTCCATTTTCCGATTAGGATTACTCACCAGCCTTTAATAGAACAATTTGATCGTCCTGCGAGAGCTTCATGAATCCAGGAACCATCTTGGCGAACTCGATGATCTGCTGGATAACGGTGGTTAGTTTTTGGGCACACTCGAGCCATAGCTGCTCGTGAGCCATGTTCTTGTAGTAGATCAATCTGGAGAGGTCGTGCGGCTTCCGGAAAGACTCCTGGATCTGTTCCGTCGACAGCAGACACGTTCTTGCGTGTGCATCCGCTATCGTTTTTGAAAGCAACTCGCTGATTTGTGCCGGATCTACGAAAATCCATCAGGATGTCGGGTTGAAATTTTATTCTTCCACGATAGTCGTCGAAGAAACGTTTACAGAAAAAAAGAAACAGAGAAAACACGATCACTATTATCTATCTTTTCAACACAATTACACAGACGTGTCATTATCAAACGTGAACACAGAAAAGACTGACAAATTCTTTAACACATTTAACATGTATCAAAACGAACACGTACAAAACGACAGAATTGTTAAAAGAAAACAAACTATAATCATTGAAGTTAGTCGATTGATGTTACATGTATAATTGTTTCTCTTTTGTTGTGAATATTACGTAACGATATGAAACAGGAGAACACGTTTTCCAAGTTAAGTTTACGCGGGCCAATGTGGACCGTCGAGAAGGTTGATCGCCGAGTTCGTTATAAATTTCAATAATTACCGCAGTTTCAAACTACATTATCGCTACAGTTACCGGAGCCATTTGACTTTGCCTTTCAAGGCGGGCAACTTTAAACGACCCCTTGCTTCATCACGAAGAATCAGCATCGAGAAATTCAGCTCCTTTCATTCAATTTCCTTCGTAAACTCTAGTTACTCACACTCAGTTACGCTTACCTTTGCTCGTTGCCTTCAGCTTCGAAAACAACGATCGAACATCATTCGTTGTTATTTTAATTTAAATAAATTTATATGTAATTTTAGTATAATAATGCGAGAATAAAAATGAGAAATATGTATGAATGAAAACTTCTAATAAAAATAATTAGATGAAAACAAACCCGTGTTTCTTTATTTCTAGTACCAGATATTAATTAACCCTTCACCCCAATCGTAACCAAGATCATTAACATCCATTTACAGCAACATTAAACTCCACGTTAATCAATGCTAATCAGCATATAAGTCACCTCGAAGTGCACACAGAATCTGAATAATCGACACGGTAAACAATACCGAACAACCATACCGCAACACAAAGCATCGAACGTGCACAGACGAAAAATATCACACGCCCTGGTCCACGCCCCTATACACTCAACGAGGAGAACGTACTCTCTCGCGGCAGCTATACACGAAGAAAAGTGACACCTATTTAAAGACACGATTCCAAAGAAAAATCAGCGACAAAGAGATCGATAAAGAAAAAAATAAAGACAAAGTGAAAATAAATGAAAGGAAATAGAAAAAAAAAAAAATGAGCGCGACGCATGCCCATGCAAAGGGACACAAACGTAACCTCACATCTCGCATGGGACATACTGGGCAGACTCGGCACTTCGTCGTCCTCGGATGGATTGCTGACCCTCTGTTGCTGACCGCTCAGAAAGGTCGTCGAGTCGACCATCGTGTACGAGCCGTGGCCCAAGCTGGCGAGTTCGACGGTGGTCTCTTGCTTCACAGCAACGATTCCACCCCCGCTCAGGGAACCGGCACCGCCACCACCCCCTCCTCCTCCACCGGCGGTTGCACCGCCACCAGTGCCAGAACCGCTCCCTCCACCACCCGACCCTCCACCACCACCTCCACCACCACCACCACCGCCGCCGGATCCACCACCGTTACCACCGCCACCACCGCCTCCGCCGCCTCCACTACCACCACCACTACCCCCCGTGCTGCTTCCAGTCGTCGAGGCAGACAGCGACTTCCCTGGATACGCGAAAAGTCAAAGTTCATTCGGTCTTTGCTGTCTGAATTTTTTCTTTCTTTTTATATTTTATTTTGTTGCGGTTAGTTTGGTGTGCTTTAGTCCCTCGTGGGACAGGGCGATTCATCTTTTTTCGGAGTAGACGAATGGAAAGGAGGGATGAGGGTTCTGTCGGTTCGCTCGGATAACGTTGGATTCGATGGATGGCTGATAGATTGAAAAGGCAGACGGATTGGACATTGCAAGGACGATGTAGATAGCTTTTTATAGATACAGTTGGAATAGTCTGATTTAGAAAAGAAAGATGTAATAGTGAATCGAGGGAGGGAGATTAGAAATTAATATTTAATAGCTGAATAGTTTAGATCTTGATTCTAAGGATCAGTGATAATAAATGTAACAAATTGGCTGTCACAGTGAACAGGTCTCTCCATGGCTTTAAGCATGAAGAAAGACCCAATTTTTATTTAATTTCTTCCAATATATGAAACTATTTCGTTTAAAAATTATATATTTAACTATAGGTTGTAAGTTTTGTTCAAGGGTTAAAAAATAATTATTATTCCTATTATCATACACCGCACTACTTACAATTATGTTCACTATGACAGTCAAAGTGACAATGAATCACAGCTACTTTAGCGTAACAACTTTTTGCACAAAAGTAATCAATTCAAGTGCTTATGCGTCAATGGAAGTTGCACTGGTTACAAACAATTTACACGAAGCCGTTTCGTTTGTATTTAGAAACGTTAACTGCAACATCGTCACGCTTCCTGAACGACAATTCAATCGTATCTTTATGACTGTTGCGTTACTCGGAGCTACAATATCAATATTATTCACCGAAGCCGGCGTGCAGTGAACTGGCAGTGATAAACACGGTAATTGTATCAGCCGCGTGCTACTGAAAGGGACCAGTACTACTTGGCGCTGGTTGTTCATCGATTGACATCTTGTTACCGCTCTTTCGCTAACAATAAACTTCAATGGAACTATAAACTCTCGGCTTGGCTCGGCTTCAGCTTCGTCTGCCGGTCGAGCAGTTTCATATTGCATTCGATCGAAAGTCAAAATTATTTCTCAGATAGCAATAAACTTGAGAGAATAAAATATAATTTTGTTCAAGCAGGTTTAGGATCTTTTTATTCCACTGTGACGCTTTGTACAAAAAATTGTTACCGAAAGTGTCTTTCGTTTTATTTTACCATTGAAAATTAATAAAGCAGAGGAAAGGATGGTTCGAAAGCAAACATGAAGACATGTGGTTGTTAAATCGATGATACATAACGATAGATCTGAATGTCAAGTGGCAGGAATTTATTTCTGCTTCATCTTAAGACACCAAGATATCTGTCTTTAAAATCTTCCTCACTTTTGATAATACACTCGCAAATTACTCAAATTGCTTCGTATTAAAATTCTGCATGAAATATTTTCATGCCACTGAATTTCAGTGTCCTGGCAATCATGGTACAACCAGGAAGAGTCAGATCTCTCGTAAAAAAAAAATAAATTGAAATTGTAAAATAAAATTTTTTAAATTACTTCCTTTTACATTATACCGTGATTACAGGTACCTCACTTCAAAAGTGCACCCCTTGAAGCGACGTCTAATTAACATACCGAAACCATTATTTTAATTTCACTGAGGTAGAAGGAAAGGGAGAAGCAAGCACGATGTTCGTGTTTCAATGAGACAACAAAAATGACTGTATAATAAAATGATAAAGTGTTCAGAAAAGAGCACTCACCGGTGGTGACCACGCTGGGAAGTACCCCAGTCGCGGTAACAGCGGAGGGTGTATCAGGGGCGACAGTGTCCGCGACCTGCGTCTGCGTCGGTCGTGGGTCGTAGGTCGTCGTGCTGTCGACATAATCGGCGCTAAGCTCGTAGTTTGTCATCGCTTGATGATTGTAATAACCCGACCCACCCGTGCCGGGACCGGGAGAAGCGTATTCACTACCGCCATACGCGTACCTACGCGAACACATCAAAATAACGATGAGAAAATGTACTCCATATTGAATAAAATGATTTTAATTTAATCAATTTTTTTATTTTCCACTTGTTCTCAATTGTAAATTATAATATATTATGTGGTTGTACAGTACCGAGCATAGTAAGCTTCTCTAAAGAAAAGAATTATAGCGAAACCCCCTCCTTCCTGTAAACTTCCTCGGACTCCCACCTTACCCCTTTGACGGTCCGGGGGAGACTGAAGATGTACGAGAGTAGGGGATGTACGGGAGAATTTGATTGATATTTATGTTGGGCATATTTCTTAATTATAGGAATTATTATACTGTGCTATATTTCTTAATTATACTGTGCTCGATACTGTATGTACATCGAATAATTGATTTTGAAGTGTAGAGAGATTTGATGACTTAAAAATATAATAAAATGGCACTTATGACACATCGATTTAAAGGTTAAAATCTAATTTTACACAAATTCTACTTATTTAGTATAATACGGCATCTCTAATTTGCAAAAAAAAATGATTAGTATTACTTTCTACATTATTGGACTGTTATTATTGTTATACCGCTGTGAGACTTATAATAAAAATATCGAGTATCGCGTTGGTTAATACGAGTTGGAATCTAAAAACACGTCGATAAGAAACTCGTATCTATTAGTTAAACATAGTTACAATAGGTTTAGACTTGTGACCGATGTCGAATCGAATGCTTCGCAATTTACTTATCTTATCAAGATTCTTCTTTATTTGGAAATCGCACTATAACATCACGCGAAATTGAAACCTTTGTACTATTGTACCATTACAAACTACAACATCTATAATTGAAAATAATCGACGCTACGCGTTAATCTAAAGTATCAAATTGACCGTGATTGCCCGTACCGTTGTTGCCCGTTCGCGAATGCGGCGTTTCGTTCAATTGGATATGGTTTTGTTGGCGTTTCATTTGTCATACGGATATCTCACAGTTTAATAAATATATGGACGCTCCTTTGTTATATGACACAATGTGCTGTTAGCGGTTCAATATTATCAGCGTGACTAACATACGGACAGAAACCAGTTGGAATAAAATGTGTTTGCAGAGACATACGAGTTTCAAATAAACATTTGTAACACTAAAAATTTTTTTAATTGAAAAATTTCTAGTGACAAGTTTGCATTAATATTTGTCTCCCTAAATTCTAATGCAAGATAAAGCGTAATACTAAATAAGGGTTTAGTGGAGATATAAAATTAATTAATATTCATCTGTTACAAACGTTTATAGAATCGCTTACCCGCCGTTATAGGGGTGGTGTTGATCCGAACTGCTCGGAGTCTGGTGTTCGAATACACTGCTGTCGGGCGCCGTCTCAGAGGCCGCTCTCATTTGTGCCCTGTGGAACCTAACTTCGTCTTCGACCTTCTCTCGCTGCTTCTTCGACATGCGCCCGAATTTAACGGCTGCAAAAAATCATATCATTCGATTATAGCTTTACCTATCAATCACCCTGGTACACCGATGATCATCGTTAACCCTCTCAATAATTTGCACTTGGCGCGAAAAGACGGTCTGATCGCAACACCCTATACTACTTAAAAATTGGCTACGCAAAGCGCCTAATATCGCAGAGTTCCATCCCGGACGGATTGAAAATTCAATTTATTTATAATTAAAAAAATTAAGAATAGAATAATAAAATTTCCTACATAGTCCATGATATCCGATTCGCAATCCATAATCACTCTTTCGAGCGATGCATTCTAAGGAGAATCGTTAATTTTGATCTGATCCGGTTCTCCGGTATTTCGATCGTCTCGGAGATCGCCTTATAAATCATCCAGCGAGTTGATCGTTGTATCCGGGTTAATTGACTCGCTCGGTGGAGGATCGATCCGATCGTAGGTTCGGAAGAGCGAGATTAATGAAGATCGAAGCGCGAGCGCGTGCTTGCCGGTGTCTCGTCTAAAGTGGCTCGACGACACTCCAAAGAAACGTTCTGATTCGAAGAAGAACGCGGAAGTTCTTTGCATCTCTCGGACCTCTTCGTCGTTATCGCTGCGCCTCCGATGCACCCACCCATCCGAGTGACGTCATTGCACCGTGAAACACTGGCAAACCGTGTCCGTGCGCGCACAATCGCGATACACTACGTCATGCGAGCGTTCAACAACCGCTAGAACCTGAATCGCGCACGTCTTCCTTTTTCTTCCGTGTTCTCCAGTTTCTCAAGTTCATCCGCGTCCGGGGTCTCTTTCGAACGGAACAGACATTGTCATTTGCTCTACTTCGAATTTTTGTTAATAATTAAATTTGACAAAAGGAGGATGATCGATATTCGAAAATTGGATGAGCAAAGATACCTAAAGTAGCACAGTAATGAAATCTATAATTAATTAAAACCCAGGTAAGTGAATGGCAGGGATCATTTGACTACAATTTAATTAATTAGATTCCGTCGCTCTAATACAGAGATTCTAAAGCGTTAAAAATAATTTTTCCCAAATTAGAGAATCTTCTTCGCGTCATTGCGCTCGGCTCGGGTGTCAATCGCGATTTCGGAGGGTGTTGCGAAAAGTAGGAGCAAACGAGGGCCGGGAAAAGGGGACAGAAGACGCGCGACGTCAGCTATCAGCTGAACCGCTATCGGGATCGCGCGTACAGTGCGGAGGAAAACGAGAGAGAAGCTCGAACCGGACGAAGAGGTAGGAGCGGAGGGTGATCGACCGAACGCGACGAACGAGCAACGGAGAGAACAGAGGATCGTGAATAACGAACGGAGAGAAGTAACACGCGAGGGGAGGGAATGAGAAAGAGATGACAACAGGAAGAGTATGCGCGCGCCACCGGTAGCACACGATGCACTTTCTGCTGAGCGTGTGCGAGCGTGCAGTGCACGCTGCACCGAGGCGACCGACTGCTTTCTTATCAACCAGCGCAAATACAGTAAAATCTGTCTATAGGCTTGAGAATCATTCATCCCTTGCCAGAATTTCGTGCAACGAGTTTCCGTATGGCAATTCGGATAATAAAAAGGCTCGGAGAAGGATTAACGTACATTTCCGGCTATCTTATTTCAAATTACATACGTTTTATGACATAAGTTACACGAGATAAGTTCAATGATGTACAAATTAATTTATTAGGGTACTTTGCTGTAAAATTATTATTTGTTTAATTTTAATAAAGAAAGAAAACTGTGAAGATGACGAATTTAATTACCCATCCAATATGTATTTTATGTCTATAAGAGAATGATCTTTTTGTCTCTTTTCTTTTCATTCGAAATGCTCTTCTTTCGTTCGACAATATTTTCATGGGGATTCGACTAGCGAGGACCACGAGGTACGAGCACACCTCTACTCGAACGGTTGGATTCGACGAATGCGACGGTGTCAATGACCCGAGAGAGGAACGTCCACGAGCCGTTGGACACTCGGATTTTGAGAGCGTATTTTTGTATTCGGAGATGGGTAGGGAGGGTTAAGGAAGAAGCGTGGGAACGTTCACGCTGAGATTCGAGAAGCGAGCCTGAATGAGACAGGGAGGTTGTTCAGAAGCTGAATGTTTGTTCTTTTTTTTTTTCGAAAAAATACGAGTGACGATGAAAAATGTTAAGTGTAATCACCCTTCTCTCGCGGATAAATTGATAGTCGATATCGATTCTCTCTTCTCGAACGGTCGTTAAACGATTCGGTGTCAACGATCGCAGGAGGAAAGCGTGTTGGGTTCAAATCGCGACACGTGGTGCTTCAATTAAAGAAAATAGAAACTGTATATTTATGATGAGATCAAAGTTCGCGGTAGTAATGTGCTACTAGAAAGAGGATTTAACGATGTCATATTTTCAGAAGGATGATGTTTATAATTCTTCTCTGCAAAAAGCAGACATCTTATACGGAGAGCTACCCAAGTGTTACACTCACTTATTAATGAAACTTTGCCAGCTTGTAGAGCTCGTCGAGCTGAACACGCCTATGCCCCGTTTTGTGGGCAGACGGCTAATTGTTTAAAAGATATTAACAATTACTGTTAGTTACTCCTTACATTCTGAAGTATGACAAACTCACACATACAACTCGCAATCTAGAGATCCACGGTTCAAATCCTTGGTTCCCAAAAATTTTGTTCTTTTTTTTAAAGGGGGTATAGGTATGTTCAGCTCGACGAGCTCTACAAGCTGGCAAAGTTTCATTAATAAGTGAGTGTAACACTTGGGTAGTTCCCCTTGTTAGATTCTTTGATAAAAATTGAAAATGACTATGATTCTTCATTGTACAATATTTTGATTTTACATTTTGTTCGCGATTAATCAACGACACACGTGTTTGCAAATAAAAAAATAAAAAGAGTTACAATTTATTTCGGATGTGACCGCAACGTCCTGCTTTTCGACTAGTGCTTATCAAACCTGCCTTTTTATCTAACGATAGAAACCTGAAAACCGCGAGCGTGTTCATTCAAGAACTGTACAAATATTCGCAAAAAAAAAAATGAACGAAATAGATTCTATGGGACATTTTAACATGCTCTAATTAACATTTGAGTAGCTCCAAATTTCATAGAAAATTAAAAGGTTATATTAAAAATTTCATTTTGAATATTTTTAATAAATTAGTATCAGATATGGCTATTTCTATTACAATAACAGCAACAATTTTTTCCTTTCCGAATTGAAAAATCGAAATCACCCTGAACCTTTTAAATCATTACTCTCCATCCTAAGTAAAGAACCATGTTATTAAGAAGATAAGCACTAAACCCTATGCAAACCCATAAGAGATAAAAGAAAGAGTTCCATCGAGCAAGTCTGAAGGTGGCATTCGAGGAATGAAGATTAATAACCGTACATAATCATATCTCATAAACCTACAACTTTTTTTAAAACCACACCTTTAACCATTAAATATTTATCCCATAAACCAACTGCTATATTATATTCAACGCTTGTAGCATCAAATTAAATAAAATTGCATCTGTTTTCAAATCAGCCTGCACGCATGCAAAGAAATAAATTTATCAATTTTTAAAAATAAATTCTTGAAAAAGAAGATTCCTATGAACCCACTTTGCCCGTTATGTATGACATTGCCAGTAGAGCAAATTCTCGGACAGATCTGCGCTGACATCTAAAAACAACCTGCTAAAGCGTGGTCAGAAAAGCAGGTCTAGTTGGTTACGCTCGAATGTCGTTAACGTGTCCAAGACAGTTCGTGTACTCGGTCCGATAAGGTGCAGCAACGCGGTAAGAGGCCTAACTGCATCGAGAGGAGCGAAAGAGAGAGAAACGAAGCGTGTGGGGGTGTTGGGACGAGAGGAGGGCTGGACAGCCTCCGATAAAGGGTCGTACACCCCGAGCGGCACGCGTGGCCGCTATTATCCCCGTGTATCTGATTTGCTTTCCCTGCCACTGTAAATCGAATGTTTATCAGCGACTTCGTCACGGTAATGAATCTGGTATAAATTCGCGAGATTGCTAGCTGAAAATGGATAAACCTTGTAAAACGATCGAAATTCCCTGCGTATACAGGAAATGATTATCTATCGATAGTTTGCATTTGAAATTTCGTTATTAATTTTGCATGGTGTGAAATACAAAACTTATGGGCTAAAAATGGTAAGATGTCCCATGATTTATGGAAGCGTACGTCCATGAGTTTCATAACTCGAAGTCGAGTGCATAAAATTTCAAATGCGCATTTGCCAAATGCACGTGCCAGCGTTTAACTTATGTCATCCACACTCGACAAACCTCGCGAGTGAATTTGTAACATCGAAAGGTGATAAAAATACAAATGTACTATCATAAAATACAGGCAAATGTACTTCAGGCATATCGAAATAAAACAAATTACTCGAATTTTTCTTTTTATCCTTCGATACGTACAAAGATTATTTTTCAATTTCGCGAGTACGTTCCTTCGCAATTACTGGCTCGTATTTCCACGCTGGAAGTGCATACGCATTAAACGCGTAGCACAGAGGGAACACGTTCACGTGTCGGGTAACTCAACGCGCGATAATGCTCGAAACAAAGAAATTTCTTTTTCATATCGGCGCTGGTGATTTGTTGCATCGTTGCATGGCTCTCCTACCGCGACTCTCCTGACTATTATCGCTCGCTTCACTCGTTTATCAACTTTTTTCCTCGAATCTCTAATTGAAGATAAATCTCTTAAAAAGAAGATTCTCAAACCGAACAATAAATTAATTCCTCCCAACTGAACGCTCTAGATTTTCGACTATGTCTTTCATGGCTGCAGTTGAAATAGTGAATCCTTGTGTTTTAATAGTCGAGTGTCGCATCGATAAACTTTGAAGCAGTTATATAAGCTAGAGTTCAGACGTATAGAAATTCATGTATCGATGCAGTGCAGCCGCGTATGTCGGGTCAGAGAGGTTACCCCTTTCGTTAGGGAGTCTATTGTGTAATAATTGCAAGACGATCATCGTGACTAGATAAATTATTAATGATTCGATTACTATTTATCCTATTGTATCGCGATGATTTCTATGAAATATTCTATTCAAAGGATTACGAGCGTCGATTAATCAACGAGCATCTGCAAATCAGTTGCCCACAATGTGACATCGTTTCACCGACGCGACGTCTATTACGTCGCCTCTGTTAGAAAAGCTAAGCTAATGCTAGTCCTAGCAACCTTGATGTCCTCCGAGGGAGCTCAGCCTCCGATTAACGATATGCACTCACCATCTCTGGACATGCCGAGGCGTAGGCACTTTTGCAACCGACAGTACTGGCACCGGTTTCTGTTTACACGGTCGACCACGCAATTCTTGTTCCGTGGACATTGATAGTTGACGACCGACGACTGGGACCGCCTGAAGAAGCCTTTGCAGCCCTCGCAGGTGATCACGCCATAATGAACGCCGCTGCTCTTGTCGCCGCACACCTTGCACGGGATTATTTCGATCTGGGCTGAAATCAGAAATAAACAAATCGATCAGTACCAGACAATTACAGATGAAATTTCATTACGTTCCAATACATTAGCGACTAATCAATCGTTATTGATTCGAGGCTGTTTTTATAAACATCGTCGCTTCATTTTCACCGATGTATAATTATTGTCAAGTTGGACATTTAAATCGGTAGATTTGTTTACCGTTTCATCATTCCGCGATAACGGAGCGTATCTAAGAGGAAGTGGTTTGCCTCCTCCATTTTATATACCATCATTCGCTCCTATCCCGTCGAAGTTCATCACGCCATAGTATTTATGGCTAACCTTTTCGATTGGAACGCACAATGCTGGACTATGAATTCTATCGCGATGCAACACCGTGGCAAACTGCATGAACGCATCGTGAACTATCTGCCACGGTCTCGACGGAGATTTCGTATCACTTTAATGTGACGCGATAACGGGATAGATAAAAATTGCTTGGTATTTCTCGTGGAAAATCAAGGCTAGAAAGAAACCGTCCACTTTATATTATAAACACAATCGAGCTGAAACATTACTTCTTTCGTATTGTAATTCTGGATCCACTCTCAAAGATATCCTCCTGTTTGCGGTAAACAGGGTCAGTGTACTTTTTAAATTCTCCCATAAACTTCTCTCTTCTCTTTCGTTACAACTTTACGATAAGGGGATAAGAATTTCCATAACTCGTGGTCTTGCATTCCGGATGCAATCATTAAAATAATAAAATTATTTCAACGAGATGTTCTGTATGGTTCGAAGACCAGTTTAAAATTCTAACAACCCCTTTGGCGTTTCAGTTATTTTCTTTTTTTTTTTAAAGAGAGTACACATTTCTTTGCATATCGTAATTGCACGTTTCAGATAAAATCTTTTATGAATAATAATATTTCCAATTCCTTTAAAAAATATAATAAAATGTATCTTTTGATACCTTTCTCGTACCTGTGCGTCGAATAAAATAAAGTTTTACTCTTTCGCATGGAAGAAAGTTAAAATTCAAAGTAAAAACGTTTCAAGAGTGTTACATCTTCGAGTACCTCGTATAGAATTAACCTGGTGCCTACGATCGTCCAAAAGGGTGTTCTCTGGACTCGGAGCTTGCACTGGCGCCCTCGTTCTCGACGTTTCCGGTGGCTGAGGACTAGTACTGTCCGCCCCCCAGCTTGGCCCACCGAATGTTGAGAGACTTCCCTCCATTTACGTTCCGCGCTTCGGTGTTTCATTTAAATTTCACTAACAACTCGTACTTTGAACACGGTTACGGTGGCTTCTCTTGCTTCGCTCGGTCGTTCCTTTTAACCATTTATCGATCACTCCGGGACACACTGTCGTTTCATCGTACAACAAGGAAATTTTAACGACGTTTCAGAACGATCGTAGAGCTCCGAAGCAATCAAAATGCTGTCTCATCGAACACTACCGGTGCTAGTTGTTGAACATGTTGCACGACATATCCCCCGATAGGGACGGGATGGAATGTCCCCGGTAGACGGGGAGAATTTTTCCTCCGTGGTCTGAAGAGGATCGTTCGTCGAAGAAAATTAATGCTGACGCGTAACCGATTCCCGTTCGCTCGATGGAGCTGCATGAGCACAAAATTTCTGACACTCTACCTTCTCGAATGTATCTCACCGTGCCACTGTAAACTGGCTCCCTTCAAAACGCTGCAAAATCAAGTTATTCTTAGAGAACGTTGCACTGGTTAAATATGATCGTATTTATATAACACGATTGTATTCGACCATTGCAATATTGATTAACGAAAGACGGAAAAGGAAATACAATTTAGTATTAAAAACCTTTCAATGTTTTTCGAAATGTTCCCCCAAAATAATTTCCAGAGAAGCTTCCTATTTATACGCCTTCTAACCTGGATTTCGACCAAGAATACACCCTGATCCCAACGACGAGCAACCCTAAATCAATCGCTAGTTACGAGATACCGTCTCTAATCTGAAGGGAGGCATAACCATTATGTAAGAAATTTCGTCATTTCGTTATTAGGCTAGATTTCATCATTGATGGACTATCATTAATACTTAACAATCAGTGATCAAACGAGCGTGGAATCAGCCTATCTACTTGCATTCAAATAAATACTAAAGAAAATCTAAGCCAGACCTAACCCATTAGGTCTGTTGCATAGTAACTCTCAACTATTGAAGGGAACGATGAAGCCTCGTTCCCTAAACCGCTTTTTTCCCTAAAAGAGAGGTCAGCCTGCAGCGTAGCTCGCGGTAGCGATCAAAATAATCCACCCTGTTTCGCGGAATTTCGGTAAACGTTGGAAAATGCGTGGAAACTATAGAGCCGTGGGGGGAGGGTTAGAAACGAGAGAAAGAGAAGAAATGCGGCTGCTGCAGTTGCGGTTCCCGTTGCCCTCTATTTTCGTTCTCAGCTCGGTAATGCGGCGTCTATATCGTGCTGCGAGGGCGCTAAAGCGAGACGGAGGAAAGAGGGTGCGCGCGAGAGTAGGAAAGAGTGAATAGAGAGGAGAAGAAAGAGCGAGAGGAAGAACGACGTTTTGGTGGATGTGTGGGAAGGAGGACGGGGCACGGTTGTCTGTGTGCTCATCGTTCGGACACGAACGGATGACTACTGTATTGGAGCGAAGAGGATTCGATGCGGCCCGTGTCTGTATATCGTGTGCTGCTCTCGTCCGACAACTCTAGCGCCACGAGTAGCGTCGAGGCGCTTGCACCATACGGTCGAACATTACATAACCGAGAACGATGAACCCAGAGTACAGTCACCCGGCACGCTCGCATCTTTGATGTGCGTCATGCCGTTGCCTCGAAGAGAGTGCACAGCGCCGCTTGCTATACCCGGAACTCCCGAAATCGAAGCAACTTTGTGCACTGCTTACACGCACTGTCCAGCCCGGCTTTAACACCCCCGCCTTTTTTCCCACCTTGCGCGTACGGGCACACCAGACCGCGGCGCGAAATTGTGGAAACATACGCCAATGTTTGACGTTCGCGTTTATCGAGACTCGAATTGGATGTTCTCCAGACTGGACTTGTTTGCGAACCGCCATTCGCCTGCTCGCTCGCGAATAGATTCACGACGCCGTGATTTTTCCATTCGAGATTATCGGTTCGATCTGCTAACGTCTGCCAGCAAGCGGGGAAAACGGTAGATTAGCCCGAGTTATCGAAATCGCTAAGTTTGCGACTATTTTCGAACGACCGGAATGAATGTAAACGCTCGCGAGATATCGTTTGACGCGTCCACGTCATCGCGCAATGGCTTCGCTGAAACTTTTCTTCCGTGAATAGACCTAGTCGGGTAATTCCCGAAGATAGAAAGTACCTATGGTTTTCGATGAAATTTCAATTACAGAAAAGACGAGAATGAAAGAGGGATGAATTTAACTCTTTTTAACCCTTTTTAATAGGTTCAAAGGGGTTCTAAGAGGTTTGATCAAAACGGAAAATCTTCTGTTTCCTGGTTTCAAAATCAATGCCAACTCGTTGCATTGTCTTCCGTCGGGTCGTGTCCGAGTTCAAGCTCGATGTCTCGAGCGATACCGCGAGGAGGATAAATAAATCGAGCCGGACAGCGAAAAGATACCACTGGCAAGGAAGACGACCAAGTCGAAACCAGTTAATCACGTAGCTCTGTGAGTTCCTTCGAGTGGTTGCTTTAAGATTTTCCAGACGGAGAGACGCGGAGGAGACGAATAAAACAGAGTACCGCATTCAGAAACTGAAATCTCATCGTCGCGTAGCTTCTTTGAAGCGATTTATTGAAGATTTTAAAGGCTGAGGTCTGCCGACTGCGGCTAACCTATCCGGAAATAACGAAATTTGAACCACTTCCTTGAGTCGTTCCAGTACGGGCTGTTTCTAACTCGAAGCGAGGGAGTTAGACCGAGAAAGAGACGAGTCATCGGATTTTACGACGCACCAGAGAAAGGGGAAGATTGAAATAAAATGTGTCGCTCGAAGAGACTATTATACGTGTTGACCAACGCCAGAAGCGCTAAAAGCATTCTAGCTTTAATTTAAAGTGTTTTCATATGCTCGTCAGAGATTTTCCTCGAAATCCGAGACAAACGATCTCTCTGAACGCGATCGAAATAGCTTAGCCAGGAAATGATATCGATAAAAGATATCAAGTAAAAACGGAAACCTTGCGTAACGTTCGAAAAATTGTCGATCCAAATAATAAATGGGATCGAGGATTACGTTTCGAAGAATCGATCAAAATTAACGACGCAAAGGTAAACACGTCTTCGCGACTGAAACGATCTCTGATTAAACGATCCCCTATTTACGACTATTGGAAGCAATTAATTCTTTTTAACGAGCAACGAAAGGTAGCCGCCGTATTTCTTCATCCTTACGTAAGTACGTTTTCTTCGGAGTGTGAATCGAATGGACGAGAAGAGAAATCAGCTAGGAATATTCAACGACGTCGAGGAAACATCGGATCGATATTTCACTCGGTTACCCTTCCTACGCTATCGACGATTCGATCACCGGCCCAGTAGAATTTGCGTCTGTTTACCGGACAATTCAGTAGAAAGTAGCCGTAGGGTCAGCCATTACGGGCAGACGCGGTGTCGCAGCTCGGCTGCGTGAAAATTGGGAACGCAAAGTGGCTTCCGTAGATCGATGGCGCGGAATACCAATGGAGAGAAACTCGTTATGACAAAGTGAAACAGGGAACGGGTGTTGCACGTACGCGCGCGATGTGTCGACACGATCAAACTCTATCGTAGAGTAACATCGAATTGTCAGAGCATAGACGAGTAATCGTAACGGATCGTTATCTCGCGGCATCTATCGTTCGATGATAAGAGACGCGATATCTTCCTCGCGTTACCCGCTACCACAGTTCTGTCAACTTTCGTCTCCGTTTACCGTCGCTGGGGGTCGAGGAGGTTCACAGCCGAGCATGGCTGTTCGAGCTGTTTCCGTAAGCCAGGAAAACGGTTCCCGATCATTTTGGTGGACGGTGCTCCGAATGATCACGCGAGTGCCTGCGAATAGACGTGATCGTTTTAATCGCGCCACGAAACTCCCACGACGCGAAAAGAGGCGCGCGCGAATCGTCGTTAAGAGCGGCGCAAGCGCCTCGTGTAAGACGTAATATGTGTGTCCGCGTAAACAGGCGTGCACACGGACGTACGATGGCACGCACGTTCGCACAACAGGCACACACAAGCGGCCAGGACGCATACAAACGAAGGAGGTTGCGGTGTTTTCCACCTGGAGTCTTTCCAGCCACGACGATGATCACTTTGTTGGCTGCACTCAACACGAACGCAACACGGAATGCGACGTTCAACGACGACGCGACGGGACCAACTACGGTTCCGGTTAACACGTCCACGACACTGCTGTCCTCCTCTTCCTTGTTCCCTCGTGTTCCATCGAGCACGAAAAGCGCGGCGAGAGTTTCGTGGACCTTCGACGAATTCCGAGACGCGGGTCGCGGCTCTCCCTCGAACCGGCCACGGTGCACTCGAGCAGAGATGACGAGTAGAGTGCTGGAGCAACGGCCACGGGACACAGAGAAAGGGGAGAAAGGAGAATGGCCAGTGCGAAGAAAGAAACGAAGAAGGCCGAACGAGGAAAATGCTTGGTTGTACGGGCGCGGACGAACGACGAAGGCGAACGTACTCGTCGTACGACCGGGACCACTGGCACGCACGCACGCACGCACACGTGTACTTGTGTACACACTCGCGCACACGATGCCTCCACGTTTCCTTGCTCCGTGGGTAATTTCGGCAGTCTCGCGCTCCAACGCGCACGTATGTACTCACATCGAATCGATGGATACGATCGATGCGGTCGATCCGCGGTAAAACGACACGCGGTACGATTTCCTTATCCGGCGTCGCGCCGACACGCTTCCTGCTCGGGCCGGGTCGGAAAAACTCGCGGAAACTTGGTGCGACTGTCGCATGAATATTTCGGGGATTTGATGAACCTCGCGGCGGTACGGGCGAGCCGAGTTACTGGCGAAGAAACGAGACGAACAAAGGAGAAAGATAACGTGACGGACGAAGATGGAAAAACGTCCAGAGGGGAGGGAGGAGAAAGAAACAAAGAAAAGAGGGGGGAGGAGAGATATAACGACAGAGATAGAAAAACTGAGGAGAGGGGAAAGAGACAGGAGTAACAGAGGGAAAAAACGACACCGATGAAGTAAAGCCAGATAGATAGGGGGAAAGAGAGAGATAAAAAAAAGGACGGGAAGAGAGGAAAAAAGGGGGGATCAAGAGAGAAGAAACGTTAGAAAGGAAAGAGAGGAAGAGAGAGAGAGAGAGAGAGAGAAAGATAGAGGTGTTTTTCGGGGACCGGCGTTAGCGAGTTGGCATCTCACAATATGTCAGAACTCCCCGCGCTTCCCCTCCAACGAATGACGCTGCGTCGGGTCACTGAACTGTGCGCGCCTCCGCCGATGATGGCCGAGTGCCTCACCCTTTGCTCTCCCCGTCCCGCCGAGTCGACAACACCCCCACCACCCTCGCAACGCGACCAACGCCGAAGCTGACCGAGCTGCGCCGACCGAGAAAACTACCTTACGATCATCGACTGCGCAACTCCGAACGATCCCGGAAACGCACGATGTAGATCCCGACTGTGGAACGCGGGCTTTCCGATCTCCTTTCGTACGACGCGGCGCGTTAACTTTATTAGCGCGACTCGTTAAGGGCACCGGCTCCTAAATACACGTGCGTATCGTGTTTCTGAAACTGTGGCCCCGAAAAGTTTGTCTTTCGGGACGAGCGACGGGGCCACCGCCGCCGCGACTAATTAAAGAACCATCACGGTTTTCCGTTCACTCCCGCCGTTTACGACTTCAACTTTGATTGAGTAGTCACGACGCGGTCACGACCACGAACGCGTTGCCTTGCTGGATTTAGGGTTAGGGATAATGGACCTAGAGATTCTTTTTAATACCAGCGGAATTTTATGAGCGGCTCTTGATGTAACGAGTAGAACCGATAATGCAATGAGAATGATACACTATTTTTCTATCGTTTTTCTGGGAATAATAAATTTTTAAAAAACCCAAGTTTCAAGTTAACCTTGGCTCGATATTCCCACCGGCAATTTTTTATTTCGTTGCACAGATGGAATGCAATACTCGTTGGAGGAATTATAACTTCTCGTGTTTCACAATTTCTCTTTCAATTGAACTATTGCATCTTGGCCGACGCAGGATTGCTACACGGTGCGTAACAATCGGTTTTAATTTATATTCAGTGTTAATGCGATTCCACGATCGGCGTACGCTTTAGGCATTTGTGCCAAGGTCACTTTCATTTTTGTCCCAAGCATAATGCACTTAATGCAACGTGCGCCGTTGTCCATTCAAAGTATTTTGATTCAACGCGCGGCCCTTTTGTACGCGGTAATGCACTTTTCATTCCTGACAGTGTCTGTTACAATGCAATCAAGGTTCAAAGGTTCAAGTACAAACGATCGTTTACAAGCGACACCTTAATTCCTTAGTACCGGCCAATCTACACCCGTTACCGGTGTTAAACGACTGCACCTCCTTCACGGAAAGAGTGTGCAATTTTTTACCGGTCTTAAGTTCTCACATTGACATTATCGTCACGCGTTATCGTCGTTCTTCCTTGTCCTCTCTTCCTCATCCAACGAGCCCTACCCACCCCCTCGTACGCCACTCCATTTGGCCCTCTCTTCCAGCATGAATTTTCAAGTTATTGCCTCTTTCCATGTACGTCTCTCTTCTTTCACCCATCCGCGTGCCGTGTCTCCACCGCTCACCCTTCTTTTCTCATACGCTTCTTTCTCACCCTCCGCCAGCCATCCCTCGCCCTTCTGTCGCCGAATAACTCCTTCGGAGGTTCGTTCTTTCTCTCGGACACGCGCGCGCTTCTCCCTACCCGGCTCGATGTTCTCCCACCCTCGCCAACATTACTCCCCGTCCTTCTTTCTCACTCTTTCCACCCTCTCTCGCTTCGCCGTATTATTGTCTCTGCCCCCGCGGCCCCGAGCATCGCCTCCTCTCACTTCGAACCGTTCCCTCAGTCCTCCTCCTCCTCCTCCTCGCCCGTGTCCCTTTCGCTCCTTCTCTCATTTATTGCATAACCGTGCACGAGGTTGCCAACCTGCGCCGCGTAATACTCTATAAATACGTTTCGCAAATAAATAATCGCCCCGGCGATATGTCTCTTTGCGCCGTTCCAGCGCCGTTCGACGACGGGACCGTTGCGTTGCCGCGCTTGGAATTTACACGATGAAATGGCCCGATAGCCGAAGACGATAAACGGCACTCGCCGATAACGAGCCGTGCATGCCAGAGGATGCAGAGACGGAGGAAATCGCATCCACGGGTTTCGCTTGCAAACAGTGCTAACGCGATTTCGCACTTGGTCCACGCTTGGAGACATTTCCATTTTCAATATTAACCCTTCTTCGATTTAACGGGTCCATAGTGCTTCCGCAAAAATGAATAATTTTTCAACAAAGTCAGAGGGAATTTTAAGAAAATTCTTGGAAAATTATTGGACCCTGGATGGTTCCGGTTGAGACGCTCTAACTTACGTAACAGTAACCCTTTTAAAGCTTCTTTACAATGCAAACCTGTTTCAGTTTCGTTCCCTTTGCCTTTGTGCCCGCGCCACGGGTATTTTGGTGTTATTACAGAGACAGAAGGAGAACACCGTACTCTTTGGCCGAGTCTCGCTCGATGCCCGTTTATGTCCGTCGAGGTCAGAAGGCTGGGTGCCGTAAATGGCGAAAAATCGGTCCGATCTAGCTGCGAGTGAACTCGAGGATCACGAATGATCCGAGCCGCGAGCCAATCGCGAGCACCTAGCGATCAGCTGTCGGGTAAATTTACAACGGGTGAATCAGAAACGATGTCCCGTGTACGATCGTGAACGGGAACGAAGGTAAATGGTAGAATGTCGAAACCGTTCTTCGATCGGTCGTAACTCCGTTACAACCTGCAGACTTGGCACAAATTGCACGGCCGAAGTTGATGTTTATTTCCATGACACTTAGGAACTCGCGGCGAAGTTTCTTGTCCCCTCGCGGCCCTGCTAAAACGATGTCAGATGTCGCAGCGAGGAAGCGACCAAGTGACAGCATTAATTCTTGCTGTCTCCTGCGATATACACGGATGAAGAAGCAATCATTTATGATGCGTGATGTACACCGACGAAGTAGCCTGATATTTTAAGGAAGGAAACACGAAAACAATTCAACAGCCAGCCACCCAAGGGTCAAATGTCAGCGACGATTACCGCGCCCAAATGTAGAGCAATGTATCAGTAATCATATTTTTCCTGTGTTAATTGAAATAAACCAAGTACAATTCGAACAACTTCCGTCGTCTCATTCTTATCCAATTGCCCTTTGAAAGTTACCAAATATATCTCTCAATTAGCAGCGTATTCGAATCAATCTGCATACCATCCATAAGAAAGCATACCACGGTAGCTATGCGGCTACCAAAAACGAAGTTCCATTCTAGAATCCCCTGAAAGCATCTCTGCCAGCCCCTTTAAGTTCGAAACAATAACAAGCGTTACGTAAGTTGTGACTTAATCCGGCGGCGTTTAAAGGGTGACGCGGTAAACTTTCCCGACACCACGCATCGTAATTAGAATCGTTTCGTTTCGCAGGTTCACCGCACGCTCGTTGCACCTGCGCCGCTGGAAAGTTAAAATTTCGTGCACCGAGTTTTCTGTGCCTGCCTTTTCAACCGTTGATGACGTTTCGCCGCTTTTATCGCGCGTCCACGTGCATTCGAAATGGCAACTTTTCTTGCACTCCGTTTATCTGAACACACACATGCTTTCCTTCCTTTTTTTTATCGCTCCGCTCGTCTTCCACGCAGACAGACGTTGCGTGCTGAAGCGAGCGCACGTTTGTCGTCGGTAGTCGCGAGCGGCGTGAATCTCGGAATGAATGTAGGTCAGGCTATAGAATAATCAGTATGGAGGTAGGTTCTTATGAACGAGTGCAAGCGTTCCGTACGCTTTTAATATTTCCCTTCCTTCCTCCAACTCCGCGCTTCGTTCGCAGAAAACGTTCGCGAATAGACAATTTTTTTTCCTTCTTTTCCTAGACTCTAGTAAGTGTTGCGATTAGGATTGACGAACGATCCGTTCCGCTGCATCGGCCAGATTTTATCGGGGTTACCGATAATACGTTCCCTATCGTTTGTTATCTCGCACGGAGACAACAGGCGTTGTTTGAAGTGCGTTACGCTGCTGCAACGGTGGAAAAAACTTTGTGGAATGTTTCAGTAGAAACGTCCGATATATTCGAGCCGAGGGTTGGAAAGTTTGGAAGCTCTAAGATATCGCCGACTGCCGCCATCAATTTAACCATGGAGCATAACTTCAGGAAACGAGGAACCGATCGAATATGTAGCAAGGAACGTTGAACATAATCGTTCGAAACGACCCATCGGGTTATCGATCCCTTCGTCTACACCTATGGGCTTCTAATGCGGGCCAAATCTAACCGCTCATGGGATTCTACGATCAAAGAGTTACATTGAACCAAATGCATCAGGAGAAAAGGGAACCGATGCGATTCGCGAGGATGACCGATCTCGTGGATTACGTAATGATACGAGAAAGAGAGATGCAAACGGCCCTTGAGGCGACCTAGTGCGCAACTGCGAAGGAGTCCCGCTCGGTCGCGGACAAGAATGACCGTTACAGTTTCCTTAAGCGAATTCAGATGTAGCAACGCTTGCGACACTGCGAAGCCACCGATGTGTACGTACTCGCGGTGTGCGGTGTGTCAGAGCGGTCGATCGACGTTCGAGCGGTGCCAAGATCGCCCGAAAAGATTTTTGAATTTGGGCCGCGCCGGACGCGAATAGCTCGGAAACGCATCGGCCGATTCAACCGGCTAAACATTGTCTTCCGTTTCTCCCGGTCATTCATTACGTATTTTCGTCGCGCGTGGTTTACAGCGGACGCGCGCATCGCGGATAAATCGTAGCCCGTTACGCGATGGATTTATCGCATCGACTACGGGGTACCGGTCCCGTATGCGGGATCGATTCGCATCTGCTCGTTAACCACTGTCGTTCCGTGCTGTATCTTTCTGTTCGTCGATAACTCGTCAAGAAAATGTCTAATTTCAGGAAATCGATCGATCCGCGTACGCGTATTTCGTGGCGCGCCGAGGATGCCGTATCTTCCAGCGACATCTGCTATTTGAAAACGCGACCGCTTCGGAAAGAACGCTCGCGATTTACTTCCCGTCTTCCAGACGATCTTATCAGACGTTAACGCGAGTCGCTTCGATTTTACGAACGTCCAACGAGCACGCTTATCCTCCGAACGACGATTAATAGCCGCGGTATATATTCCGAGTTAACGTCCATTATCAGCAGGTTGAAAGCGTTTAGCATGATCGGTAACGATCGTGCGGGATATTTGGTGGTTGCTGATCGGGCTGGTTGCATGGTCGGCTTCCTCGAGCTTCTGGCAAGCCGACGAAAAGCTCTGACGGGTTTCTCGTGCGAGAAAAGTCAACGTTTTTCCAGCGGTCAATACGAGAAGCTAACTGGCGACCGGGTGTCGGAAGGTTAGTAACTTGGTCAACGGTGAACGACCGAGGGAGGGAAAAGCGCATGCGTCGGGACGCCGGTGACCCAGATGCGCGCAACGTGATTGCCGCTCGGCCGTTCTCGCCGATTCTCGGCGACCCTCGGGGCCTCTCGCGGTCGCCTCGCGGTTGACCCACATCGCTGCTACTCGCGGCACTCGCCACCGCTCGCGCGCTCTTCGCGCCATTCCCTCTCTCTCTCTCTCCCTCTCTTTCTTCATTTTCTATCTTTATCCCACCAACGGGAATCGTCTCTCTCGCATGCGAATTGCCGATGCGCTTCTACTTTGCACCGAGTCACCCAATCATTCTCTTTTGAGCATCCCGCGAGAATTGGATAGGTTCGATGATAATGAGGATGGGTGTTAATTTGATGGAGGCTGGTCGAACAAGAGACCGATTATTAATTAGGAAATGCGTTAGATATACCCTGTCATAATATGCTTACTTATTTTCTATTCTAATTTGGTAATTTGTTAGACTGTAAAAACGGGGTATGAAAAATCAGGAAAAATTTTCGAAAATACATGGATATTCATGAAAGAAAAAGCTAATTTATGAACTTATGATTATGCGAGTAGGGTACGTAGAACGGTAATTCAAAAATTCGAAACACGGCACCCTCTCGTGATTCGAGGAAAATTGGAGGATCCGAGAGGACCTCTGAAATATGAAAAGGCACGTACGGTGTGCCCGTACTTGAAACTGACTCACTGGAGCGTTGCTCACTCGTGACTACCACTCGTCTGAATTCTACTATCTTTTTGCTCGTAGGGTGTCAATGCTGTTTTCACTATCAAAGAAGAAAAAAAAAGAAAATTCAAGACTATCCTGTATTTCGATATACATCTACAATCTACATCATTATAGCTACAAGATATGAAATTGAAAAAGTACCCATTTTTTGCATCAAAGTAATTTGATATCCCATCGCAACGTATTGTGCTTTTGAAAGAACAATATTATCTGGATGTTATATCTTTACCTGTTACAACGATTCGCGAAAGAAAGGCTCGTACGCGCAAGGTATTTCTTCCAATGGCACACAGTTAACACGATGTTGGTTTCTACAAACGTAAGAATGTCGAAAGGAGTCGCGGCACCTTGAACGCCGCCGACTCGGTATCCCGTACGGTTAAACAATATTAATGACCGCCGCCAATGATTATTAGGGAGCGTTATTAATCGTCAGCTACGATTACGTTTCTCCTCTAACGATACCTTTATCAGCCGCCTTCTATCTAACTTCCCTATTTTCCTCTCAGTCGATGCCCGTCATTTAAAGTTACGGCATATTGATTTTAATGCGGCACTCGCGTTTCTATGAAACGCTAGGCCCGTTTCTCGAGCCGGTCGAAACCGTAGAAATTAATTCCTTTCAGCTTTGTCGTTTTCCTTCTTTCGCAGACTACCGTTTGAAGAATATCCATAATGCAGTTCATTTCGTCCCCAAGGAAACGGCACGGAGGGGACTTTAGATTTCGAGTACTTCTGAAGAGGCGACCATCCTTCAGTCTTCTTTCCCCTCGCTTCTCCCTCTTCTCTTTCTATTCTTTTACGGACAAATTAACGAGCCGAGCGGTTAAACAATTTATTTTATCCTTTGACAACTATCGACTTCTGTAATCGTTAAATCTTTTTCAATTACAATCTCAGCTATCGTCACAGTAGTATTTAACGTGTTAAAAATTATAACATTTTTTAATTGTACAGTGCCAGCCGCTTCCAAATTACGTAGGGGTAGAAATGTCTGGTAGTAAGTAGAAAAATCAATGGATAAGGAAACGTCGAACACAGAGGAATTCGTTCGTTCACTCGTTAGCCAGGAAGTCGCATCGAACTTGTCGCGTAATTGAAACGTCTTTCTGGCGAACTGGCGCAACGACGACGATTTACATCGTGCCAGTAAAACGCGCTCGTCATTTAGTTCCGTTTATTTTTAGTCCGCGCTCGGCCCAAGCGTACAATAGCCTTTATTCAATTTGACGAAAGACCGAGGCACGCGTCACCACTCGTTTTCCGGAATGCTTGCAGTGAAATTTAGAAAGCACGCCCGCATCTCCATGATCTCGTGTCACATACTGAATATGCATAGTCTGACAGGCAGAGTCGATACGTGGCTAAACGACAATGAGGGATGGCCCGGGGATTTCCTTCGCTTTTAATCGCGTCTCTTTTTTTTTTCATCTCTGTGAAATATGTTACCAGTGATACGTCACGAGTTGTGAAAGTCTGACGAAAATTTCGTTAGGCCATTTTTCACGTTTTCGTTTCGTAACAGTCCCTCGGGTGAACGTAAGAAAAATAGGCATGAAAATGAAGGTTTATCTACGGGGGGGTGTAAATCAGTTTGAAATAATACAGTGAGGAAAAGGGTTGCCAACTGATATGGAAAGTGGTGGTTGGAAAGAATGGCAAGGCGAGAGAGAAAGAGAAAAGATGAACCGTAAGGATGACAAGATTATTATGATTACTCTTCTCCCAATTAAAACTGGGTCATTTTAATCTTCTGCAGATAGCAGACTTCTTTAGATAAAGTGACACGATTAAATGAAAATTGTTCACAATTATTCAATTGAGAGTTATTATGATTCACTTATTTTGGGAATTACTGTCTGACTACTGCAGTAGATACAGCCGAACCTAGTATGGCATACGGCAAGATGATGATTACATTTTTATGCGAACTATTATTTTCTTAATTTGCCACTTCGAAATTAATGAAATCAATGTGTTTCCATACACATAATTATCAAGTGGATAATTCCAAAATCACCGCCAAGCCACTTTAATTTCCGCTTGATATCCGAAAAACGCGAGCAACTCGATAATTGACCAAAAAGTAGACAAATCAAGTCTGTTTTTTGCACGTTAATTGGCCGAGTGATTCGGTCGATTAGTCGGTGAAGCATCGAACGCTGTTTCGCCAGCCGAAACGTCCTCGATCTTGCAGAAGCGATTTGAGATACGAAGGTGCATCTTGCAGCTTGCTTAATTGCGACTCGTTAATGAGCACGAATGCGAACGTGTCGGACGATTTTATCGTGAACGACCAACGGTCGGACAGATTGTCGTACGGTTTCGTACGACGCATACCGCATTCACGTGCGGCGTTCGTCGAACGCGGATGCACCGGCACGATGCATCGAAATGTCACGATTCGAAATGCAAGTCAACGAAGTAGGAATCAATTTCCGTTTTGCATTTATACGAAGTCGCTTCGTTCGTTTTATGCATCCGCTCGCGCTCGTAATTTCAACCGCGACATTTTTTTGACACGTGTCAAGGGATTTTGCATATTTACAACGTCGCTTTTTCATTTAAATGGTAAACAAAAATTCAGTGAAACGAAATGAAATCTCGCCATTTAATCGTTTATCCTTTCGAGGAGCAACTTGTGATTTTGAAATTGAATAAAAATTATTTTGCCCGGTGTAATACCAGTAAGAGCGTGAAATTCATTTCAAGAAAAAGGAATAACTTTGCAGCCGTATACTTGAACTGTATCGTCGGTGTCCGTGTTCGAAACTAAACCTATAAATTTTTCTAAATCTCCGCTTAAACTTTACCACCGAACAGTCTCAAGTGATAGCAAAACTTTGAATGTAAGAGACCGTCCGCTTTCCCTAAAACTTCTTATCTTAGTTCACGTGAAAATTTTGAAAACAACTTTCCTTCCGAAGGCAGATACATCGGGAAGACATATTCGAACATAATTACACTTTTATGCCACTAAACAGGTAACATTTTCGTGGAGAAATAATAAAAAGAACAGTTCAAAAATGTCACCATTTTTCCTTGGTATTTCAAGATTTCATTTAGAATAAAACCTCTTTACACTTTCAATAATTCCACGTGGTATTGGAAAACGATAAACCGAAAATTCCACGCGGAGTCTATGCAAATTTCATCCGCTTATCAATTTCAAAAATTCATAACTCGAAAACCCAATAATTTTACCATAAATTAATCACCGGTAAGCTGTGCAATTTCTTTCATCAATTAACCATCGGACAGCAAACCACGAAGAGAGCCACGATTTTAATTCAATTTTCTGTTTTACATTATTTTCATCCCCTAAATTCTACATCATTCCTCTACAAATGAATTTTCCAATATATAAAACTCTTTCGTTTAAAAATAATATATTTAACTTTAGATTTGGGTCATGACTGACTCTGCAGTTCCATTATCACTTTACTAATCAATCTGATTAAATTTAACATAACAAGAAAAAAATCATTCTCCAACTTTGAAATCACAATATTTTTTTCAAAATTTCAAAGAAACCAGCACACGAGTCACTGTATACTCATCGTGCTGAAAGGGTTAGAAATCGATCAACCTAAAATTCTCATCGCAGATGAACCGACACGATCGACTAAACCATCGCTGGTGTGTATTTCCGATTCAGTCGCCTGGGGCCACGTTCATCTAGGAAAGTGCGAGTCCATTTCCATCGGGACGCGTCTTGCACAACCAGACGAAACGTTTCGCGCATCCGTCAGTTTTTTTATGCAGCCCGTCCGTTTCGTTTGTCGATGTCGCAAACGAAAGTGACTCGGCTCGATAGCTAGCTTTTCGGTTCTTCTTCGACGATTTCGCATTCGTCGCACAGTCCTGTGCACGCAATAATCGCGCGCGAACTGTTTCGAACAGTCGGCTGAACGCGTCTCGGCACACGGAGCCGATTCATCGAACACGCATGTATTTATAGCAGGCCGAGTTTCCACGAAGACTTTTCCTGGATCCTACGAACGCGAAAGCCGCGAAAGCCAGCCAGTTCGAGCGAATTGCCCGACTGTTTGGAATTCTCAGCGGCGACCCGTGTCTCCCTCCACGATCTTGTTGTTGCTGTTGTTGATGGTGTTACTCGATGATTCACTTGAACGTTTAAGCTTAATCTCGTTGAGAGTTGCAAGCGGATGAAGAGTTATTTAGAGAGAGACGAGATATTGTGAATAATTGCAATCGCAATTACGTCCATTTTCACGATTTTGTTGCTGACACAATTCGAAGGGAAAACATTTCCCGTCCGAAAATAATGAGACGTGAAAATTTGATAAGTCAAAGCTGTCGGAGCATCGTAGAGAATGTCTAAATTAGGCTCCATGGATGGCGCGATCTTAAGTAACAGGTGCACAGTGTATTTTCTAACGACTACTTTGTAAAACAAATTAGTTAATGATCCTGACTGATGTGATTAATTGAAGTTCTAGCTCTGTAACTGGCATAAAACGGGCCGGCGAAAGGCAGAGGTGAAGTTCTCCTAGATGGAGGAGGCAAATGAAATTACAGTAGTCTGCTCGTTAATTACAAGCCAGAGACAGTTAATTTGTTTGTTAATAAACCTAGCAAGAATCTATGAACTTCAAATTATTATTATTATAAATATTTCACTGAACGTTAAATATATTCTGCTGTTCACTGAACTTAATAAATTGCTTATTAAAATCGAGCTTTAAATATCACAACGTACAAGTATAATATTAATCTATGATTATATGCAATGCTAAGAGCAATAACCGATGCACGCAATGCATCTATTAATCGTACTTTTTCGCTACATTTTCTTGAATAAAGCATGCGTTTGTGTATAAGATAACCGAGTTAAGCTTATGCAATGTATTACTTGCATGAATATCAAATAAAACATAGGCAGAATATTTCAAGCGTTCATATTTCACATTAACACGCCGACTATCACAGCAGATATAGCAATGCTTAATACGGGACACAGTAAATATGGATTCTTAACACGTTGGCTGGCACAATGAAAATGACCATGCGTGGTAAGATATAATAATAATCAGTAACTGATTAATTCATTTTTCAAATTAACCTTTCAACTTGCCGCTTTGCATAAACAGTATAATATTAATAGCATAAGAACTTTTTGAATTTTAATATTAAATTCACGATGAATTCTATTTCGAACTTCGATCTTATTTCAAGATTATTTCCATATATTAATAAAAACAATTATGTTACCGAGCAAAGTACATTTCTTCGCAATGACGAACCTACTTAGCCTTGAATTGATTTCAATCGAAAGGTACAGAAATAAATTCTACCTTTTATACGGACCATTCTATTTCATAGAGCACGGCGACGGCAGCTAGCGCCGGTAAGGTTTTTAAACAAACGACAAAAGCGACATGTTTTGTCCGTGAAATACGACAACGTCATACAGGTGTCCATAAAGCTTGCGGGATTATCTAAAGGTGCACACATACGTACGGGACATTATGAGGCACCGATGTAAAATTGCAATCAACGTTGCGTCGACCGTTCGCCTACGTCTAGTCGATTCTCACATACGTATCTACATACCTAATCCGCCCACGCTTCGTTGCCGTGCTCTCACGCTTTATTTCATGCGAATCGTTACGTTGTTCTAATGAAGAAGAAAAAGAAGAAGAAGAAGAAAAAATGGAAGAAGAAGGGATAAGAATGAAAAAAGGTCTGTGTATTAACGTTTCTTTCGATCCGTCGTTACGATACGCTGCTTTCCCTTGGGAAGCAAGAACGTGCTCGAACACGTCAGTTCCGATATGCAACGATATCGATATTGAATTGCGTAATGGACCGCTTACGATTCCCCTGTAAAGTGTATCCTGCACGTTTATTGTTTTTCATGTGAAAACCTCTTTCCATTCACCGATAGAAACGCGCTATTTCGAACCGAGTTTCAAACGCGAATACGTGTTCGATGTTGGGAAAATAATAAATAATCTCGGATACAAAAGTTATCAATCTACCGTTCGATATTGATTCACGCGTGTCTGCACATGGCAGCATGTGTCTACTGAAAAGAATTCAATATTTCACGCTAACAGCCTGACGTTTTTAGACCTCCTAAAAGTTGGTACGAACTAAATTTAACCCTTTCGTTATCGTAAGTTAATAATTGCAATTTGATAGATTGACATAGTGTATATATGTATACGTACTTCGTAATGAAATGATTATCAGAGGATATTTGAAAAAGGAGCTTTAATAATTAATAATCTTCAGAATGAAAGAAGAAATTTCCTCTAGACGAGCGATTTCACAAATGAGAGGTAATTCGAATGAGCCGGGTAAATGTCCGACTTGTACGGGGTGAGAACAAAGGTGCTTCTATCGATTATCTGAAAATAACTCGTACGGACTTAGTAATCACGCTGGTAGGAACGACAACGGGTCAATCTTGCCTATGGCTGCGTATGTATTATAGTTTTCATATTCAGAAGTATCGCAATGTTGTCCGCGTCGGAAAATCGTGTCAACCGTGCGTCAATCTATCATTATGCAGCCTATAGTTTCATGATCGAAATGGTTGATTTGTTTACGCGTTCCCGATACATTTTAGTTACCTTCTGGAATATTACAATTCTACCATTATTTCCTATTCGAATATTAAACACACTCGATGGATGCATTTTTCTTTTCACAAAAAAAAGCGCACGCCCATTCGGTATTTAAAATATACGTGCTGATTTTTCAAGCAACCATGTCAAAGAAAATTTGTCAAAGTAAAATTCTGAAATTCATTAAAAAAAATTGAAACAATTATTTTCTAATTTACGAGTACTTTCATGCCGTTAAATGAAAATCCTTTTCCTCTCTACGTTTCACGTCAGCCAGACGAGTCGCGTACTGTTCAAAAAGAGCGTGGTACCATAAAATTATAAAACTCGTTAAAATGTATGGAATAACACATTCGGAGACTTTAATGCTTTTGTAAAAAGCATTTCGATAGAATGCACCGCTTGTAGGTTTAACTGGACGAGTACATCCCTTGCACTCGCTGTTTTTCCCGCGCTTTTAATGCATTTACGCGAATTTCCGGCTAGTTTTCCGTCTGGTTAACAGAAACTGTGTAGACGTAGATGTAGGAATTTTTAGAAGTTCAAGTAGTTCGAGTAGAAACCGAAATAGTGGCAGTAGAAGTGAGAAGAAATTCAATAAATTGATTTTACTTTATTAGATAGATCGGTCGTTTGAAGATTTCCGTATGGGTGCGATTCACTCCATGGAATGTTCACAACGGTCGGCATTTTAGCAGTGAGAATGGATCGAGATATGAATTTTGAAAAACGTAATCAGGAGCACTGTTTATCTAGAAAATTTCAGCGCTGACCGAGTGACCTGCATTTCACCGAGTGCATACGTGCAAGTACACGAGGTTTTCTGTTAAAATATTGAGAATTGTATTTATGAAGATAGAAACTTTCTCGCCGATGTGACAACTGAATCTGTAATTCAGATTTATTATAAAATGCTAAAGTATCACATGATTTATGAACGAGAGTGTATGCACTCTGGCAGCGAACGTGATAATTCGAACGTCGTTGCACATAATTCGTTGATGCATCGCATAGGTGCAGGAGGTAACAGTCTGCTTGTAACGGGATGACGACGCGGATGATTCGTGTGATCGTGTTACGTAAGGGGAACGAGCATACGATATCATTGCAACGTAACGAACCGTTGGCCTCCGTGGTGACGTTGAATGATCAAACCCAACGTGTCTTCGATCAGAATTAAACACGCTGGAAGATGAAAGAAGAACCGTTCTTGGCAGACAGTTTTCCGTTTCAGACATCTGCCTTCGTTTGCATGAAAGTGCAATTTTGGAACTAGCGAATGAGATAGCAAAGTTTCCTTTACGACAACTTTCCTACATTGTTTATTTTAATCACTGCCGCAGATAATTATTTAAAGAGTTGTACCGCTTTCATGGTGACAACTTTATTCCTTTCTTTTTATGAGCGAACTGGACGATAAAAATGAAATTCTTCAATTTTCTAAATATGCATTTCTCTTCCCGAACTCTTGCATAACTGCATCTAAAATAGCAATTACTCTTCAAACTTCCTACCAGAGGAAGAGAAACCACGAAGAGTCTGCTCCGACACCTACACCATCCCTCCCCAAATAATCATCGAGCGACAGAAGAAGAAAAAGAAAAACGCGCGAAATTCTCGCAATTCCGCGCGCGTAGCGTCGAGCATCGAAGGCGAGTACGACGAAAGTCGAGGAAAGTGCACCGACGATGACGATACGTGCGTGTGTGCCCGCGCTGCGGCGGGAACTTGAAGAGGGAGTGAACAGAGTAGGGAGTGGAGTGACACACAGAGTGAACCTCGACGAAGATGGAAAACCATGGTTGAACGAAGACGTAGGGACTCGCGGAAAGAGATAAAAGTATCGCGAGAGGAAGAAGGAGGCAGCGAAAATGACTGGAGGAGTGACCGAGAGGAAAAGCCGGCGGGGTAGAGAAAATGCAGGGAGGAAGACGGAAAAACGCGGTGAAGAAGGGGAGACTGAGCGCTTTGGTGCGAGAAAGAGAGCCGAGAAAATGACGGAGAAGCACGGAGCGAGTGCAGCGAGAAGGAGGGGCGAGTGCAGCGGGCGAGAGGAGAGGGGAGTGCGCGCATCGGCGTGCAGTGCACAGTGCATGCACCTCCGAGAGGTGTGGGTGAGAAACGCATTTGTGTTGGCACGAGCGTGTAACTGGGTCGCGGGTTCGACAACTTCAGCCAAGGCTGCTCGCGCAGAGGTTCTCAAGCCGCTTCTGTCGCGATTTCGCTGGCGATTCTCTTTCGATCTTCGACGTCTCTGTTGCGCGATGAACATCCATGAAAATCGTCTCGTTTGCTTATAAAAGATGATCAAAACGTATCTAACCGTTCGTCCCTTCGTTTCATAAAACCGTGAGCTTAGAAGATGCCCGACACGCTTCTGTCTGGCGACTGCGTTTTAAAATTCGCGTTCGCAGGGAATCGCGGTAAAAATAACCGGTCGCGAGCCGGCGTTTCACTGAAAACAGCGAGCAGCGTCGATCGATACGCGATCCAGCGCGAAAACGCGAGCTTCCATTTTAACTAGCTTGATTTAATCGAGGAAACCCGATGCCACGAGCGTTTTTCTTTCTCAAGCTGTTAAAGATCGACTACGAAAAGACAACGTGTACGGCGAACACGCTATCGGAATTATTTATTGCATCGTCCCGACGAGGTCGAGTGATACAATTCCACGACGTGCACCCACTTAGCATCGTCTGATCGTGACGTTTTTTTACACCGGTCCCACCTGAACCGTCTATTGGGACATTACTCGCGATCTTACGTTTATTTCGCGCATCGGATACACCAGGTGAACGGACCTGGACGTTGAACAGACGTCGAAACGGTCTTCCTAAACACACAGTGTATATTCGACGAGTTCCAACAGCCTACAACTAGCTGAATACGTTAGAACTTCCTGCGAAACGTTGGAATAATTAACGTAAGGTTCGAATCCGCCTGCGGCTATACCTAGCCTTTGCAATCGATTTTCTTTGTATAATCTACATGTGATTTATATGTCGAAATGATGCAATAAACACGTAATATATATTCTTCTGAAGAAGTAAGCTTTGTACTTCGGAAGCTGGAATTTATTCATGTTAGAATGGAGAAGATCGAAAGGGATGGTTTTATGAAAGATGAACACGTGGGATATCTTTTGAAAAAGGGATGGTTCGACGAAATTTAAGTGGAAAAAGTGAAAAGTAATATATCGACGAAGTGCGAGCTGGTCGGTAGCGAGTTTCCATGAGTTAACCATGAGTTTCCACGTCTAGGGTTACCTTGGCAGCGGTGATTTAACGCGACTCGCGCCAACAACGCGGACCGCTTTAAGGAGACGGAACACCGCGCAGCTGAATGCAACGAGAAACTTTACGTCATGTCGTGCATTATCACGAAAGTATGCTCGTTTTATTAAGTTTACCGCCGTCGCGTTATTGGAAATCGACGACACGATTGTACGGTGTCGTTCGCATTCGAAGAGAATCGTAAGTGAGTTTAATAAATTATTCAATTGTTGTCATAAAATTGATGAAATATTTAACATGGTATATGCGATGAATAATGTACATGCTTAACAACTATCAGCAGAAGTATTCACGAAATAAGTTCAAGCTGGTCTGCATAGTTCGATTATGTCGCGTAACTGGGACGCGTGTGATCGAAGAATCGAAGGAATTCCATTGGAACGGTGATTATTAATATTAAACGAGCGCTGGTTATTCACCAGTGGTGTTCAAGAAATGAATTCCATATCCTTTTACACGGTTCAATTACAGCGTATAATATAGAATCGTTAAGAAATCGAAGAATCGTAATTTCGATGAAAGTTGTAATAAGAATTCCTCCAAAAATTGTATAATAAAATTCGCATTAACGAAATCATTCATCATCCCGTTCTTTTTTTTTCCCAGCACAAGAATATTTATTATCACAGGCTTAGGTAGAAATTACCGACTGTGAGTAGTAATTACACGTTTTATAGCCGGGTAACAATTAATTAATTCGGTCGAGAACATTTCGTAACAGCACGTTTCCACCGCGAATTTCTAATTACCTTTATACGATTTCAACCTCGTGCGAGCTACCCGTAAATAAACAATGACGGCAAGAAATTATTGCAAATTAATATGTAATACTTTCTTCGTGTTTGAAATGGAGTAACGATAGATGCTTCTCTGTATTAACCAGCGCCTGCCATCGAACGACTATTTATAGTTTATAAAGTCTATTTACGATACAAAGTGTACGCGACACTGTTACATCACCGGTGGCGTCTCATTTTCGTTCGTATATTCAGGCGGGAAATCGCTTGACTCGCGTTTTCCAGCCGAGTTTTCCTGTCGTCCGCGTTGCGTACACGCGGCGCGTAAATAAACGCCGAGCCAAGCCGCCACGAGATCGGACTATCGTATTCACGCAGGATGCGATTACGTAAATCGAGCCTCTCTTTTTCACCACGCCGCCAGTAGCCGATGGGCATTCAATACTCTCTCTTTCGACAATTTTCAACCACTTCGATCCACGTACAATTGCAAATCACTTCTGCGAATAATTTTAGTAAGTATAATAATTTGCTGCTCTCGAGAATCTCGAAACATTGATTTTTGAAAATTATGCATAGGCAATTCCATTCATGTTTCTTCATTATTTGAAGGAAAATATAGAAGTGAAAATTTTTCGAATCCCTTTGACGGATTTTTTTAATTTATTCACGTAATAATTTATTTAAAGGATAATGTAAAGGAGACCTTTCAAATCACTTCGACGATACTGAAGAAGTCAATCGCTCTTGAAACCCTTGAAAACTCGAAGAAACTCAATAAATGTAATAGAATTTGTTAAGCAGAATGCAATATTTGAGGAATGGTATAAAAGTGAAGATGCTGAAAACTTTCGAGAATTTCCAATTCTAAGTGAATGAAACTAATCTATCGGCAGAGCCGGCGTGTGCGCGAGGCGGAAAGCGCAAAGTCCGCGTACTCGAGCGCGAAATCGCGCGCGACGACGAAACCCGCAGCGTCGCGACGCGGCCGTCGGGTAAACACGACGATCGATTTCTCCACCCTGCCCTGCCCTGCCCTGCCCTGCCCTGCCATGCCATGCCTAACCCAGCCCAACTTCTCGCCACGCTATCCCACAAACTACTGAACCCACTGCCTACAGAACTTTTTCTTCAACCTCCACCTTCCATCCACTTCTATCCTACTAATCAATTTCTTAAATAATCGCAAAAATAAGAATTACTTTTAATTATGAAACTGGAATTCAATTACGCGTGTTACGTAACGTGGAAGAATTATTACAGATGTATTCAAGGGGTGGTTTTATATTGCTTCTGTAATTTTCTCTTTAAAGTGCTGCTTGAAATTTTATTGGAAGCCTTAATATTAAATTGTGAATATTTATGTAGTTGTAATATATGGATATTTGCGATATAAAGAATGTGTAAATAAAACGATACCTTTGATCGGTTTAAAAGAGAAAATATTAAATAAATATATGCATTTGCATCCGAGCTCTATTTATTATATTTGCCTTGGAATTTTTGTTGCCATTAGGTTTGCCAAAGAAGTTAAATTTTTGTTATAAACAAATACACGTTGATATTACTTTTTAATGAAATGTAGTGTGAGACATGCATTTGGTAAATGAAGTAGTCACGTTCGAGTATGTTTCATCATTTGCATTCAAGTAAAAAAAGCTCGATTTCTTTTTTCACATGTTTCCCACACTTTCAGACAGTTCACTGCTAAAAATACCGGGAAACCGTTAGACCAGCGCTTATAAAGCGTTATTTTAACTTTACAATTCGTGTCGGAACGCCGCAGACCTTAATGATCATAGTTGTATGGTGATCACGTCATAGCAAGAGTCAAGTCGTAGTCATAGTCGCCGGACTCGCTTTACGCAATCTTATCGTTCGTCTCAAGCTGCAATGCCCTCTCCTTTGTCTTTCCACGTTCGGTCATTTTCAATGATACACTGTTATGAAATATTACGAGAACCCTGTGAATAGCTATTACAATTTTACTAGCATAACAAAAGTTTTCTATCCTTTGTTCCATTCAAAAGAAAAATTCTTTCATTCATCTGTTTCCTAATTATAAAAGGATTTTAAACATATAAATTTACAAAAATTTGCTAACTGATAATAATTAATTTCTTTGAAAGAAAAAAAAAAGAGAGAAATAGTAATTACGGAATAATTAAAAAATGGTTAATTACAGAAATATTTTCGAGACTGCAGTTGCTGCATTCTCTGCAACTGAATGCGAGCAGAAAAAAGTAGAATAAAGATCGTTCGAAAATATCGTGGGTAGTGTGTGTCCCCGGTTGCATAACACTGCACCCCGTTCTCTTTCTCTCTCGCGCTCCTCTCCACCCTGTCCTCTTTTACCTCCAACGTGACACCTGCTCTCTGTCGCGAAATTTTTTTTTCTCTCCGCAAATCCGTGCTGCGCGACTTTTTGAGGATTCTGTGTTCTCGTTTGCGGCTCACACTCGCCATCGTTACACCGTCCAACCGCCCATTTTCACATTTTCCACGGAATCGCGCCGAGCTTTTATTTCGTTTTTCTAAAAAGCTTTCGCACACAGCTCGACGTTTTTTTTTTTTATGGAAGAAGTCGAGACCAAAGGCGTGCTCGAACGAAAAAACACGGCGGACAATTTGCGAAGAATTCGAGTGCGATTAATTGCTCGGGACAAGTGCGAATTCGTAATTTGCGATGTGGAACGCGGTTCAGCGAGTTTTTCGCGTCTGTCTGTGAGAATCGCGGCCTTTGGAGACCGAGATCGCGTTTCATGCGAACCAGTTAACAGCAACGTTTTGCTGATCGCGTTAATTTACTCTTCTTTTTTTACGAACATCTCTGTTAATCGATATTAACAGCAAAAAGAAACACAATTAAAGAAACTAAAGATAAATCAGCAAGAGAAATGAACAATTAGCAAAGAAACAATTTCGTTTCTTTGATTCAATGTGCAGACTTTTAATCCTCCGAATGACGGAGAGATCCTCAATTTTAATTTAAAATTTATTCTTCCATCAAATGAAACATTTAACTTTAGATTAATATTCTTGTATATGTTTTGTAAGTTTGGGTCTATGTTGACCCAGACGTCTCTGTTCAAAGGTTAAATTCTAAAGAAAAGAATTTTCGAAGAACATTGAGTTCAAAGATCATAAATAACTCGACCATGCACGTGTGCCTTCGACCATCTATGGAATTAATTTAAAAGAAGAAATGATCTGCTATCTCATTAGTGGATCGAATCGAACATTTTCCATTCGATACATTTACAAGCAGCTCGCTAATGAGTCTAACGAGTGAACCGTGCGTACAAACGCGTTCGAATGGACACATCTAAATTGGTAACGAGTGTGACGAGCCAAGAGTGCCGTTTTTGCGATGCTGTCCTACATCGAATCGCAACATGGCAATGGGCCGACTCGGGAATCGCCGGTCGATAATCTTTCTTCCTATCACTGTCTTCCTGCTGTACTTAAATATTGAGCTTGGGTCGTGATAACGCGTCCCTTGTTATTTTAATCGTCTAACAGGAAACCCAAGTTTTTCTGACTCACCTGTTACCTACGTATTACGAAAGAGAAATTCGCGATAATTGAATGTAGGTAAAAATGATTAAGTTAATCTGAGATAAAATGCGAGGAAGAATTGTTATCATTCGTACCACACTTGTACATTAATATAAAATTTTCTAACGATCGGACAAGTGTTTTAATTATATGAAATGCAAAATCCATTATAGCATAGTAGTAAAGTGTTAACTGTGCCTCATAAACGTATAAACCCATAAATGCTTGGTTTAGCGCAGCTTACCGCTAAGTTAAAATAGATCTCCTACTTAATACAATTCAAACAGTTAAGTATACATTAACACTTGAATTTTCCTATAATTGTGAACAAAAAAAAAAAATAAAAAGACAACTTTCTTATTGCTTCGCTATCAGGTTCACTTCCGAGGTTCTGTGCAATTTCACACCGTGAGTTATTAACGTATCGCAATTAAAAAAAGTACAAATGAACGTCCGTTTGTTCGGCTCCACTTTCCGCTCTCACGATTTTTACCGCGAGGATTTAAGTATGTGTACGTTCACGTGGACCGAACATCGGCAGCGAGATCATCTCAAAGTGCAAAGGTTAAAAACGTGATCGCAAGTGGAGGCGCACCGTGTTGGCCCGACAATGGGTTTCGCGATATCGAGATATCCCGCTTTAAGGAGATTCAGCGTTAGCCCGTCATGCGCATGCACGTGCATCCTTGCAATTTCCTCGACCGAAAGAACCGGTACAACTCATCGACACACCACATGGACGTGGAATGTACAAAAGGTTTTTGGAATCAATTTTTCTCACTTTCATGCGCCTATATCTATGTGGAATGCTTTTGTGTATTTTGGAAATCGAAGGATAAGTCTACTATCGCGATAGGAGTAATTTCTAATTTCTAAATGACTAATATCTCTTTATCCATTTTCTTGTATCAACTTTCTCATCCATCCTGGTTATCCGCAGGAAATGACGAGCAAGAAATTCCACGAGCTTTTTAAACACCCCCACGTTGCACAGGCTGTTTTTTCTCTAATTCGCATTTTAACGGGAAATATCGTTTGACCTATTGTTAACAACGTATTGAGCTTTGGAGTACGTGTGCGGCTCTCCTTTGGCATTCACTCGGGGATACATTCCTCGGGAACATCGATATGGAATTCGTGGACACTGGCTGCGCGTTTCCGTAGAAATTTCTGTAATTACGAGTGCGGACGATGAAACCATGGGAGAGCCTAAAGAGTCTTAAATGCATCGCATCGATAAACGCTGAGGCGAATTTAAAGAAATCGAAATAGAATTGTATATCGAAGATTGCAATAAATGAAAATTACATAACGCACCAATTGTTGCGTACATTTTGGTCGATAACATGATGTTTCGATGTTACATCGCGTATTGCATAATCCGTCACGATACATTAAACGTGATATAATGTAGCCACAACAGTGTGTTTAATATTTTTGAAGCAACCACCAAAGTGGTAAATATTTGATATCAGAGGAGGATATTTATAAATATCCATTGTACGATATCAACGTCCTATTACGTCTTCGTGTGTCTCGATTTGTCGAGTCATCTATTCCCGTTCGTTTCATCGTTCAATTATCTCCGTCGTTTATGCACGCCTCGTCGCTCAATCGGTTTTTATCTGTTACGAAACAAACAAGCATCGCAGTGCATGTAAGTCACTGCATTACTCTCCACGAGACAATGAATCCGCGAGATCGATTCTAATCGACTCCGTAACCAAAGACACGTCCAACGCAAAAATCATTAACACAAACATGCTATTATTGAACTGCTAATGAGTCATTAAATTGGTTAAAAACATTATCCTCTGCTGGACATTTTTCCTACCAAATGGCAAACATTTCATATTACAGATAGTAATATTTTGAAAACAAATCGCGTAATAACACTTCATTTTAAACGAGAAACATTAGATTAGATGCAAGTATTCATCGTCAAATTAATTCCGCTGTTAAAAAAATAAAATTAACTAACAACGGCGAAGTTTTGCGAGGATTAACAAGAATCCACCCTCCGAATAGCCCCGAAAAGCGTTTTAAAGCTGAACAGTGTATCGATCCGTCTCGACGTCAATCAGCTCGCGTCGTCGACGAAACATCCGCTCGGCTGAAATTTTCGACTCGTTAGAGTCGCATCGAGTGAACAAGGCGTGTCCATTAAAAGGCACCAAAAAAAAGGGGGATGAAAAAGAAGGAAGGAAAAAAAAGCAGGTAGACGGACAGAAAACAACGGAGGGAAAGAAAGAAATGAAGCTCAACCATTGTCCGTCGTTTCGACGATAAAGCTCGCGCTTTTCGACCGATGAGAAAACGTTGCACGTGCTAGGCGTATCGAGCGTCTGCGCCTCGGTACGTCGTCGTGGCATACGTCAACGATGACGACGCCGACGACCACGAGCACGACGACGCCGCCGTCGACGACGACAACATCGTCGCCGTGGTTGGCGACGCGAGTCGAGCTTCGGTTGCACGGGCGCACGGCTATCGATCTGGGAAGCCACGCTTCCGTTTCTCCTCCTGTACCGCGCCTCACCCTTCTGCAACTGCAACTGCAGCTGCAGCTGCAGCAGCAGCGGCAGCAGCTTCACGGCCCAACCCTCGCCGCGCCACGCTGATACTTCAACCCCTACCTTGCTCTGTATCTTTCTACCGACTCGCTCTCTTTTTTCATTCCCCCTCTCTTTCTCCCTCATTATGTACCTGCTTCCGTCTATCTGCCTTTATTTTTGTTTCTCTCCCTCATTCACCCTCCCGGTTCGAGCGTTTCTTTCTAAGCTATTCACCGTCTTCCTTTCTCCCCTTCTAACTTTTCCATTCTTTCTCTGTCTTCCACCGGCCTATAGGCGCGCACCTTTTAAAGGGGTAGGTGTTCCTCTTTCTTTCCTTCATCCCTCCATCGTCGACTGTGCAATTCTTTCTTTCTTTTCTCTTTTTTTTTTTCTTTCTCTTCTTCCAGGCGTATTCCGGCCTCCCGTGCACCCAGAGTTCCAGTTATGTGAATAATGAAGGGCTTAGAAGTCGAATAATTAATATCTCTTTAAGCGGCGTCGTTGAACGGATCTCCCGTGCCGTGGCGCGTTTGTTTTAATGGACCGTCTTCACGTGAAGACCGTTTCATCGTTTCTCTTATAAATGATTAAGGGATGATTAACCGTGCCAGAATGTCCTACGAATTTTCGCGATATCTTCTTTTCCTATGCATGCCGCGTTTAACGCGCGCCGAACCTTTCATTATCGCGGTAGCAAATGTTTTACGGGCCGCCATGAGAATAAGCCCTTGTACGCGGTAATGAACCATCTGAAATTTGAATAATACCCCCTCGCGATACGACGAATTAAATTTCCGTATTCGGGATGTAACCATTGCGTTTAAAGATCTCTGTCTTCGGAATCTTCCACGCGTTCACTCATGGCTTTTAATTGCGATGGGATTTACAGTCGCGTAGGTGAAACTTTGTTACACACAAAATTGACCTGAAACGAGCATAATATCATAATCCTCCCACTGGTTTCTTTCTTTTGATACTCTTCTATTTTTTCGCTGAGTTCTATTTGTTGTTACTTTATCAAGTTTCTCGTCACGTTTTAGACTTTCATAACGTTTCATATTTTCCTTCGAGCGATAGTGCGTCTATGCATTAGGCGGCACTATCGTGTAAAGACAGAAGCGTTTACCTACTTACAGTAGTTGTACCTATTACTATAATCTTATCGTATCGCGACGCCTATAAGGTCGATGATCTTTGAATGACTAAAAGCATACGTGCACCAACAAGGGAGCTGCATATCATATTTTACCATGAAAAGAATAATAATAGGTGCGTCGTGTCGAGTGAATGATTCGTGTCACTCGAAAACTTGAAACAGACAATTTCCTTCTAAATCCGTCTATTTTCATAAGGATATATTAATTATGAAAGAAATCTACAGAACTGGATGGCACAATTTGACACGAAAGATTGGTTCCAGTTATAAATAGAAAATTTATTGAAGATTTTAAAATAGGTGCTTCCTTTCAGAAAAATTTAATTTTCTACGCGTTTTAAATGACATTTTCTTGAAATACTTATTGGTTTTTAAGATCATAACCTGAATTTCTATCCTCGCTATTTAAGGAGAATCGAAATTCACGCGATCTAGCAAACGGATAGACAGTTCGACAGCGATTCGGCGGTAACCGCGTGATCATAATAGCTCGATAAGTATGAATCGGAGAGTGATCAGGATAAAACGAGAGACGTGGATTGATTTCGTAACGGCAACCTTCGAACCCGTTCGACGGCTCTGAAAACACGCCGATCGGGACGATCGAAGGATCGCCATCGTTGAACACCGTTCACCGGGAGACTCGCGTGGCTGCTTTGGCTTTCACTCGCGAAAAAAATACTCGAAGCCCTGCCGCTAACATAGCAGGCAGAATATTCGACCATATTGAAACTCGATAAAAATGGTCCCCTATCCTTATAAAGAAGACCTATCTTCGCGAGGGCACAGAGACGTTCGAACCTATCGCGTTTTTTAAGCACGTCGTTATGCGTCTTTTTACCGTAGTATTATTCATATTTCATATGTCTCTGTCAGGACAACAGAGAGCCCTGGATCGTTGAATTTTCTCCTCTTTTGTACGGCGAGCACAATCGATAGGCGATGCGAAGATTAACAATTACTATCGCAAATAATGCCGACGATATAATGGAAACTGTACAAAGAGCCACTTGCGAAACAATGCAATTTATTTCTCTGGCGAACGAAATTACTTAATTTCCTGAACATCGTTCCCGAAACGTTGCGACGTTCCATTAATAACCGGTCGTTATTAGACCCGCGTCTTCGCGAACCGACACGAACGAATAGGCTGAAACGGCAATTCTCCGATGTCTCATCCGTGTTATCGTTATCAAACGATGCCTCGCGGATCGAGTGACACGCGGAAAATGCGCGATTATTCGATTTTATTAACCCGCCAACGGTCTGACTAATGCCATCAAACTATTGTTCGGGTCAAAGGTTACGTCGTTGCGAAATCGACAAACAATTGTACATCTGCTGTTTTCGTACCATCGTTTCTTCATTTATACACAGAGTACGAGACTTCTGCAATTTTTCCTCAATTTGTCTACGGATCTAACTCTGTAATTCCTCTGTGATGTAATATAAAAGGTATCCCCAGTCATCAATTACATCGAGTGCATTGAAATTTCACCGATAACAAAGGAATGAATTGATTACTTGTCAGTCGAGGTAACATGTACATCGTGGATCAGTGTTTGAAATGTCGGAAATTTATTTAATATTGCTTGTCTTTTCATCGAACTGCTGTGTGTTCTGATAATTGTCAGCTGCATAATTAATGCAGCAAATATTTCTATGATACATGTTATCGCACTCTGTGTCAAAATCTGGATATGTAGATTATTGGTATATTAACCCTTAAAGGCTATTATCAGCTTTAGGGTAGCATAGTACCGCTACGGAAAATCTAAATTAATATCTAAATATTTAACGTTAACAACTGTTGCGTTCCTGAATAATATAATAGGGTGAAATTTCACCCCTGGTAGCCTTCAAGGATTAAAATGCATGAGATTTTCAGTTAAATTTCTATTGGATGGTCAATAATGACCAGGGGGAAAGCATGGAAAAATTAAAATTTCAGAAGCGGTAAGAAATTTGTTTTCGCGTCATCGCGAGTCCAGGAGGACATTACCAGGCGACGTTACGGGCGTTCTTCTTACGAAGCTTTTGCGCAACCCGCTCTTACGTGGGTACTTTCGCTTTGCATAATTTACTCGCGGCGTTTCGATCGCGTATTCGTATTCGGGACGGCTATGTCTCTCGCGACATCGTCCACTTGCTTTTGAAACCGTTCCCGTCCTTTGGCTATTTCGAACGAAACGCCTGCGTTTCCCTGGGCTTCGTAGAAACCGGCCTCGCTTCTAAATGATTACTTTGAAACTCGTCGACAGATACGCGCCTCTTATAATATGTCTTTGAATTGATCGAGTTCCGCGATGCAAACACCAAGTGCACCAACTACGTTTTCATCTGTGACTTATCAAGATTGATCAGCGATCGTGTTGATGCTTCAAGTTCCGCGAACGATGCTGACAGGGAAAATTGAATCACGGTACTATTTTGAAAATAATCTATCTCCGAGTTCTCAGAATGAACGGGTTAATTCTTCACCTGGTTATTTGCAGAGAAATTCGAGTTTATTTTTATTCGAATAAAAAAGAATTTAGAATTACTTTCAACCTGCTCGGTAAATCCTGCTTCGCATTACTATATTTGTTATTCGGGACGTGTGCGATTCACGACATCGTAAAAACAGTTTTGAAACGTTTCGACGGTATTCCTGTTGCCGGTTTCTAAACTCTCTCTCTCGACTCCGACGAAAATCATGATTCATTCAAAATCTATAACTTATTTCAATTGCAAAGCAGGAGAAACACAAGGAAATGATTTTGAAAAAAACAAGTCCAAAAGCCATTTGTCTACTTCCAATTTTTTGATAAAAATTGATGAACCTTGTTAATGATAAATTGGACACTGTCTATGTTATTCTGGACAGTTTTGAGTTTCTATAAATTTTCTACAACGATCGTTTGTTACAGTACGCGATCAATTGGATCGTCATACATTTGTGCGTATCGACACACGTTCACGTGCATGTATCAGCTTTATCTGGTTGTCCGATCGTTTTGGAAGTAACATCAATCAGGCGGGCAGTGTTTGAGATCAATTCTAGCAATCTTGCATGATAACGAGATCAATAATCGATGGCGACGAGCGAGCTGCGCTACGAGACAATTTAGACGCGTTTATCGGGCATTAAAGTTGAAATATCGCGATACACGGTGACATTTACGGGGCTTAACTGCCCCGCGAAAAATTCCAACAATTTTGCCAACTACTCCCCCGTGACGTAACGCGGCACGCGTTTCACCGGATCAAATTAATTCGCAACGAAAGCACCGTGTAAATAATGTAAAACGACGTTTCAATGCTTCACCGTGAGTCCACTTAAAAATTTCACTCGGACATTTTCACTGCATCGAAATTTGCATTCGTTTTACGGATATGTTTCGCGCATGTGACACAGAAGTCCATCAAAATATATGAAATATTCAGTTGTGTCCAAAAATTAAATAAACGTAGCTTTTGTTAGATTTATAAATAAATTACTTTTTTTCATTTTTTCATTGTAAAAGGTCGATTTGAAAGTTTGAATCTAAAATTTGAATAATTAAACTTTATATGACCCATTTACCAAATTGATTGCAAAAAAAAAATAGAAAGTAGAGATCGATAAATTATAAAAAGTTGAGCATCAATCAAGTGTTATGACAGTAAAACTTTAACATATTCACAAAGTGGAGTTAATCACTTTGAGATTGTGTTTTGGTCCGGCGCGCGCGTCTGGCCACCTAATCTACTGCAAGTGAAATCCACGTGTGGCCGAACGGTCAGACGTGTGCGGATCGAAGGATCCCCTCCCACTGCTACAGCTGTGAATTCTGCAAGTTCGCGAACTTCGAACGTGCGAAATGCGAGTCGCGTAACTCGGCTACACCATAAATCTCGAGAAACTATATTCGAGTAAAGATCCTGCCGAGCTGGATATTAAATTCTTTAAATTGAATCCAAGTCATTTTACATTTATGGAAAGTTAAACGCGTTCCTTTCAAATTACACTCTTACCAGAGCAAAAAGATTCGAAGTTGACAAATGATTGAAGATGCAATGCTGCTAATGTCCTTTCATCCGCGAACGTATATCTTCTGGCACCGCGTAAAACCAAGACGTACAGAGACGGTCTTTATAAAAATTCCAAAGATAAAAAAAAAAGGAAATAATGTTTGTAGCAGGAAAAAGTACTAGACGATTCCGCGAACTAACTGTTTCTGCTTGGAAACGAAAAAGAAAAAAGGACACTTACACAGAGATAGACAAAAGACGAATACACGTATACACACGGTTGAAACAGAATGAAGTACTAGCAAGCAGAGAGCGCATTATTCTGAAAAGGACGTTATGTAAACTTGGTTCACGACGATTCCATGGGGCTCGTACAACGGTTCTCCGACACGAGCGGAATTAGAAAATCCACGTTAGAGCATTGCGAACCGGCCCCGTCTACGCGTGATTCTTTTTCCTTAAAGATCGTACACAATCGCCGTGGGAACGTACGTTTCTACACACAATAACGGAGGCTCTTTCGTTACCTTTTATGCTCCCGGACGAGGTATGAGGTGTTTGCGGTGCGTGCGAGGTCAGAGGTAACGGCGAGCCTGAGGAGGTCGCGGAGTGTTCCAGCTTGGAACTCACCGCGCTCCACATCTCGAACATGTTGAACGCCGTGGTGATGGCCTTTCGTCTCTTCCAGGCTGCTACCCCCGTAGATCACCCGGCGCCCTTTACCAGCCCGGCGTAACATCCGCTGCGGCGCTCCGCGACGCCACTCGAAAGGACGTCTTCTTCGTCGGTCTCGAGGTGTTCGCACCGATTTTGTCCAAAATACCTTATCTCTCACTGGTCGTTCGTTTTTTTTTTTTTTTTTTTTTTTAAATTATTTCACGTCGAACAATTGATCACGATTTCACTTTTTTCTATCGGTTCGTTCTATCTCTAAGATTGCTTCAGCTTAACTATCGTCGAGTCGACGTGATACGTTAACAAAACTATCTTTTAACACCTGTTTAGATTTTTCTACCTCTTATTTACTAAGCTCGATATTTCATTCACTTTACCGACGACACCGAATTGCTGGATTCACTGTCGCTTTATGTATCACTTCCGGTATCGTCAACCGATTTCGGACCGTACAACCGTTTCTCCTTCTTTTCAACGGTATTACGTTAATACCCTGCCCGTCATCGTCAACTTCCGTCTCCACCTCCTCTTCCGCCTCCTCCACGCCACCCCGACTCGCCCTACGCCACTGCGTGACACGGTTTACCGCCTATCGCCTCTCTACTGTTATTAGTATCGTCAGCACCTTGGCTAATGAACGACTAGCTGCAACCTTCTTAATCGCCGCCAAGTCGAAGCGCACCGAGGCGAGTCGTCGTGATCGTCGATGTTACGATCGTGTCCCTTGCTCTCGTCTTCGTCGTCTTCGTTGATTTCGTTGCGTGCGTCTCGCGTGACATGGCGCCACGGGCCACTCTTGCCTACGAAGATCGTCGATCTGCAAACACTTTCGTCAGCATCTTTCGCATCCCTCCTAGCGATCATCGTTTCACTCGGCGCTGATCGTTCGGCACCGTGTTCGAGAACAACGGTACGCGAACGGTGACTTCCGGTTCTTGGAACGGGGTGTTATATGTACCGAGAAATCGGTGGAATTGCTTCGACCCGGAGCAATTCAGAGGAAGAACGATAAAATAGTCGTACTAGGATATTAACCCTTAACCCTCGGTCTGCGGAATACAATTTAAATTTTAAACTATCCCTTCGGATAACCCTTTTCTTTCAAATGTATTCGCTCAGAGACGAAAAAACGGAGCTTGAACGAAAGAGGATCGTGGATGGTGGAAAGTAAAGACAGCAATTACACGAGCCACGTGTACGAGATGTAAAAAGAGAGTCACGCGAGAAGCGGAGCAAGAGTCGTAAGAGGATAGGATAAACCAGAGGCGACACGCACGTGTTTCGAGATGGGTATCGTGTTCGGCACGTTGACGTGTTCATCTACCCGCGCGTATGCTTCGTGCACTTGCCGCACGAACGCCTGACACCGTTAAATCGAGAATCTAATTAACATGTTGCACTCCATTGCGACAAAACGTAGCAGCTGTCCGAGAAAAAAAGAAGGAAAAAGAAGGCGACACAAGTTACCACTTGCCACGGATCCGGTTATTCTACCAGCTGAACTAAGAGTGTCTCGAGGAAAACCTATCATATTTTTATTTCTATCATATCTATGTAAAGTTTCAGCTCCTTTAATAAAGATAAAATTCACTTCAACTGTTCGCTCTTTCCCTTTAATATTTCCTTCCAACTGCGATCGTTATATCATCCCCGTGATGTAACAGAGCCCTGCGTGGGAGAACGAAAAAAGAAAGAGGACTATTAAACTGAAGCGTAAAGCTAGGGGAGGATGAAATTCCTGGTCATCGGAACGCGACACCCTTAGCCGCGGACCGTGGTCGATCGGTCACGACTTGACACGAAAATTCAGACATGTGCGCATCGATCGTGCATTTCCGTACACGGAGTGTTCCCCTTTAATCCTACCGCGTTGCAAGCACGAGAGCTCGTGTCGAGGGGAACCGCACTTTGCTATCGAGCGAAGTTCGCAACCGAGCGACCACCAGCCGAGCCTGCCTTGCTTTGCCTTGCCTACCCACCCACTCTTCTATGTATACGAGCGTGTGTCCATGTGAAACAAATACATAGACGGTAGCCCATCCACTGACAGCCTATTCCGTGCTTTCATGCCGCTTTACATTGCCCGTGCCTCTCTAGGACAGGGTGGGATTCACCGTGGAAGGAAACGTCGTGGCGATGCGCCTACACGCGCACACTATTCCATATGATACATGCTCCTCGTGTACGGTACAACGTACATGTGTCTAAGCGAAGGCATTTTTGTGTGCACGTTTGCGTGTAAGGGGCATGTACGACCAACAGCCGAGTACATGCGAGGTGATCGTGTACGTCGGCGCGGCAAGATGTGCATACGAGCGAAATACATTGCATCCGTCTAATGAACTGTGTCACCCGTGATTTCTGCGCCGTCTGTCTGCACGCGTGTGGCGGCCGGTGCACGCACGTTACGCAATCCACTGCGACGAAAGTGCATGCGACAGAGAGAAAAAAAGAAGAAAAAATTGCGCCACTTTTCTATACATACGCGTCGCATACGCGGAGGTCCACGTTCGTTCAGCGACTGCGCTAATGAACCGTATCGCTACTATATTTAGTGCGCGAGTAAACACGCCGCCACGCTAATCCGCGGATACCGCGCACGCCCGTATCATTGTATAATCGCGCAAGAAGCTAGAGTGCATGCAACGCGAACGCGAGAACGATCCGCGTCTACACACATGACACGCAGACCCCTGTGCACCGGTTGCAACGCGACCTACACACTTGAATCGAATAGCGAACCCGCTATTATGTACGTGTATAGAGGGTTTGCAGCGGTGAACGAGTAGAGGAGAAAAAGACCCAAGTGCAGAAGCGCAGCCGGTGAGACGGAGAGAAGCAACACACGATGGGAAAGAAGGAAGGAAGGAAGTAAGGAAGGGAAGGAACGAGGGAGAGATAAAGAGGGAGACGATACCGTAGTATGGGCTACATTCTGTCGGCCCCACTAGCCCACTGACTCGATGCACTCCTCGTTCCTTCTTTCCCTCTCCTCGACCGAGCTCTTCTTCCCTCTTTTCTCGCTCTATTCGCCGCGGCTAGCGGACCCTCCTCGTTCGCCACGCGTCCCGCGCTACACTGCACCTATATGATGCACCTATATGCACCGCTTCTCTACACCGATACACACCTATACACGGAACCGTGTTCCCGCATATTCCCTTCCCGGTGTTTGCTCGATCATACCGTCTTCCATACCGGTGTGCTTCGCCTCTGCCGATCAAATAGGGTGATAATGAACCGTTAACCCCTTTCGCGACTCGCTGCGCGCCCGTTCGCGGCCTTTTTACGAATACCTTTCCCCGATCCAAAGTTTTTTTTTGTTTTTCTTTTCCTTTCTTTGGCCCTGCACTTGTCGAGCGTGGAATCCTTTCGAGTACGTGTATGTTTTTCAAATATCCAATGGATATTGTGAAATAGAATCTACAGAGGAAAATTGCCATTAAAGGGATTTGTAATTACGATGACGGTGCTCGATTGGAAAAAAGGATACGTTGCTACAGCAGTGGGTTTTTTCTCTTGATCTCTTATTCTTGAGAACGATTTAACGCTTCGAATGCTAGCACCGATACCATTCACCTATACTTTATTTATGAGGCGCATTTAATGCATGTATACGGAATCTCGAGGAATATTTTCCCATTAGCGCTTATTAACGTAATAGACGAGAAATATTCCCAAGAATATACGCGTGATCTAACAGAGCCAGGAGAATTAGAATTCAATATACTCGTGATAATTTGGATTCCTCGTTAACAATAACAAAAGTAGTTATACCTCGATCATTCGTCGCGTCAAAACGGTGCTCTCCGGGTAGAAAGGAATACATTTGCATTACAGAGTATCGCAGTTATCCCTGCAACGATTTCTGATATTCCAAATTGCATAGTTTCAGCATTTCACAAGCAATTTCCTGATCCTTTCATTTAACATTCTCATTTTCACTTGGGTACAATGAAATCTCGCATTCAAATGAGCTCAATTCAAAATTCATTTCACTTCAAATTGTATTTCCATCCTCGTTTCAGACAGGATTCTCTTATTCAACAGGCTTATTTCCATAAATCTGTCCTGTTATCTACCTTTCTTTCCGTATCGTGAAATCATTTTATTTGCTTTTCACCCTAATCGCGATTCGATTCTTTATTCGCCTCGAATTTGAGACTGTTGCTGTTTTATTCGTAATGGTCCCTAAGTCGAGTCGCGTGCAACGCGAAAAACGCGGGTCGAAGTTGCGCTAAAGCGGTCGGTCGACGCGTTCCTGCGGCACTTCGTAAACTATAGCCCGAGAGGTTGGCCGGTATACGTGTATCCCCGGTGCATGAGTGTGTCTGTGAATTACTTTCGCCCCGGGGGGCATCGCATCTTATTTAGGTCGTGTACACCGAGCGTATACTTTGGTTCTGGCACGAGCGTGCCGGCGTTATTACGGCATCGCTGCCACTGCTGCTGCTGTTCTAACAACGACACAGAGACGCAGGTGACTCCGTTCGTACACATACGATCTTCCTAAACGTGTTCCAAAACATTTGTTCTCTCGTGTTTCGCGCAACTTCGGCCAATATTTTGCACGAGACTGTCGATCGAACATTCTATAAGGGTTGAAGTTGCGATTCAGAGGGTAAAACGAAGATTTATTAATCCTGACGAGTGCTTGACAAATTTTTTGAAGATGCACGATAAGTGACCAAAATAATAATTAATAATAATTGAAATTGACACGATTACCATTCGGCAATCAAACTAATTCAAATTCTAACTCGAAAAGTTTAATGGCTCGTGTTGAAAGATAATTGCTGGCAATTTGAAAGAAATGAATGAAAGTGGGCGGTGCATTTTCAGTCTCTTTAGAATTTTCCTATACTTTCTTTCGTTACTCTAGCACGAACCCTTCGATTACACGGTACCACTGCTATTTGCATCATTGCCGGTATTTTATATTATCCAGTCTGACAAAGTAGAACGAGTAATTTTAATGAATTACTCGCTAATTCGAGCACGAACGATGTGCGTCAATGAGCTTCATTGGACATTAATAATGACAGATGTAACGGTATCGTTTCGATCGGAAGAAGCAAGTCAATGTTACTTTGCAGAAAAATATTTCACCGTAATAACCTTTTCCTCCATTTCCACACCGTGACACGTGGGTATTTCCTTTCGCATCACGAGGACATCGTTAACAGATAAGAATTACGAGTATTCCCGATATTAAAATGCTCGAGAATTATGCTTTCTTAATTACTTCACCGCACGTGCCGGTTGGTTATGGACTTTCGTTCGGAAGTCAACGACACGAAGCTGCGTAACAAGTGGGCCACCAATATTTAGGGGAAACGGCTAACGACTCCCGATCTAACGTGTTCAATTAAAAGATACTTTGGAAAGAAATTGCCTCGATGTATTCTTTATACCGGCCGTTTCTCCTCGATCATTATGCCTGCTAGGATATTCCAAGCAAAACACCGTCGATATTAACCCTCGGATGACGGACCATGGAGAGGGTCATTACTCTCATTTTCTAAATTTTATATACTCTTCTTTTAAAATTATTTTTTCAATATACGAAACCCTTTGGTTTAAAAATGATACATCTAACTTTAGATTAATATCCTTTATGTTTGGGTCACATTTAACCTAATTACGTAAATAATTACATACACAAATAAAATGTTTCTCACTGCGATTCTATGATTACTGTTTGAAACTATTATTATACTATATAATTTGCTAAAATTCACCAAATTATTTCCTCTCCTATCTCGTAATTAACATCTCCGCCAGCTCGATACCAAGACATCCACGCGATGATCCTTTAAAGACCATCGAATTCGCGGAAGAGCAAATTACAGGAAAAGGATTCCACGCTTTGTGTCACTTCGGTTTCCGGTTAACAGTACTTCCGTTCGCAAAGATCGGTAATTCGCGAGCGGAGGCCGCGTATCGCGTGCACGACGTGCGTGTCTGCGGCGAAAATCGAGATGAGAACCCGCGCTTTCCCGTTCGGCTGCGTGCGTTACCAGCGCGCATGCACGCGTGCGCGCGAGTACGGTTCACACAACGGTGTTTCACGCACACAGCCTCGCGACCACGAGCGTATCGCCGCGCGCGCAATGTAGGTATTACTTAATAATATCCATAACCGGGAGGTAAATGGAAGTGTGGGCGAGACGGGTGGAGGAAAGACAGCGGAGAAGAGCAAGCGAGAGAACGAAAGACTCGCGTACGAAAAGGTACAGCGAATGAGAAAGAGGGAAAGAGAAAACAGAGTAACATTCACAGTTACATGAAAGTACCGTCGAGTTGTCTGGAGAAAATAAATTCGAAGATGTTTTGATAAAAAAAAAGAAAAAAATAATATAAAAATAGATCAGCAGGGAAACTCCTCCACAGGAAAAGGGGTGGTTTTAAATTTCAGCTGCGCGAAAACTCGTGTCTGTAATGCGTATTGGAGAAACTGGTAAACAAACGAGAAAATGGTACTTTGAATAGCGCCAATGCGCGAAGACGGTTCTATCTAAAGAGCGAACCTGCATCATTAGTCGATGAATGTATGTAATCGCTGCTAAAAATACGAAACGAAAACGTCACTTGCATCTCGATCACCGCGTCCTAGATACCACGAGAAATTTTCGAACGAAACACGAACCTCCCTTCGCACGATCTATCTACCGAACGAAAAATATCAGTGTCGACGAGAAAACGATCTACACCGAGTCCGACTGATCAGGACCGAGGGAAACGATGAAGATTTCCTGGAGAAACACGTAATCGTGAACCCACCACTGCGATAAGCTGCCCTCGTAACGCGTTCGCTCAGTGCACGTAACTTTCGTCGATGGTAAGACGAATGCTCCCTTATCACAGAAATGCAACCCTGTCACAATAGCGGCGAGTGTGTCGAGGCCGGTGGTCTCGACGCATCGTTCACTTTCACTGGTGAACCGGCCGCGGATACCGGGACCACGGTGCACACGTTTGTCGTTGCACGTTTCCCGCACGAACCGTTCGCCACGCAAAGGGGTGAGCACTCTCCGCGGCGAGAAACGTCGATACTTTTTTTTTCCCCCTCTTGTGCCGCCGCTTGGCTAGTCCCAGTGTGTCCGATAACGTAGCTAACCCGTTGCTTACGAGGATCCGCGAACGATCTTCCTTCTGATGACCGTGCGTCGACGATCGAGTAGCGGAGCGGGGCGTCGACTGACACTCGTGGACAGTCACGACCCCATCCCTGCGACTTTCCACGCACGAGGATCGCTGAGGGTGCGATCGAACCGAACGAACCACAAAGGGGATGACTCTGTTGTCTCGCGTGCCATCGGTTCTCCGCGATCCGGAACCGATCCTACTCGTGGTACCGGTTGCCTCTCACTTATCACTCGCGAATATATCTACACCCTTTCTATTTATCAATTTCTTTTTTTCTATTTTTATTTTTACAAGTGTACACATACACACACACAGGCGCGCGCGCGAGTGTATACGTAGGACACACGAGGATCAGAAACACTATCTCTCGATCGTACACGAACGGGACGGTCTGGCCGCGTGTCGTTACATCGGTCGCAACTACGAACCTCACACTTTACACTGGAACGTTTATTTAAAGAACCGGTAAAGAGCCGCGCCGTTCTGATGTAACTTGTCCCTTAACGTGACCAACACAGTACTTGCGCTACCGTGGCTCCGGGTTGACTGGTGCGCGCCGCGCAAGACCGGAGAGAGCCAGCCCCACCGTCTCGCTATCGCCCTCTCGCTCTGTCCTACCGTTTCTCTCCCTCCGTACGGCCTAAGGGAGCGACAGAGAAAAAGACAGAGAAAGCAAGAGCGCAGCAGCGAGGAGGGCTCCGACAGAGAGGGTAACGGAGTGGGGTAGTGGGTCGCGATAGGGAAACTCCACGGAGGGAAGAGAGTGAATCGAAAGGGAAGAGAGGGTGAGAGTAACAGAGACGAACTGATACAACCGTGAGGAGGAACTAGCGGGAGGAAACGTGCCTCTTGTGTCTGTCCTTTCTTAAGAAACGCACCGAGAGGGATGAAAGGGGAGAAAAAAAAAAGGGATGGAAACACGACGGGGGTGTTTTTCGACCAGTCGCGAACAACACACCGCGAGTGATTGTTGTAAACAGGAAAGGGTTGCCCGTAGATCGTCCCTCTGCCCTCCTTTCGCCAACATGTGATCGGTCGAGTTTCGTGGTTCGTTGGCGCGAGCAAGAAATCGATATGCTTATGCTCTGTGAAATGTTTTTACCGTGTAGCGTTTGACAGGTGTGATTTTAATCATTGTTTTAAGAGTCGATTCTGAAGAGAAAGTTGATACGACGAAGACGAGGGGACTGTAGGTATTTACTTTCAATTTAACCCTCCGACAACGGACCTTACGGTTTTTAAACATTATTTTTCCAATACATCAAAGTATTTCGTTATAAAATTTGAGAGCTTAATTTTGATCTAAGCACTCTGTTTGAAGTAGTTTAAAAGGATTTAAAAAAAGGGAAAAGGATGCACGAGAGAACGTGGAAAGACGGGATGGGGTGCTTTTCGTTAAAGCTCTAAAATATAAAGAGATCTCGTCAAAGTAAAAAGGACTCGTCTCTTTTTCAATCGTTTGAGTTCATTACGTCTCCGTAATCTCGACAATGGCACGAAAGCGAAGCAGTCGCTGCTCAAGAACGAAATTAATTTACCTTCGCAAATGTACGGGAGGACAGTTTAATTTATAACCTTTGTACATCGTCCAAGAATTTCCTTCTGAAAACTAATAAAAAAGGAGAAAAAGCAGGCTAGAGGTTTAAGGAATTTCTCAGCTTATCTCATAAAAAATTCCTCCTGGATAAGTCTAACACGGAAGAAGCTTTAGACGTTTAAAGGGAAACAAATGGAGCAGCGTCGTAAGCAGATCGAAAAGAATACACGAGTGCGGAAACTTGTACGACAGAGAGAGGCGCGGTGTCGAAGGGTAGAAAAATGGGGAGAAAACGGATGTAGGAAGTTCCGAATAAGTTGAGAAACGCGAGACGGAAGACGCCAAAGGTTGGCAAGAATTATTCTAAATCGACCCACATACCGCGTCCTTTTAATCCTGCTGTTACTACGATAATTAAATTTATTGCGTGCCATTTCTAGCTACCCTTACGTTTGAAAGATGTAAAATCTACGTTCTTATGCGATGTCGTAGCACTGAAAAGCATCCTCCCTTTAGGAAAATGTTACTGAATATCATTGAAAGCTTCGCCACTCGTGGTGGTTAAACTAAAAACCTTCTGTTGCTTTTCATTCGGGAAACTTACCCTCCGTCGAATCAACGATTCATCGCGGAGACGAGAGCGCGCGCCAGTTTAAGGAGAAATCTCATCCCCGAAGAAATGGAATTCTCGGTGCTGAAAAATTGATATTAATAAAGAGTGAGTATTTTAAAGAGAGACGACCGGGGGACTAACAAAATTTGAAACAGAATGAGAGACGTCCGCGGGACCGGATAAAAGAGGGAAAGGAAGCTCGCGTATGAAAAGCAGAAGCTGAAAAAGGGTAGTAAGGAACAGGAAGCTGTAGAGCGTTCGCGGAGAGGAGGTGATGCTACGTGCTGAGAGGGAAACTAGAGAAACGGAAAGAAATAGGGTCACGTTCGAATGGGTCACTCACCCTCTTTTGGAATACCACCATCTGCCTTGAGAACTGATAAATTAACATCACATTTTTCAAGAAAATTTTATATATAACATTTCGATAATTTCACGTGAATCCAGCACATAATTTTAAAAAAAGTTGTACAATATTTCAAGTGAAGACAATTGTACACGTTTCGTGAACGTGCTTTGAACTTTTTATAAGATGCTCATTGAAATCAGAAGACGTGTAAAGTGAAAGAAAATTTTAGTCCAATTTCTCAAATCACCGACGACGAAGGGGGATGAAGTTACTTCTGAAGAAGTTCAGAGAAAAGGAAAAGAATCTCAATTACGATGGACGAATGTACGATAAATAGGAAAGTTCAGCTGGAATATTATGCAAGTTCGCGTCCTGTAGAAAAAGACGAATAGAAGAGTGAAGCAGTGAGAACGGAAGGAGCGAAGAAAAAAAAAGAGGGAACGAATAAAATTGCTTGGCGTGGCATGCAACGAGGACATACCACAGCCATACTTTTCCGGAATTATAATTTAGCATGAACTTAACTTCGGACCAATGTAAACGCTCGCGACGTATTTTTTTTCTCCCTCCCTCTTTTCTTCCCTTTTTTATGGAGACGTTGGCTCTTTAATACGGAAGAAAGAACTGAAAAATGACGCTAGAAAGTGGAAGAGCCAAGTGCTTTCAACCGCCAATGCAAATGTCCTACGGCTCGCTGTAAATAGAAGCATAGAAGGGAAGACCGTGTTTCAGCTTTTCCTATAACATCGTTGGCATAATTATAATGCTTAGTTACTCGTACACGCGTGGTGTTACTTATTCTGATACAAATCTCAATTTGTAAACTGTTAGGTTTAACTGTAAGATTTATGACACCTCATTGGGTTCTTAGAGACAGTCTAGACCCTTGCAGAATCACAGGACGGGTCAAGGGTCTGCGATTCGGCCCACCCCGACACGGTCACGTACCCTTAAGTGGGCCCGGACCTTTCTTTGTCAGTGCACTCGTCTGGGGCAGTTCGAATCAAGACGTCTTAGACGACAGACGTCAAAATATAACATACAGGGTGATCCTCTCGCTAGTGGACCCAAAAGGAAGTACCGCAACAATAGGATGAAGAAGTGGACATCCCATTTCTTTCATCGCTTATACGGCTATGTACGTGAAAATGTGTGTAAAGTATTTACCTCTACAACGTTAAAAATTTCCCTCGAAAACTACCCCTTATACGGTTACTCCTTCACAACACCATAAGGGGTTGAAAGTAAAAATTCGACTTTGGAATACCGATTCTTATAATTAAATAAATTACGTTATTTAATTTTAACTAAATCACTATAATTGACTACCCTTCGTCCTCGTCTACTTTACAGCCCCTTCGACGATCGTCGATTCGGAATACAACAAAGACGATTGTCGCGCGAAAAGCTATCCTCTAACTTCCTGCGAACATCATCGTCTACCTCTGAAGAGCTTTTGATTTCAATTTTCGAGCGATTTCACGCAAGGTCGAGCAGTTTTCCTCCTCCGAACGACGAAGCTCGGAGGGGCGGCGCACGCACTTGCCACGACGATCGATCTTACCGAGGATCGATCGGCAGGGATGACGCCTATAGGCGTTATGTACTCGCCAGGAAGGTACACCCATCGACTCTGGCTACCACCGTTAACGCTAATCAAAAGTCCAGAGGCTGTATCGAATATAAAGAAGCGGTCGGGTCGTTGTTCGGCCGCACGCTCTGAATTAACACTCGGACACGGAGCCGACGAGACGTGCAACCTCGTCGACGGGAATGCAAACGAACAGAGTACTGAACTGACGAGCCGCTTCTTTCACGGCTGGAGAACATTAACGCGGAACGGTACTTGTTTCTTCGTCCGTTCACCGATGAAAGATTCACGCGGTACCGCGTGAATACTGAAAACCGTCGAGTTGAAAGAAGCGGAAAGAAGGTTCTTTACTCTTCTTCGTTCCTTCATGATACAAAATATTAGTACCTCTGTATTTTTTCTTTATTTAAATACTAAATTCAATGTATTCCATTCTATTTATTTTCAATAAATCATCAAAGAACTCTTGTTTAATTTTCATTTAACCATCGAAAAAATAAAAACGTCGAATGAAACAACAAGCCATTTATTGCATTTCACTTGTGTTTTTCAAGTACCAGTGCGATTTCTCTCGTCAAATATTTTGCTTTCTGCATCAATTTTTAATATTTGCAAAAATAAAAAATGCATTCCACCGACAACATAAAACGGCCCGCGTTCGCTCTTCAGTTTTCCAGCGTGTTTTGTGCATGAAAATGTTTTTGTTATAAGCGTAAATATAGGATGGGACAATAAACAACGGTGAGGCAACAACACGAAGTGATAGACAGCACCGCTATAAATTCAATGTTATTTCGAACCTAGTGTCCCTGTATCATGTGACATCTGTAGCGGAAAACTCGCAAGGGCGTGAAACTGGAGATATTGCGTAGTGTCCATCACTCTATGGAACTTCATAATAATAGAAAGTATCAAACAATAGCTGCTTGTAGATATTACATTCTTCATTGTCTCTCGAACGTTATCTATTATTCTTACTCAAAGATATAACAAAGATATTAAACTAAAATTAAATGTATCATTTCTTAACGAAAGAGCTTTCAAAGGAACAGTGTGAGATTCAGAAAATGAAAATTATATGAGATACAAAATTAGATTAATACCCGAGCTCTCTCCATGGTACGCAGTTCGAGCGTTAAATTTTAATTGCTCTATGGACATTCTTATTTATGTGCAACTCTACTGAAAGATAAATCTAAATTTACCCACGATAACGTCATGTGAATCATTAAATTTATTCAGACGTACGCACTGAGAGAATTATTACTGTTAATGGTAACAACACAAAGTAACCGTTCTGAAAACGTTATAGAACCTCTAATCGAACAATTTTTCCGATCAAACATCTGGAAAGGACCGACACACGATATCGTACCGTTAGGTCGTCCACCCCGACGTGGATCTCATTGTCGTTTCGAATATTATACAGGGATTTCGGTACAGGTACGTGGGAAGATGCTCGATCGAATACGATCGAACGGTGCGAGAAGAGGACTCCCTATTATTGGGTTCGAAGAAAATCAAAGAGACCAGTGAACTGCCAAGGTAAGCAACGCGATCGAGATCTGGAGCAAAGGTGCGTGGCACATGAATGAAACACTCGGCAGAAAAAAGAAGGGAAAAAAAAGACGTCGCGTCGGCGTGGAACGTCGTATCGCTTTTCGTATGATTTTCAATAACAACGAAAGGTTTCCGTTGCAGCAACCGCTGCACCCGGAAAACGGAAGAGGAGATGCATTTATTGTGCCTTCGAATCGCTTGTCTACCGGCAGCACGCTATTGGGGAGCGGCTTGTACCGTTCGAATAGAGGAAGAATTATGTTTATACGGTGTACGGTATCGTAATGGAATTTCTTTTCCGCGATTGTCCATCTGTTTTCACGATGTACGTATGTTGATTTTATAAGTGGAAGTTTGAACTTCCATTGGGTCGATTGGAAGAGAAAGAAATTGATATGTAACGATACATGATCGAATAGATAAATCAACATTCGAATTCCTACGACGATTGGCTGGCAGAAATTTTGATTATTCGGAACGATAAGGGATCCGGTTAGTTCGTGGTAGTTTAGAAAGTTCAACTTCTCGCGAAGCTTGCTTAATTCTTTTTACCTACTCCCGGCTAGCTACCGGTAGAAACGAACAAATTTGGCCAGAGACCCTGACGCGTGTCTCTGTTTACCGGTTCTGTCGCACACACGCTCAAACGACGGATTACAGTTATTCACACGCGGTCACTGTCAATGACCCATGGCTTCGACGCACACCGGTGACCCACGAAATAGCAATCAGTCGTGAATCAATTAACCAACTGAAAGGCTAGAAATCCGAATACTTTTTTCATACAGAATGCGTGGCAAAATTAAAGCAACGCGATTTCATTTTCAAAAAAAGGGGATGCATTTGCACATTTCAAGTGCATCGTTGCACTCGTGAAAAAAATACACGAAGCACTCGAAACAATTTCTTCTCCATTATTCAAAAACACCTATCTACCCTCCGAAAAAAGATCCACAGGAACAATCGCAACCCTTTCAAAGAGACCGAGGGAGACCTCCCAATTTCGAGGAACAGAAAGCCCTCGGTGTAGCAGCTTACTCATTAACCAGCCAAGAATAGTCAAAAGAAGAGAAAAAGTTAAGAGAAAAGAAAAGGAGAAGAAGGGAAAGATGATCGAGAAGAAGTGTGGTGGTTGGCAAAGGCTGGATCGAGGATGCAAAGAAGAGCTCACTTTCCTTCTTCTCTTTCGAGAGAACAAGCTTGATGGTGTGCCACGTTGAAGAGGCAAAGAAGAAGCGAGGAGAGACGAGAGGAGGCAGCAACTAAACGAAGCGATCGATATGTATGTATGTATATACGCGTTATGCATATAGGCACGATCGATGCGGGCCTAGGTGCTATGAGAATGAGCGATATATAGGTACGTAGGTAGGTAGGTAGGTAGGTAGGTAGGTAGGTAGGTAGGTAGGTAGGTAGGTTGGTAGACCATTGAAAGCGTGCAGGGATGTACCGTTAGCCGCGTCACCCACCGATATATGACTGTGCCTATTGAAATTCCTGTCGTCACCCGAAAACGAGCAGCTCCGCTGCTGGAATTGCCGGCGAAAGATCGCGCAATCGCTTGATGCCGTGAAAGCGTCACGAAATCATGGATTTTTCGTGAAAATTTTATTACAAATCAGTGGTTGAAGCCTCCGTGGACGTCGATCGAAGCGTGATCGCTTAGAATATCCTTTCGATTATCATTATCCATCGCCACATTTTTATGAATTCCATCGGCCAAGAGTGAATTATAGATACGTTCGAACAGGTACGATTCTTACGCTTCGTCAATTAACACATTCTTCAGGTGTCACGAGCGCAGAACAGTACCACCATCCAAGATCCGACAAAAATATATTTCATACCCTCGTATGGACGTTCGGTTCGCAAGCAGCGCAATCGTTTTCGCGATGGGCAAGCGTAATCGGCTTGCTCGTGAAAGCGGTCGAAGCCGGTGACTTCATCGCGAATTTTTGGGAATGATAATATTCCGCCATCGTCGTGTACGAATCGATCCTCGATCGAAACGGTCGACTCGTTTATTTTTAAGTAAAAGCCCCGTACGAGCGAATAAAAATAATCGCGTTCGAGTGGAGCCGGTTGCTATTTACCTGTCCTCGGGTGGAACTAAGGTGGACCAATCCAAAGGATTTTCCCCCGTATTGGTGACCATAAACGAAAGTCTCACGGCTGGCCTGTACCTTGTTGCCGCTCTAAAATTCATTGCCATTTGCAGACAGCCGTACCTGTTCGGGCGAAATGAATCGAGACATTGTCGTAGGCAGCTTTCTCGTGGACAGGCAGGTTCATTGCACCGTTTCGGCACCGTTACGACGCGCGAGGTGAAATTTACAACGAGCACGCTCGTAAATTAAGTTACGACGAATACAGATTCGACCATGGTAACAGCTTCTCCGTTGACGTTTACGAGACTCGCTCGATTCTCGTACGAAAACATCAAGGATCTTTGACCTGTTCCCTATGCGATTCATTTTTCTCAACTATTTTTTTCTATTATCGTTTAAGTTTCTTTTTTTTTTTTCAAGTGTCTTTGATCCTCGAGAGACGATTTCTCTGACCTCGTCGCCCGTTTCATTGCGCGATTCGGCAACTCGAAGAATTTTAATATGCTTTACGCGAAACTTGTACTTCGCGCATAACAAGTTTTCACGTGGGCAAAAATTGAATGCAAACATCTAATATTGAATGCGTTGCACTCGTAATACTGATAGTAATAACATAGTCAACACGTGGATATTATCGAAAGTATGAAATCAATTGGTAGGGTGCTGCCTGTTATGACGTGAGACAGAGTAGATTAAATCAATGACAATTAGTCAATACCAACGTTCCATGATTCTAAGTATCACCTTGTGGCTACTATCGTGTGATCTGTATTCGATTTGTATTAAAAAAGTGCCATTGTTTTGCAACCGGTAATGTACAACACCGAGCATGGTAGATTTCCCTAGCGAAAATGGCACCCTAGAGGAAAAGTGAGGGTGGAGGGAAGAGCTTCGCACCTTTGAGCTTAACTTTCAAAAAATCTAACGTAGACTCTACAATTTTCCTATTTAAAAATTTTTAAAAATTGCTAGGTACTTTCCCTTCACTAAAAGATAGACATACTTGCACCCAAGTGTACATACGAAATGACGAAAAACAACATCGCCAAATTTTGATAAAACGATCGTCCTGCGCTTTCACCGAACCTTGGCCTTTGACCAATGGCCCGTATCCTTTCCAGGAGATTTAATAATTTTTCATACGCGTTGTTTCACCGTTTCGGTAGTAAATAACGAAAACGATTTCGCGCGAGTCGCGGGTAGATTCGAGTCGTTGTCCATCCCTTCGAGAGTTCCTGTTCGCGTCGGGAGAGCCGACGAAAATGGGAAAGAAAAGCGCGCTAGAAAGAGAGAGAAAGGAGAGTGAAGAGAGAGACAGAGAGGAAGAGAAAGGGAGTATATATTTAGTCGAGTTGGACCGATGCCAAGCTCATCAACGAAAATGAAATCTGGGTCTCTCTCTTTCTTTCCCTTTCCCTCCCACTCGCTCTTTGTCCGTCTCTTTCTCTGGCCGCTGTTTCAGCCTCTGGTCTCGCGGAGATCGTCGCCAATGCTAAAACGTCGTCCACTCGATATATGCACGCGACCTGTACCAGCCCGAGAATTCGACTGTTGCCCTACCCTCGTCCACCTTTCTCTCTTTCCGTGCTTTTCCTCCCCGCTGAAACGCAGATTTCCGCCGCGATGAAGGCGGCACAAAGCGGAAAGCACGCGGCTCGTTCCATTTTAAGGGCGGCTCCGAGCTCGGAACAGAGGGACTGGAACGGGGTAGAAACGTTTTTCAAATTTCGGTGGTGGATAAAAGGTGCCTCGTATCTCTTCTCTTCTCTTCTCTATTTTTTTTTTTTTTTGGCTCACTGGATGCTTCTTTGACAACACGAAACAAGACGCTGAAAGCTTTTCGTCCACGAATTGTTGCGATAAATCTCGCAACCGAATTTCATCACGATTAATTCCATTTGTTTCTCGATATTAAGAAAAATGACCGCCTGTGTGGTCCATCGTAATATGTCAGTCGTTTTACGAGCATTACGAGCAAGACATTATTTCGTACAATCGCATTGCAGCCATGTGTCGATGTGCAATTAGACAGCGTGTAATTATCCTGTAATCGGTTCTTTCACGTTCAGTCGCCTGAATAAAACGTACCGACTAATTACATAAGCGTATCACGTAACAGAAGGCTCTCTTTTGCAAAGATACGTGCACCGATTTGTCTTGAAAAATGGAAAACGTAGGATTAGTTAGCCTCCTTTTTGCTCGGGATAAAATATTATAGGAGGAGCTTTCTACCTAATCCAGACACTCCTACACTTCCTCCAACCTAAGTCGTTCATGACTGTACCATTGATTTAACGATTATCAAACTCGGTCATCGACCTTTGACGAAAGATTTCTCTATTCACGGTTTCCATTCCTCATAAGGCGTCGTCGTTAACTCGCCATAGGGCATCGGTGTGCCTCTCCGTAAAGACTTCGAGGCGTTCACAAGCTCGCGAAAGTATCAAAATCGAGCAGCGCGAACACGTGGGTCGTTTGAGGCATTGGTTTTCGCGTGTTGCGCAACCAATGGACTCGGATCGACGCGGACCAACGAGGGTTCGGCGAGTGGTCAAAGCGAGGAGGGCAGCTCGCAATGAAAAGGAAGACTGTCGAAGAAGAGAAAGAGGAGAGAAAAAAAAAACATGGAAATAAAAAGGGGGCAACGTTGGGTCCGGGCCCGGAAACGATTCGGCAGCCGCAGGCGGGGAAAGTGACGACCAACATGACAGATGGTTTTCTCCCTTCTCTGATCACCAGCACCGTTTTCGACCGCCATCGGCGAACCCGCGGGTGGCTATCCTATGCAGATCGATCCCTCTGTTGGCTGTTCTACGTGTTGTAATTTACTTCGCGATCGTCGGCTACAAGCTGTACTATTTAATAACATCAGGTAGCCGAGCATTTCTCTTTGGACCGTGAATACCCTGGTGGGCAAACTGAATAAATTCTTTCGCACGCTCGTACGAGAGGTTTACACGCAGCTAGCATAAATCTAATATGAAGTTTAAAATATTTTCAAACGTAGGCATGTTAAAAGAGAACTGTTGAGTTGAAGAAAAAGTTCGGTATGTTTGAGTTAAGAAAGTTTTGAAAAATTAATGACTCCGTCATATCGGTCAAGATGGATTATATTTTCCGTAATGCGAACTGCAGCTCAGTGTCAGTTTATCCTTGAATTTTTTATGGTAGTAGTTGAAAAACCGGCGATACCATTTGTCAAAAGGACAGCTCTGATAATCTTAATTATGAGGTAGTGAGCGCTAAACGTCAGAAAAATGAACACACGGGCAAGCTGAAAGCCTTTATCAGATATTAATGCAAAGGGTATGACGTTTCACTCGATACCTCAACACGAAATATTTTCACCGAAGACTAATTATACGTTCTAACGAAATTGCAAGTGCAATTCATCGCATTGTTTCCCCTCAATTTTTCACTTAATCATACCATCATCAACGTCCCATTTAAAAACAGTAAAATTTATGCGATACACAAGTGAAACCGATGTCTCGTTTGTTCGTCCATTGAAATTCCATCGATTTTTTCCCCGTCAAGTCTTTAAGTGCATCAACCCTCTCTCGCAGCCGAATTTGTTTACCTACGAAATTTGAATGAATCGATACGGCTCGATATCGAATCCAAACATCCCGGGATTTGTTACCGAATTCGAGTGTATCGATTCTCTTCGACGTGGAACGGTTTCGACGGTCCTCGATACCGAACACGACCATTAGAATTCTGTTTGCCGTAAAACTCGAATAAATCAATAATTCTTTTGGTCATCGAGCTTCGCGACTAAGGGAATGCAAATGGAAATATCTATCTCCGGTTGATTTTTACGCCAGCTGCTATTTCCTTCGATCCCGATCCGTTTCCTTTCTATTTTTACACCGTTCAACTCGGTTGTGATCTTGCCCCTTGCACGCTCGTTTCACAATGCGTTTCCCCGATCGCGATTTATGATAATGCCGCCTTTCTTGGATTGACTTCTTACGATACGCGAGCGACGTTGCTCGAGCTAATTATGCCGATCACGGTTAATAACGTAAGGTGCCCTCGTTGCGTAAAATATTTAGCTCGCTAAAGTGCAACTGCACGATTATTTTTTTTTTCTCTCTCCACCTCTCTCCCTTCATTTTTTGCCGTTGAAAAACTGCTCGATGGAGCTCCGGGCTACGCCTCGAGTTCACGTTGACAACGTAACATTCGCGATACGTACGCGATTCCCGCGACCAGCCATAATGTAGAACGTTCTAATTGAGCTATTCAGAATTGTGCACGCGTCTACGTGATCGTTACGACAAACGTTCCGTAAATAGAAGTAGAATTCTATAAAGAGAACTGTTTTCACGCATTCCATTCAACCCTCGGTTACATTGGCGTAACTGTGAAGAGGAGAGGGTGGGTCTGGCACCCTCAAAATGGGGTCTTAAAAACAAATATGCGTTTGGGTGAAAATTGTAATATGCAAATATTAGATGAAATTACCTACCAACCCTAGACACTTCACAATTTTAGTAAAATTTGAGGATCTGGCCCACCCTGAATAAAAATTCCTGTTACGCCAATTTACAGGGTATTTAATTCGTCAATTGTCAACGCGTTTTTTTTTTTTAGTTTATTACGATCTAAGATAGCGGAGAGAATGATTTTTTATCCGCGGGCTTTATATGGCACGATCGTTGCGCAAATCTTTAATACGGCTACGAGCTGTTGCATTTTATCGTTGACCGATCTTTCTTCGCGCGTCGCTTTTATGCCTGCCGGCTAAGCCCCGAGTGTACAACCGCAAACTTGATGCCAGTAATTTAGTGTAAGTTACAATTGACAACGTAATGCGTTTGATTTGTGTATACGGTCCCGTCATAACGCACCAATCTGGCGATTGTAAAATAAAAAATTGCGTTGATTTATCGCGATCGATCAGCACCGATCTTTTTTATGCCCGCTCCGATGCACGATAGGATACTCAAAACCTTAACGCTCCTCCATTATGAAACGTTTTAAATGCTGTCATAACGATAATACGGTAATTGTCAAGGTGTAATTAAAAACCGCAATAACACGAATGAAATCAAGAAATTTCTTGGTGATTTTTCTACTTTCATTTTCCCGATTCCCTTCGTCCGAAAGAAAGAGTGGACGAGTTTTAATTAACGTTTTTACAAGCATCGCAAAAAGTAATTCCGTGGTGGAACGATTAAGCGGTCGGAAGGAGGGCCAAGTTCAAATTAGACTGAACATTTTCGAGCGATCGGTAGCCGTCGTTGGTTCTTAATGAACGAGCGTGGCTAATTGCAGCCACGGAAAATAAGCAGCGTTTTCAGCGAACAATTTGAGAGTGCATTATGTAATAGTTTAATGATTCGCGAACACGAACCCGTCGCGTTCGCGAGCGCAAAGAACACAGCCGGTTCTTGCGAGTCCGCGAGGTGGAGGGGAAATCATTGATACCGACGCGAAGAGGAAAATTTATCCTCGTCCTCGAGTAACGTCCCCGAGGACAGTGAGAGTGCACTGTGCATTGGTTGCGTGCACGGTTCGCTTGCAATACGCGTCGAATAAATCGACGCAAAATTTCATGTTTCTTCGACCGGCATCGAGTGTTACGAATCATAGAAACAGCTTACCTCTTTTTGCGCCAAATCTACACCTTTTGTTACCGTTCTGTGATTTTTGGCTTCGAACCTGTGCAATTTTTATCACGAATGTTTTCTGCTTTTCCTCTCTTGTCACGTAAGATGTCGCGGACTTTATACTCGGATTTCGTAACTTATACGATGTATGCGTGTTTGGATTGCGTTCCATTTTCTTTTTTCTTCTTTTTCCAAGCTGTCGCTGGCTTCTTGTTCGTATGCTGCCAATTTAACTGACTTGGATGTCTTCATTTCTCATTTCTTTGTAATTTTCTATCGTGTTACATTTTAGATAATAATTAGGTTATCGAACCTACTTTTTGCAGCAAACTGTTAGATATCTCTACGTTCGTATTCTACATCGGATACTTCAGAAACCATGTCACGAATACGTTCCAGCGACTGTCAAAGTGTTAATATTCGCGAATTGCCGAGAATACAGAGTTATATACCTTCAGAGCTTACAATATCGTAAAACCATAAAGGTTTCGCAAGTTTTGCGCGATTTCGATTTACATTTCGCAACGGCCCCTTGTCAGTTTTCGCGAGTGTACCCGTTCGTTGCGACAGCGGTGCTCGTGTGTCACGATTACAACGAGATTTTCACAGCGAGAGAAAAATTGTATATTTTCCATTGGACTCCAACGTTTAACGAGATCGGCCTTAACGTTTAGATTCAAAACAACTCCCGGGATCGCAATCCCGGTGTTTTGCTACTCTGTTCAAAGCGTTAGGAAAGTTACGTAGTTGTGAAATAAATTCGTGACCCGACTACCGAACGGGTTTCGATCACAAGTAACAGCCTGTTTATCCGCTCCGCTGAATTATACATTTTTCACTGTGTGGGCTACGATGCAAAGTAACGATGACACTACGCGATTCTTAGAAGAAGAAACTTTAACGAGATGTATCGGTGCTGATTCCGTGAAGGTACTCACCAAAATCATGTTTGCGTACTTCGATATCGTGCGACACGGTAGGAAGACTTACCTGAAACAATAATTAGAAACATTGTTATTCGAAGAAAAATTTTTACTATCAAATAAATAATTTAGCAGGACATCGATTGACTTGAGAAATACGAAAATATATAGTGCACTTGGGTTAACTCGAATTAATCATCAACTGTACTATAAATTTTCTCAATAATTGCTGATACGAAAGGTTAAATAGAGAAATCGACGTCCCACTGTGCCCATCTCTCCGATCAGTCAAACAAAAAAATTGACTCGTCGAAAGAATACACGTGTTCATTATACAAATCATTCCCATTAAAACGTTGTTTTCTCGTCGAAACGTTCCTTTCATTGCTGTTCCCGTTCGCGTGAAGAAAAGACTTGGTCGCACGTCGCAAATACAGCTTTGAGCTATTATTACGCGCTCATTTACAACCCCCCCACCCTTCACGTCGGGCAAAGAACAAAACGGAAGCTCGGTCTTTTACAAGAAAAAGGTAGCTCAAGTTGGAGGCGAGCGGAGCCAAGCCGAGTCAAGCTAAGCCAAGCCAAGCCGCGTCGAGCCGTGAGCCGTTCTCGTCTCGGTTGATGTGAAACCGAGTTTTTTTAAAAGGCAACGTCATGCAACTATCAACGTGCATCGCGAGGCCTTCTCGTTTCTTTGCGTTTGTTCGGCTGGCCGAGAGACCGTGCACGCTCCTAACGTAAGGAACGATTGTTGTCGGCAATAAGGCCTGTCGCAATCGGAAGTTTCGTCTTGCAACCGCCGCTCGGCCGTTTCGCTTCGGTACGCCGCGAGAGCCAACAATCTTGCTCCAACGATTCACCGGAATCGACCTGAGAGACCCATCTCCACGAACATCTCTCAAAATCTTCCTAAGAATACTTTTCAAAACAACCGAAGTCACTTCGGATCGATCAAGAAACAATTTATCAGTCCAAAGTCACTGATAACAAAATTTCCTTGAACCCTTCGTTACATAAGGTTAATTAGAATATGAAATTCTACAATCCTTACTTTATCAGATAATTATTTTATCAATTGGTTTATTTCGAGCTTCGTATCGCGTACGTTTGTACGATCGACTTCGAGGGGTAGTTCATAGATAAGAGAATGGTAAATGAAACCGGCATCAAAGATGATCATTTTTGCATGAGAGATTGAAAGAATTTATGGGCGAGCAGAATGGAAACGGAAAGGAGCTAAATGCGGACAGTCCGTTACGCTTTTAATAAAAATCGTTAAACTCAAAATAGGCGTGCTCGATACGAGTTTAATCGGACTTTGCCCTGATTTATAAGCCAATGGAAAATAGGTCTCGGATCGTTAACCAGTCGGGAGTCCTTGAGCGTATAAGGCGTTTTATGCTGTGAGTATACGACCGAGGGAAAGTCGCAACGATTAGTTTACAATCTACCAGACACAACAGTCTTCAGCTAGTAACATCCAAACACGTTAGAATCAATAAAAAGAAAAAAAAAAATGATTTATAATTCATTTTCACAGTCTATCGATTGTATGAATACCTCATTTCACGTTTTAATTAAATGCTAATGAAACCGGTTACGTTGCTGATGATGCATAAGAATAATTTTTCAAGAGAGCTCAAGTGTTCTTATAATCTCAAAAGTAACAATGATTATAGAAATTTGTATAATAAATATCCCAAATTTTTTGTTTGATATCAAACACCTCACCACTGTACGAAAACAAGAAGAAAAGAAATCGTTTAAAAATCCAGAAGTTCATTATCGGAAGAAAGGCGCGAGTTTTGAATTTTGAATGAAAGCCCGCCATTCGGTATTCATCGAATAGGAAGAGCCGACACAAAATGGTCGATCGCAGCGCCACGGGGGGGACACCTTAGTCGGTAAAGTTGAACATTGACGATAACCTGGCGAAAGTTATCAACTGGTCCGGTCGATACAAACGGCCGTTTTCCAAACGTCAGCCAGCGTCATAAGATTGGTCCAAAGCTGATGTCGGCGTCGGCAGCGTCATCTGACGTGGCATTCGGTAGCATCGTGACGACCGGCCTTGCAAGGCTGCAGGCCATCGAACTCTTGGCCTACTGCCGCGCCACGTAATACGTGTATACGATGCGCGAGAACGAGGATAACCGGCATGGCGAGAAGGAAAAAGGACGTGCGATCCGGTGGGAGAGCTCTGAAAACCTGGAAGAGGGGTTCAGCAAGAACCCAGTGCCGTGCGACAGAGGTGTCCGACCACTCGAGGTACTCCGGCCACTCTAGACTCGAGTGGAGGAAATTTCGTTTTAGCGGATCAACTCGAGTATGCAATTATTTGAACGACACTCCTGATAAATTTGAAAAAATTCTATGTACCCTGGGGAACGGGTCTGAGAAATTTGAATATCTCGAAAGAGCTGAAAGATTTAACTACCTTCACTGTACCAATACGTGTGTGAAGATCATCAGAGATGTTGGAAATAGAAACGATCGATAATTTATGAATACACGTTTTCTTTTTATAGTATTCGATAAAGGAAACGCGTAAAACGTAGTATAAAGATTTCAGAAGAATTTTTTATAGGTACAGGATTTATGGATATTTGATGCGCCTCTACACCGTTCCTTAAGATTTGATAACTTATAAAAGTTGGATAAAAAATCCTTAAGTTTTATTTATGCTATGAAGATTACAATGAAAATACTAGATTATATAGTCTCTAACACAATATTATTATTCTGATGCCCCTGGGTCATTCGCACCCTCTATGCACCCTCTAACGTAACAATAAAACGAAGGGTTGTGGAGATGTAATTTAGTGGACGAGGGGGATGATTGTAACATCACTTGTATAATAAAATAAGTAAAACACTTCTAAATCCTAGGCAATCTACTAGCGATGTCTGGATCTACTGCAGCATTACCACAGTGAAAACAGACATCGATGGTCAGACACTACTGCGAACTAAATAATCACCCTATTACGTGGTGCAACTAATGCACCACGTGTGCAATGAAAATGCAAAACGCAGCCTTTCCCGCAATTATTTGCTGTTCGCGAATGTTCTACGTCATTCAGCTGAGTGGCATTCCTGTGACGCGTATAAAAAAGCTTTCAGTCAAAGAGGAGATCCGTTTTATAAATGGGGAAGCGGGTACGGTATGTTGGAAAGGGGAGGAAGTGGTGACGTCGTCACGAGGAATTTCATCATATAGCTAGAATGCAAGGTATCAGTCGGTTTTAAGAGCACCACGGGAGGCCAAACCGTGCCACGGTCGCACTTCGAAGCGGGGCTTCGCTGTCGGACGCACTTTTACCCTACATCGTAGTGTAAGCTCGTTAACGAGACGAATCTCGTGGGCAAACCTGACGCTTCTAAGGAGGAATTAAATTGCCGAGGTGCGAGTTACCTTCTCCCCATGGAAACTTCCACCCCTCTGTCGTTATTAACATTTCAACGCTGGCTACAGTATTCATGATTTTAATTTTTAACCTTTCACGTTATTATCTTCGTTTATTAATTACAGTTTGAAAATTAGTAATTTTTTTGGCGAAGAATAAAATTATAGATGTTACGACATGCCCTATAACAGCATTTCTAGAAGATTTTGTTATCTTTATAGCAAAGAGGATTCAATTTGTAGAAAAATTCTTTTTATGGAGCAATACTGACGAAGGCATCCCTCAGTCGTAAAAAGAGGGGTCAAGTTACCTGGGGAACGAATCACGCTATCCCCTTGGAAATTTCTACCCTCTGACTTTGATGTTTTATTCACTCACGCATTAAGATTTCTTTTTATAATGATAGACGACTTGGACATTTTTAGACATTGTTAGACATTTTTTTTTATATTAAAAAGAATTGCGTTATCACATTCTGAATCATATTTCTTTGATACAGTTAAATAATCACGCGAATGCTATCGAGTTTGATAGTCGTATAAAATTATAAATTTCCGTATGGAATATTCATGATGTGCAAAGAACTGCATATGTATGAAATTCTACTAGGGATAACGCCACTCGATTAAATGTAACCAGGCTGTAAACAAGCCTGATACACGAAAGTGCACTCTATTTCGATAGAATTTCCTCTTCTTCCATCTGTTTATGTCTATTTACTAAGCTACACTTGAATTGCTCAATGTTCCTGCTTATCCGGCTGTTTGATACGTCCCGAAGGAAATGGCGAGAAGCTACCGAACTAACCCTCGCAATAAAATACCGTGGAAACGTTCCATCGTTGTCTGATATCGATTAGAGGAATTCTTTCGTAGTTTAACCCTTAGCCATTAAACCGTACCATCTCTTATCATTCAGACTACGATTTTGAAAAAAAGGAACCCTCTCACGAATTTGCATCGCTTTGTGCTGAAATTTTAATAAACCAATAAGCTACACAAATAATTAGATTTTCTGTTCTCCAATTGAATACTGAAGAACCTTGCAAACGATATCAAACAATGGAAATTAAAATACACCAGATTTTTATTGAATGTTAATCATCCGCAGAGCACGAGTACCTCTTAAAGTACTAATTATTTTATTTCTGCAAAGAATTGAAGATGGATAAATTGATTTTCTTTATGTGGTAGAATATAGAAGAGTAAAATTATTCTGAAAAAAATTAATTGCATCGTTGAGCAGTTGAAAAGCAGCGAATCCTACGAAGTACTTCAATGATTTATTCAAATATAATAATGTATATTTCTTGTTATTGTTATATTATAACATAACTCAAAGGACTACCCATATTAATAGAAAGAAAAACTTGAAGGCAACTTCTGAAAAATGAAAATTTCTTCTGGAATTCAACGACGCAGTATGCCACAGGAGGGATAATTTTATCGTGGGCTTTAGCACGATGAAATAGATGCCAGAAATTGATAAACGAATAAACATCGACGGAATATATAACATGCATTTGCTCCGCGTGCCGGGCACAAACGGTTAATGGCAAAGTGCCTGACCTGGTAACCCTCAGACCCAAGCAGATGTACTTGCGTGATTAATGCCCGGACACGTTACTCCCAAGTCTCCATTCTCCAGAAAAATGGTGCACAAGAAACACGCGTATGATATAATTGTAACGTAATCTGTGAAAGCATTAATCAATACGAGAATGGGATAATTCATCAGCCTTCGGCGAGCAAAGACTCTGTTCGATGAAAATTAATCGTATTTCATAATTCGAAAAAAAAGCAGAGTCCGATGTGCATACATAGATTATACGTTTCTTTGTAGAAATAAAATTTCAACGGAGTGTAAATATTCTTATCGAAGAATTTCGCGAAAAGAAGCTTACCGTTCGTCGTAATTTATTTTCACGCCAACAGTACAAAGCTGCGCACGAGCGATTACAAAAATTCGCAAGGAACTGAAATTTCTTTTAATCCTCGGTATGAAAACTATTGCTCGGTCACGTTTATCGATCAAGCGTTAATAACGTTAAACCGCACAAATTGATGTTAATTTGAGCTTCGGAGCGGTGTAGCTTCAAACGCGAAGACTATAAATCACAGCCTTCCCTTTCTTTCAGCAACGAGGATATTTAAAAATCTGTGCTACCTTGATCGATTCGCCTAAATATGAAGGGAAGACTTTTTAATTTAGAAAATAAAAACGATGGTATCCTAAGTAATTTTTCAGTAGCACCAAAATACAGGGTAAGAACGTATGAATAATAAAGAACCGTGGTTTATTTCTTCTGAAATTATTCGCTCTACATTTGAAACCTTTGATTCAATTATTCACCACGTCTATTAAAAACAATTGAAGCACGCAATTTCCCTGCAGATATGCGCCAAAAAGTGTGCGAGTCAGAAAAACATGAACCCCGGTTTATCGCATATCAACGGTATGTGCAGTGCACGTGCGGTAAATAGCAAACTGGCTGACCTGGTAACCTGTAGATCCGCGAGATGTGTTTTGCGATCCCGGTATGATGCATGCACAGGTAGTCCAACGACACAGAAACGCTGACAATAAAGATAAAGCTGCGCAAATGTCGACAAAACCTTAACCTGCGACAACAGAGAGCCTTAAATAGTTGACGTGTCGCCGGTATCAATAATCATCGGACCGTGTCGATGAACTACGAGGTTCGTTAATTACTCGCCGGGACAGATGAAAATTAATTGCTCATTAAACGATAGTCGAACGCGATATCGCGGTTGGCGAACAAGAACGACGGGAGTCGAAATTGTTGATCCGGTAACAAAGAACAAATGAGAGAATAAATATTCCCTCGGTGAAAATAAAAAAAGGAAAAAAAACACAACGGATATCGTTTCGACTTCCGTCAAAACACGGATGAAAATAATTCATGGAGATAGAATAGCGGGAGAAAAAAGAAATATTTTGCACGGAAACGTCTCTGGTTTCCGGACGGTAGGATCCTCGAAAATTTGTTTGCCAGCGATATGGAAAAAACGGGTGAATCGTGGATTGAAAAACAGGAAAGGGGTGAATGTTTTTAAAAATTCGCAGAGACGAATGGGTACCGATGGAATGTACGCGCGTTAAAAATTAACGAGCTAGCGAAACGATCGTTAAAAGAACGGTACAAGCTGCTAACAAGACGTACGTGCATAGATTTGGCGTTAAGCAAATATTATTTTCACGACGCGACGCGTCCGTGAATAGAGAGAATAAAAAAACCCTCGATGGATGGTTAATGAACGTATTATGCACGTATTGCCTCGTAAATTTTCCCATGGTACCGGACACGAGCTGTAAACTGCAAAATGCCTGGCCTCCTAACCTCTAGACCCGGGAGATGTGTCTGAGAGAGAGATCGTGTTCGCGTGAACACCGATTCCTTTGAAGGCTTCCTTTTCCGTTATGCGTAATACGCGTGCATGACGACGCGTCTCACAGCCTTAACGAAACGATTAAAACGGCTCTTTTCACCCGCCAAAGCAGCGATGTAAATGTAAAGCTTGGATCTTTCCGTCTAAGTAGTCTAATTCTTTATCAACCCTTTCGCTGAAAATTGCATCCATCCATCACTCGATATTATACTTGAAAGCGTGTCAATTTTTGTCATACCTACTGTTAGCCCATGGTACCAAAGGTTTAATAACGTTAACTGTCACGGTGGAAAGACAATAATACGAACAGTTAAAAAATAACATGGTTAATTGTGATTCTATCACCCGCTGGTGACCCACACCTTCGTTGCAACCGGTTTCATTATCTTCCAAAGGGTTTCAACGCGTTCGCGATGAAATGACCAACCCATTACGATAACAAACTTGTCGCCGTGCTACCGCAATACAGTTAAGTAATATTTCGTGTTAGCGATTGGATTGATTCCTTGATAAACGGCGATTAATTTTTGATCACGCGCTAATTATCGACTGTCACTCGGTAGCATTTTTCGATAAAATGTATCCCATCCAACATATGCTTAATTATAATGCAATTATCTCTCTTCCATTTGAAAAATCATGATGATTGATTTGTACTCCTTTTGAGTTCGTTTTTATGGAATGTTCCGAGTAGTTGGCGACATTTATTCGTGTCGTGTAACAATGAATCGAGTTAATGTAAACGGAACTGGAGAATCTGGCGGGAATGGTACGGGAACGCGTACGATCCATTGCGGATCCCGTCTAGGCCCGAGGGATCGTCGATTTTTCCACGATTCGTCGAATTCACCCCGCTTCGTCCCGGTTGCACGTTTTCCCTTCCAGTCGGACGCGCCGCGCGCTTCAAAAGCGAACGAATGGTGAGACAGCAGCACGTGGTGGGTACTCGCGGATCACCGAAGTAACGGTGTCCGGTAACCGCGTCAGAGCCGGTGCTAGCGGTACTCGAAAGCGTTCCGTTACTCGACCGACAGATCCGCTAACGCGACTCGCGCGCTCCTTCTTACTCCTTCTTTGCTTTGCCCGGTTCGCTCCGGCCGTGCCGCGCCACGCCGGATCGCGCCGTGGGATGAGAAGCGTGCACGAAAAGCGGCGGCATATCGGCCCGCTCCGTCTCGCTGTACAACCCGCGAGACGAGTAATGGCCCTTCATTACGCGAACGACGCGACCAGCTCGTCGAATCGACCTCGAACCAACGTTTCTCCTTCGCTAATTCAACATTGATTTATCATCCCTTTCCTCCACACCGAGGATGAACCTCGCGTAAAGAGTTGAATCAACCGAACAGGATCCTCTGATGTCTTTCGACCGATCCTCTATGTCCAAAATTTTGTACCATTTAAGACAGGATGCGAATGTGAATAAAATTTTTCCTAACTACATAGCTTGATGTTTATGTTCATTTGGAGCCAAAATTACCCACACTCAAAGAGACAGAAAGTAAGTATATCTTTGGATGCTGATTTTCAGAGTGAACCTAATTGTAAGTTGCCTAAGGCAGCTCAGAATGTTTCATCGTAGATGATCGTAGTTCTGGGAAGATTGACTTCGCCGATCGATATGGTAATAGTGGATTCTGATCGTTCCTGATTTCAGCGAGGAGTGGCTATGCTGCGTGAATAGCATCGGTTATTCGAGTGAAAGACCAAACTGCCGTTCCATCGTTATCGGTTATCGTGAAACAGTTTACGTTAAGATGGTATCCGATATAGACAAGTCTCATACGAAAAACTACCCAAGTGTTATACTCACTTATTACATACACTGCAATTTTTATAGAATTTAAGTTATTCAAAAAGAGACAAATTATCATTAAAAAAAAAAAAAAAAAAAAAATTGGGTACGAAGGATTTGAACCGAGGACCTTTAGTTTGCGAATCATGTGTTTAACAACGGAGCGGATCTATGACTCGCAATCTAAAGGTCCTCGGTTCAAATCCTTGGTACGCAAAAATTTGTTTTTTTTAAGAATCTCTCAGAATGTAAGGAGTAACTAACTGTAATTATTAATATCTTTTAAACAATTAGCCGTCTGCCCCCCCAAAGGGGGTATAGGCGTGTTCAGCTCGACGAGCTCTACAAGCTGGCAAAGTTTCATTAATTAGTGAGTGTAACACTTGGGTAGTTCCCCTTGTCAGACAGGTTTTGTTTTTTTTATATAATTTCCAGTTGAACATTATTTTCTTATACTGTTTTATTTTTGTTAACACGTTAGCCGTCACATCGGTCACGGTTGACTGACAGTACGAATTTAATTTGATTAAATAATTAGTATCTTTATTAATTCACGTTTGAAATGATCAATCAAAGGAAAGAGAAAGATAATTTTGAATGATTGATGTGTCAAAAATATTTCCTCTTTTACATTCTGTTTAATCAATTTGATCTAAAAGCACGGTTAATTTGCATGTATAATATCGGACGGTAAAAATCAATTTGCAAATTGAATGCAAATGTCCGATTAACCTTATGAAACAGGTGAACAGGTGCAAATGTTTAATTACGAATTCGGGAAATTGAATATCTTCCGTCAAATTTTACATTGACAAGAGCAAGAGAAACAGAGATATCTAACCGCAGAGATATCTTTTCACTCATTGAAATCGATTACATCGCGACCAATCTACCAGGTGGAAATTAATTTCGTTAATTAAAGCGCGATGCGGTGTCGCACGAGTCGAAAAGCATCCCCCTGAACGCATTATACGTCCAACATTGATCCGTTTTAGCAGGATGTAATGGCCCTTCGTTACAGCTACAAAACGTGACCCCAACCAGGGAAAAAGAGAAGAATAACCCCGACCGTCGCCTTTCATTCGTTAAGCCTGTTGAAGTTCTAACTTCATCAAGCTTTTCTTTTCCAAGAGAGCTTACTAACGATTCACAAGATTCTCATACTGCACCTCAAACAAAGGGAATAACATCCTGCTCACTTTCTTTTTTTCAAAAATAAAAACCCATCTTTCACCTTTGGGGAAGAAAAATTTCATTCGAATAACCTTCGAATACAACAAACATATTTTTAAATGAAAAATGTTCACTCGAAGATCATTCGAATTAAGAATTCGAGACAGCTACGAAAGGAACCGTACGTCAAATAAAATAATTAAAAGAAAACTAAATTGAGATTCCCATAGATCTTAAATATAACCCTACCGGAAGATCTCGATCGTTTCCTATTCGTACCTGTGCCCGTGATCGGTGGCGATGCCAACTGCGAGCTGCTTATATCCGGCGGTTGTTGATTCTGTTGCGTTTGTTGCGATTGTTGCGACTGTTGCTGTTGTTGCGGACTGTTCGCAGCCACTTGCACGGTGCCCGGACTCGCCGCGCTTTCCGCCATGATTTTCACGTTTTTATCGTTCTATGCGAGCAGTCTTTTTTATTTAAATCACAATCACAACATTGCTGCAGCTCGAATAAAGAAGGAACGTGATCGATTGTATCGCAACGAGCCTCGACGTTTTCTGATTTTGCTTAATGATTTGTTAGGGCAAGTGGATGATGAACGTATTAGATCAGACACGTTTCGATCTCGTAGCTGGGAAATTTATTACGAGGCTCCTGTTTGCGAATAAGATTTTTCCTTTTTTTTCTTTTACGTTATTTCCAGGAGAATTCGTTGCCTTTGCAACGTGCTCGATATTGTTTATTGCTGTGGATAATTTTCTTCTTATTTTACGATCAGACTATGTCCGACGAAGGCCTGCACCAGCTCGTCAAGCTTTTACAAGAAAATTCATCGACGATCGTCGTGCAATCTTGTTTAGCGTCCGAGGGCATCACGGAGAGTTCGAAACGCGATCTGGATGCCATCTCTTCCGTCAACGAGATTAAAGACGCACTGTCAAGGGCTGCTGTACCGTTCGATCGATCGCGCAGTCGACCCGATTAAAGTTCGACGATTCGATTAAGTTGGCAACCTGCTGAACGGAAAACGTGGATTTATTTTCTTCTCAGTTTTCTTCAGCAGTTCCAAAGACACGCGATTCTTCGACGATCCTACTCTCGATGCAACGAGGATGTAAGACATCGAGGTAATCGTGGAACGATAAATATTAGAGGGTTCTAGTGTGTTTTATTCGCGCACGATCGATCGTTATCAGTCTGCGATTGATTGGCGAAGCGTTAACGTGATCAGGGAAAGGAGTGTTTCTGATGAGGTTGATAAAAATTTTTAAAGAAAAAGATACGATTAGCAATATCTTTGCTTATTAAATTCGTGTAAAGTTCTTATAATCATCGGAACGAAAAGGACAAGCGAAAAATCGCGATAAACGAAGGAAGCTTACGAGGTAAAATTTCTATGTTTCTCCGTCGATCAGTCGAGAGGAGGATATTAATCTGAGGCACTGTTTTATCGTATCGATCGGAACCGTTATCCGAATCGTCCAACTTTATCCTTACGAAAAGAGAAATTCCGCTCCCGTGACGAAGAGAAAGAGAAATTCGAAACAATGAGGTACGACAAATTCAAGAACAAGAGAGACACAACGGTTCGCGTCGGTCTCCGATAATCAGTCGAGAAGGCATACAATTTTAGGCACTCTTCACCTTGTATTATCGATACCCTAAATATACTTGATCAACTACAACAGAAGGAATTAAAAAACCATTACCCTGAACACGAGGCGCTTATCGTTAAAAAACACAAGTAAAAAAGTCTCGAAAGCGCAGTAACAAGCAAGATGTCGAAAGGCAAGAGGGGATAGAATCACGAAATTGTACAACTAGAAATCTCTGTTCAGTCGAAGTACCGATTGAAAAAATACTTTAGGCACTCTTCGTTTCTTAATTCTCTGTGTGTGGTTGACGGTTCACACACCTATCTGTTAGGTTATCCTCGAACTTTTACCCCCCCGACGAGGGTCGTGAGGGAATGGAATTACAAATGTCCCGGTAGCGGCACGCCAACAAACGGAAGGGTGGAAAAGGTAGAAATAGGGTAGCGAGGAAAGAAAGACGGCAAAGGGTAGGAGTAGAGCAGCGAGTCGATAGGTCAGTGGGTCTCGTTCAAAGAACGACTCTCTTCGATTCACCCGCGCGTTCGTACGCGCAGCTACATCGCCCCCTTGCCTTCTAAATACCACTTCCACCACCGGTCGGTGTCCTCTGATGTGCCAATTTAGCTATTCGATAATCCAACAGGGTAAAAGTAACAAAAAAAAAAAGAAGAGGGAACAAAATGGTGAGAGGAGGAACGTCGAGTCGATAGGTCAGTAGGTCTCGTTCAGAAAACTGTTCTCCGAGAGTGTTGCATCCAGTTCGCACTTTCGGTTTCAACGTTCCCTGGATAGTTAATCTTGACCCAGGTAATTATCGATGCTCACCGAATTACATGTCCCTCTTTCAGTCTCCAAAATATATATGTATACACACTAGACAGATTCGAGTCACGATACGTTTGTCCAGGAATTTTCGAAAAAAAAAAAAAAAAACAGTAATCGAATATTTTCTCCAAGCTCCCTCGTTGACAAGGGCTGTGTCCGTTCAGAGAGCTTTGACTTAGGGTTGTCATCCAAAGGGCGAATCGTACGAGTTTTCTGTGCGACCTTCGCCACGACTAATTCGGTAGCTACGCTTTTCGGTCGATATTCCGTTAACAACCAGCCTCGTCGTTCAACACGACGTCGTACGACGTAGGGAAACAATTCACGTTTCCTCTTCCATCACATTTCGCCTCCTTCTGATCGTCCTCGCACCTTATCTCGATTTTACATCGTACAGGTAGAACTAACGTGATTCCCTTTATAAACTGCTACCACTATCGCCAGTCTCGATCTGCGTTCACCAGTGGAACGGTAACAAAAAGTTCGCTGTCGAGTCTGACAGAGTTTCAATCATCGAGCGTACTCCATTCGCCTGAAGGTTTATCGCACATAGTTTTCTCGTGGAAGATCATTGCACCCACGAATAGTATCCACTCGATATCGATCATCGTTCAGTTCGGTCAGGTTTCGATCGAGGTAGCAGGACTCAGGAGCCGCCTGATTTCCATACTTCCTTGGATCGCATGCCAAGTCTCGGATCACGTTCGACGAAGAGGTTTTTCACGTTTCGTCGGAAACGAGTGTAGACCGTCGGTCGTATCCACTTGGCCTCGTGGGCTTTACGTCATTCTCGTGTCCGTCATCCTGGCTAGCTGGCTGGTACGTGACCGTTCCGTTCTCTCGATTCTGACAGAGGAACACAACACACGGTACCACAGGAGAACTACACTGTCACGAGGTTGTCTCGCGTCGCGGTTGATAACGCGGTTCTATGGATCGCCACACGTACACCTGGATCACTGTCGATCCTTTTTCGAGGAAGAAAACGAGCTAACGGTGATGTCGTTTCGGTGCCGAACGTCTCGTTTCGGCAATGCACTTCACGGGGAACCAGTGGCTCGAGCTTAAAACGACCGTCAGCAGATGGCAGCCAGTGTTGAGCCACCGTTTTACTACCACCCCGCCCCGGATTACACTGATTCATACGGGTCTTTTCCCTCGTAGATCGTCCATTTCGTAAACAACCCCTGCCAACTTATTCTGTCCACCGACACCATCCAGAGTCTCGCACTTTCTCGCATCTTTTCACGGCGAATTTTCTTGCGATCCCGTCGCCGATAGAAATTGCCCGAAATATATCGGAATGTTCTACCCCTCAGGGCCAGTGTAAGAGGGTGTTTCATTGGTTAAACGCGATTCAGGGATGAGACGCGCACGCGCCGCCACTGCGCGCTCTGGATAGTATTCGTTCGATCCGTTACCAGCCTGTATTCGTCAGCCAGATAGACTGTTCCGTCTTCAAAGCGATAAGGTTACCACATTCGTATCTTCTATCATTTTTACCCTTTCAACGTTGCTCTAATCAATTTCACGAAATTCGATCAGATACCATTCGTTCTTCGATTCGTTTCATCAATTTTTCATTATCATCAGAGCGTAGGATCGAAATCAAGGGAGGAAAGAAATGAAGGGGTTGAAAAGCTGCGAGAAGGATCGTATCCCTTTAAGGTGAGGTAGTTCTACAATAATATATTCGTTCCAACTGTGTGTATTTTTTGTTCCATTCGTATAGTAGGTCGCTGTGTTGTTGTTGCAGATCGATCTGCTCGTTGGTTTCCATAAAAGTGACTCAGAATTTTCATTTTTATTCCAGCATATCGATTGAAGTTGAATTTTGATTAGCTCGATAATATACAATTGTCATCATTTTTAATATATTTATTTCCCTTTTAACCAAAATTTTAAGTATTGTACGTGCTTTTTTACGAATCGAGGGAAGTTTAATTTATCTGTCCCAATTACTTCGGTTAGAACAATTGAGCTAAGGAAAACAGGTATACCATTTATCGGGTTATAATTATTTGCACGTAACGTAGAACGCTTATATTCCGTGTTTCATCGTGTCCGTGCCATTGAATTTATCGCTACCGTTATACCCCTTTCGACTGAATCCCCGCCTCTCGCCGTGTCCGTTTGAGTTAAAGCGTCGCTCGAGCCGACTACAAGCAAAGGCTACACACCGAATACACTCTCCTCGCTCTCTTCGGCCCGATACGAGCCGTTGCATTTTCAGAACGGTACTCCTAACTGTATCTTACATACGTATACATACGTACGTGTTACAGGTATATATACGTATGTTTCTGCTCACCTGTCGACGTCCCGCCTAAGCACCCGCGCATACCGATCAGAAAACAAGGGAAAACGACCGCGTCGATGACCCTAGACGAGATGACGAATTCTACGGGCTGAATTAACGATCAGTTCCCAGGGAATTCGAGGGAACCGTTTGACATTCGAATTCACACACGTTACACTTAGGCTTCTTTGAAAAAATAATTCTTAAAAGTCATACTTTCTATTTTTTCACGATCTCTCTACGAACTTCAAAGACTATCAGGTTCTAATAAATTTTTATTTCAATTGTACCGCGGAACAATTGTTATCCGAGTTTGATGATTATGAAAGATAACGAACTCCATTTCTCAAGATCCTCTTTATTAATTACGCGGTACGTTATACGTTCTAGTTAGATTGAATCGAATTTTCCGAGGCCTGGTTCAGGAGATCTACCGCAACACGTTCAGAACAAACATTAGATCGTTAGATACCTTGTTTGGAATCAATTTTTTTTCCATTCCACTGGAATGAAATTTGAACGCCTTTGAACGAAATATTCGGTAAGATGGCGAACTTGTTTGAGAATATAACGACACACCGGTGAATAAATCCCTTTCAGTCAAGAGTCTTTAATTCGGTACCGATTTATTCGTGCGCAAGCAGCAATCAAGGAGGAAGCGGTTACTCATCGTTCAACGATCTTCGCTGAATGAGACCAGCCAAGTCAGCATCGAGGAAGGTACAAACGTTGCATACAATTAGGGAACAATCGGGCATGCATTAAAATAACGATCAAAGATTAAGGGAGACGGCTTAAACCGTTAATCGTTTTCAGAATACCGCTTGAATGAGCTGCTCGGAGCGAAACACGGATCAAAGAGTATTGGAAGAGAAGAATGGTAGACAAAAGAAGAAGAAGAAGGAGAGAAACGAGTGAAACAACGTGTAGCGGATCTTCTACGCAGGTATATACGTAATGTACACGTACGTGCGGGTCGCGTGTAGGGATACTCACGTAATGTAGGCCTGTTCCCGGAGGTACCGTAAGACCTTGCTGTTACGTCACTAGAAGCCACATGATTAGGAGAAAAAGGATACCGACGAGAAGGGAGAACAGAAAACAGGAACCGTACCCTCGGGCTGCACGCATCTTCCTACTCCGTTCACCGATATTTCTTCATACTAATTAATTCCCTTTGTCTTTCATTTTTCTTCAATTTTCTTCAATTTTCTAATATTTTATTAATGGTATTGTACGTTTCAATCATTTTTCAGTGATCGCAAGTGGAGAAGACTTTAACAGTTTCTTGGAGTAATTAAGAAATGCAAGACTTTTCAACATAAAATTTTTGAAAATTTTTTAATAGTTCTTCGAAGTTCAGAAAAATGAAATTAAATGATTTTGAACACAATATTCACGTAATTAAAGTTTCTAATAATTTCCAATAATTGCAATTAATAAGATAGAGGGTTATTTGATTTTTGGAGCAACAGAACAAAATCTGAAAGTGACCATCCGTGTCTAAAATAAGACACACAAGTGGGAAGTTGTAATCGCATTTCTGCAGAGGTTGCAGTAAATTTAGAGGTGCGAATTGGGCTAAGAGATCGCGAGCTGAACTGTGTGTGCAAACAAACCTAACCCACTTCAATTTCCATCCATTTCTCGCTTAATGTCTCCATCTAATGTATTTACAAAAACCTTGATCCTTTTAATCCTGTTATCCTCTACAAACATAAATTAGTGCCTAAATAAAATATTCATCAAGAGACCCGTAACCCTAGGTTATCCTTTTTGTGACAACACTCTAATATGCAAATTTAACGATGTAAACAATAAAATATTCATTATTTCAAGCGTTACAAGTTTGTACGAAATATTTCGTTAGAAACACGAAGAAGCATATTTTTCAAGAGACACGCGGAACTTCCAAAATGGAATCCCGTTTGATTCGGCGAAACTGACAAAACGCTATACTGTCACACGTTTGCCAGGCATTTCGTAAGAGGTCTACGTTTATTTCGTCACGTACAATGACTGTTGAGCCTTCACGTGAAATCATCAGCCCTTCCAAAATCCCCTCTCCCTTTTTTACTTCCCTTCCACGGAACCACCGTCACCGACACGGTCCGCGTCCACGTGTTTCTATCTGCGGTCAGTGCACCTTGCTGCACGAACCGCGGCCATTTACCGAAGGTCCACGTAACGCGACCGTGCTTAATAATCTTTTCTCCCAAGGATCGTCGACCTTGCCGATGGAGCTAGAGAAAAACCGTGAGGACAAAGAGGGACGAGGCATTAGATGGCCAGAGATAGAATTTTTCGAATCGTCTAATGTTTCAACGGGGCCCATTAATCCGTCCATTCTTAGAAGAATAGTTCTCCCTTTCCAATACGATTAACTTGGAATTCATTGGAATTTAACTTTAACCGAAGATAAATTTCTCCTAGAATTTATGATGCATCGAGTCTAAAACTGCTTATCGAGTGTAGGATACGTGTCGAAAATGTCTGAGACAATGAAATTGGAGACAAAAAGAGTGCACGTGAGTACAGATCGTTCGTCTTGTAATTTGATACGAACGTCAGATCTTCGTGTCGATGACACGTGTTAATGGAATGTTTAACTCGGCTGACAACACGGAAGTGCATATGAAATGCAGTCGCTGATCTTGCATCTTATTTTTCATTGTGTATCAAAAGATGATCATCCTTTTTCTTTCTTAAAAAATATTACCTTATCTTGTGTTTATCATCGATCAAAGAAAAAAATAGTATTCCGTAAATAAAACACGTAATATCGCCATTGACATTGACATTATTTCCTAAGCTACACCCTCGCAGTTAACCTATTTTACAATTCACCCTTCGATCGGCACCCTCTTATGTCAACCCTATTTTCACACCTCTCTACAGTGTCCTAATCGTGACAATCCCATTCTTGCGTGTCCTGCCGCATCTTTGCGAAGTCGAGCATGTCGACGAGCCCTGTCTACTCGCAGCTAGATAGAAATACCAACAGGACTAGGAGGAACAAGGAGAGAGAGGAAGGCGAAGGGAAAAGGTGGAGGCCCTAGGAAGAGACTCAAAGGTTCACGGCCGGGTGGTTGCTTTAAATCAGGCAGGTAAGGTGGTTTGACGGGGAAGAGACATCACTGGCCACGTGGTGGCTCAGGGGTCATTGTCCTGCGGCCAAGCTTTGTCGAGGTGAATCGGCTCGGGAACCGGGTACTCGTTCAAAACTTCCCGCTGCTTTTCGGCCCTCTTACAATGTGTTAGAAGGCCGCGTAGCCTTTTGTCGATTTACATTAGATTTCAACCGGCCATGTTACGTGAAACAGGCGCATGTGTCTTCCTGTTTCCAGCTAAAGAGGATGTTGGCTTACCGATATCTGAATGTACTAAGCTTTTAGTTTCTTCGAGTAAATAAATGAAAATTCTATTTTTTGTAGAACCGATAATAGACCACGTATAGCAAGGCACAGTTCAAATTTAATTTCAACCCTTTTTCTATTGACATCTTATCTCCCATCAGTCTATAAAATTTATAACATATTCGTTTTCGTTTTTCGGCTCGATTTTGGCCGCAAATACTCTTGCTTTCGTATCAAGGATCCCGACTGTTCAGCGTCGAAATTCCTGACCAATTACGGCTAGCATTATCGCCCGGCCACGGATAGTGGAACAACGCCCGCAGAAAAATAAAAGCCGACCTGACTGTAAATCTTTTTTCCCGGACGAGAGATAGAGAGGGCATCGGTGCTGTAAGTTTCGGCCGTGCCGAGGACGAACAAGCAAGCCGAACGAGCGAACGAGCGTGTAGCACCTGCGGTCGACGACCCTTGCGGTGCTATCGAATACCTGCCGACACGACAATCCGCTCGTTTGCTCGCTCGCGATCGCCTCGCTCTTTTGGTGGGCCATCGAGCACTTCGTTCTTCGAGGCGTGCCCGAGTATCGTCATCGCCCGAACCGGAAAAGGAAAATCAAAGATGGACCGTGGAACGACCAGAAAATTGAATTTCAATCGTGTCCAATCGTGAACAATGATACCAAAAATAAATCAATTTCATACATCTGCATCGTATCGAGATGTTGCTCACCTGAGATTTTAATGATACTTCATTTTTCCTGAATAATGAGGAAATTTATGACGATTAAGATTGACGCGCAATGCTTTATATCATGGAATGCTGAATTGTCTATTTTCTTTTTGAATGTTGATTTAACAGAATAGTTGATGCTAACTGACGCAGTGAAATTGGATATCTATAGTCAGACGTACGTCTGACGTGTGAACTCCTGCAATTATGTTGATTCATGGTTTGTAAAATTAGAATTGATAAAAAGAAATATAATTTCTTTTCTGTAAATGTCAGAAGCAAATTGAATTATTATTCAGATATTTGATAGAAGATACTAAATGTTCTTGATCATGATGAATCACAGGACCGCGCGTGTTAACGCGTAAGTAGATCCGGTGAAATCGGATTTGTTCTCGATTACAAGCATTACCTCGTTAATGCGCAATTAAGTTGCATCAATTTTAAATTAGAACACGCTCCGTTGTGTGGTGGTTTTCGAAAGTTCTATCTCGCTTGGAACACTAAAGGAATCATCTACTTCTATCCAAACTACTGCTATTAATATAAGAAAATCCAATGAAGATTGATATTGAATATCAAGATTTAATCAAAGTGGATGTTTAGCAAGTTGATAAAATTAAGGTTAAATGAATTTACGGTGAGATTCTAGCCAAATCGAGAACTGTCACTCTTATTCTTCCAATAAATTCAATTTGCTTTTCTACGTTGATAATTTTATTACAAGCAATAAATAAATCCTGAGAATTCTAATTGATCGTGTTGCCAGCAAATGTACACACAGTTGAGTTCAACGAACTTCATCTCGATCTCCTCTCTTCGAGAAGCTGAATTAACATCTAACGAAAACCTTGAAACACCTCTACCCTTTATAAACGAGCTACGATCAAGATTGGATGCACATAGCAGATAATCCCGCATAGTTAATGTTGAAATGATTTAAAGCCTATGAGGATGCTGCACCGAGTGAAAGGATTCTGAACATTCAGATTTTGTTTACCCGTTCGAACACATAAATAACGTTGCCGGATAGTTAAAATGACAATTGAATTCCCTGATGGTACCATCACTTTCGTAACAACAGTCTTTAGCATTCTTCGTGGTGATCTATGCGGTGATCTCAGTCCTTCAACTACAACGGCCATCACATGTATAGATCGTTGAACCTGCGCTAGACCTTTCCCTTGTTCAGGTTCAAAAACCCGTATCAATCTCCGTGTTAGCGGATTATTTTCGCCGGGTGAATCATAATGAAGGCATAATGATTGCGCGACAAGAAAATAATTTTGTTTGCCAAATTTCATTTACAACGAGGTATCTTTATTTTTAATTAACTACCATTTTAAAATACTTCTATTTCAAGATCTAAACACTTTGTATAGATAGACAACCTATTTGTAATGAACCGTACTAATAAAACAATTAAAAACAACACCCATTGTCAGTCACTTCTATTTCCTCTCATTATACATGACTCATAACGACTGTCCCCTTCAAAGCGATCTGAGAACTAGCAGAAAAGTCCTTGAATCATGGTAGCCCATGGTATCGATCAAGTTCGCTAGATCGTTGAACCTAAACTCGACCTTCCTCTCTGTCGTTTAACCGAATCGATATTCAAGGCCCAGCTCGAATAGATCCAACTATACCTTCGCTCGGGCCAGTATCGCGAGAGTAGCATAGACTCGAAGACGTAGAGGTGTCGGAAGAGGCATGGGTCCACGGTGAGTGGATGAAGAACGGTGGGGAATATTTGTAGGGGGAGTAGGAAGAGAAGACAGAGGGGGAGTAGTAAGAAACAGCTGGTGGGTTGAACGAGCCCGGAGTTCAATGACTGGAGAACGAAGGAGCAAGCCGGGTTTCGAGTTAGGTAGGTAGGTAGGTAGGTAGGTAGGTAGATAGGTAGGCAAGCGGGAGAGACACGTTTACCTGCGTAGACCCGTTCGCCTGTCGCCGCGGATACGGGAGTACGCGTGTTAAAATACGCTCCGTGAATCCCTATGCAGCACATCGTTCACGCACGTAACGCCGACTTTCGGAACCGAGCGGATTCCGCGTGACTCACGATTTCCCTTCTTGGCTCGTTTTACGCTGACGCGGAACCGAATTACCGTTGCCATCGCAAATGGCACTGGCGGTTCCTTCGATTTTTCTTCGAAAACGATGATACCAGCCCGCGTCAGCGGAGTTCAGATCTTTGTCTCCTAACGTGGAATGTCATTGGATCAAGAACTTTGTTCTCAAGAAAGATTAAGATTAACTCTCAAGAAGAAATCATTTTATGGAGCACAAAGTCTTTCGTATTCCTGCCCAAACGCGTTCGAAGGGGACACCTAAAAATGCTCTGACAATTTCGTCACCGATCCTGTTAGCATGTGTATTGTATGCGTGATTAAGACAGGGTGGGGACTGTTAAAATTCGACGTAACGACATTTGCGAACGGGTCGCTTCGATCATGTTGCCGCCATAACGGTACTATAGAACGTAATTTGGGTAGAGCCACCCAACGACTTATACAAGCTCGGTTCATTGCCTACTATCTCCCTTCCTGCGCCTCCTCCAACGCGACCCACTCCTTTCATAGACTCCTTTGTTCGGAACCAAGTCACGAAAGACGAAATCTATTTTTACAAAATCGAATTTGCATAATGATCGCAGCTGGTTAAATTTATAAGCCAGCTAGATTTAAGAGGATCAAAAGTTCAACTTGGAAAGAGAAAGAATCTCGTGAAAGTCCACCCTTTCGTCAGCGTCGTCCGTCGCGTCTATTCCGGCCGATACAGTTCGAAATGTCAAGTTGGTCATGAAGAAACTCTTACGGGATTCAGAATCGAGATTGCGGCATTCCAAGCCGACCTACCTACACGTCTGTAACGACGCCCGATGTAACTCACGTCTACGTAAATAAGTTCGTTCACGTTCGAGGTAAACGGCTATCTATCGACGTGTGTACAGAGTGGACGTGAATACCATTGATGGTACCAAAGTCAAGAACCACGGGAGGCTCGCTCACGTATCTTGCACAATATCTTAGGAGAATTCATAAAACCGTGTCCCATGTAACAGAGCTTCCGCGTGACGTATAAGTGAGCCAAGAAGATGAAGAGGAAGAAGAAGAAGAAGCAACAGAAGGAAATGGTCGTTCGTCAAGCTTCAAATTCATTTTTTCTCGAGAAAACAAGCAACTATCGATGTAGGTACCGGCAGTCCGTCAAGTCTGTGCTTATGTAAATGACGAGCGACGGGCGAAGGTACTTTAACCAGCGCGGAATCCGGACTTGACCGGCGGTGGCATCGCGGGTACCACGAAAGTACCTGGTGAGACAGCGAACAAATGCGTGTACGTAGAATCGTGTTGGAAGCTGGTGTGCGTGAACCGGCCCGCGTGTTAAAGCCGTACGTGTACGCCGGGTTCGTCGACCTTAGCTTTTGTTCGTGTCCCAAGTGGCGAGCGCCCGTCGACGCGTTAGTTCGAAAAACGACAGTGGGCGCCGGCTCCCAAGTCCAGAGCCCGCGTCAGAAACGAAAATCCACTCCCATCGTCCGGTTAGGTAATCGATCGCAACGCCCTTACGTTTACCAAGGTCTTTGCCACCTGTCACAGGAAGAGTATCTCGCTTTCCTACCTGCTTTTCCCCCTTCCCTCGTTCCACTCGACGCGGTTCCTCTTTCTCTTTCTACGCTCCCTACCATATCTCTGTCTCTTCGCTTTGATCCCCTACCGCTTCGCTAACAGCTCTTTCCCTCTATTTCCCTCGAGAGTTTCCGTTTTTCCTCGATAGATTTCACGAGAACCGGAACGTGATGTGTCGGCTTTTAAACGAAAATCCACGGTTACGCCATTTTCGAGAACGACCGATCGATCAGAAGGGTCGATGATCTCGCGGTTACGCGTTCACGAAGGTCGCTGAATAATTCGTGCAACCGAGAACCTCTGTCCGATGTGATTCAGTCGATTTAATTTTTCAGTCCCATCCCGTCCTTCTTCTGCATCCTACGTGGAAACTCTTGGCTACGAGTTTTCCAACTCTCAAGGTGTTCGCATGGTATAATTGATTTTAAAAAATTCCCACCAACTTTCAATTTCCCTTGGCTCCCTTTTCTTTCTATGGTCTAGAAGAGTACTAGCTACTCTAGGAAATACGACTGCCGCCTTGTAACGACGTTGTCGTAAAGCTTTCGACGATCACTAAAAATTGAGGATCTCCTCGAAAACAAGGGTTGAACGATAAAAAATATAAAAAAATAGGAACATACGATCGACGCGTCTAGGAACCAGAAGAGCCTCGCTGACTGACCCGCGTTCCTTGTCAGTGTGTTACTGACCTCGAGTGACCCTGCTATCGCGACCGTAACTCTCGCCGTATACTGTTAGCTTCCACAAATATATTTATTTCCCTCGTAGGTCAACAATCCTACGACATTACAGACTAGAATGAAATAACCCTTTGATAATCATCAGCTTATAATTTTCATACGATTTTTCATTTCCTATCTACGATGCCTCGTTCAATGCCCTTAACGAATTATTTACGAACTTTGTATCGTGATTCATTTATACGAGCAACGGTTAATATGCAAGATTAATAATGTGCAATTATTTGACTGGGAAAATTCGATGAATTATTTAAAAGCGTCAACGATTTACAAACACGAATTAATTGACCGTAAATTTAATTAAAGAAGAAAAACAGGTAGACGAATCGGACGCTCATCTAATCATCAGTGTGTTACTGACCTCGAGTGACCCTGCCATCATGGCCACAACACCGCGTACTGTTACCCCGTGCAAATGTATTAGTTATTCAAGCCGCGTGACGAACGTTTCGATCTGAACCGTACGAAACACAGATTCGTCGTTCTTTTTTAGGCCCATCGTCAACGTGTTGCCGATTTTCGGCATACGAAATTACCGGCTGACCTCGCCATTCTGATGTGAATGAAAAATCAACGAGGTACATCATTCTTGCGTTGATTACAAGAAAAAATGAGAAAAGATAAAGACAACGATCTTTGACAGCAAACATTTTTGTTCAACGACTCACCTCTTATGGTGCTAGGCATCTTGTCCGAGATCACATATCCTGATATCCAAAACGAGAGATTTTCGAGAAATCACGTTCGAAGCGGATTCACACGTCGTTTCTTACTCCACTATTTTTCTTTTTCACTGATTCCGTATTAATCACAATCTAATATCGAAACCGTGTTTCTCTGATTCCAGCACTGAATCAACCGCACCGACACTCTAATGATTATTTTTTCTTTTCTTTTTTTCGAACCGCGAAGCGTCGTCGTTCACGGTCTTACCTAGAGTCAAACGACGCGCTTTCAACGCGCATTACGACGCCAACCGACGTCGTTTTCGCACATCCGCGGCTATCGTAAGTGTCAAGCACGCTCCATCGATCGACAATCTTAACTTTTCTTCTTATATTCATACGTCCAACTGTATCTATACCCTTCCTTCCCCTTCTTTGTAACCGGATCGACGACTCAGAGATTTCAACGATCCTCGTCACGCTTTTGTGTCTTTTGCAAATTCACGAAACAAGATTTATCTTCCAACAAATTAGTCCTCGAATCGATCAATATCAATTTTATCGAACACTTCAGTTAAGAATCTCAACACTGCAATTTTGAATGGACCACCTGTTTCCGATATCCTGCAGGACGCGTTCTTCAAGGTGTACGAATGAAATCTTTTTCGAGATCAAGGAAATCCGATTTCGTCACGTTATCTAGGCTTCACCGTGCTTGTCGTCGATGGTGGCGGCGACTCTTCAACGATGGTACCGAAAACCCACTTGTCAACGGTGCAACCGTGGCCCAAGCGCGTTGACTTCCAGGTGTCAATGAGGAATCGGTCTTATCAACACAGATTTAAAGTTATCATGCGACGCGCGATGGTAATCAGAAGCCGATTAACCGGGTGGACACTCGGCCCGATTGGATGCACCGTGTTACTGTTCCAAAAATCTGGATCGAATCTCCTCGGACATAAGACGAAAACGTTTCTTGATGCGATTTAATCGGGTGACGTAATCGGTACCAAAGATTCCTTCTTTCCACAAGATGTTCGATGGTTCCTTCGAGTTCGCGGGCCACGAGTGACCGTGTTCCGTTTTGTCCTCTACCTGTGAACCAAGGTTCGGCGGTGGTCCGGTGGTGGTAGCCGGTGAGTGACTCTACCGTGGCGCAGAGATCCACAGGTGCTCGCACGGTGCCTCGTACCCTTACCACTACCACCAACCCCCTCCCCTCGAGCCTACTGTACTCGACTCTTCCGCCTCCACCACCTTCTCTCTCTCGTACCCCTACTCTCCTTCGACGAGCCTCTTCAACATAGTGGTATAGTCGTATAGTCGTCTCTCTTCCATCCCCTCTCTCTTTGTTTCGCTTCTTCTTCCTTTTCTTCGACCACCTTCTTTCTCCTTTTTTCACTTCCCACCTTACCCTCCACCGCTTCTTCTTCTTCATCTACTTCTTCCGTCGTCTTCCTTCTCGTCCCTTTCGTCCGGTTTTTACTTATCCCGAGGCTCCAGCGATGCTGGCTCCGTTTCTTCAAGGTATACACACCAGCTTTCTTCCGCGACCAGCTCGTCACTCGGTTGCACCGTTCACCGTTATTCGCCTCGTACGGCACCCTCTTCTCGCATTCCTCCCTTCTTCTCCCTCGTCCACGGTACCACGGGTTCCCCGTCTGATCCGCGACCAGCAGGATCTGCACCGTAACCCCCGTTTCGCGATCGTTTACTTCGGCCGGCGGGGAATGTCGTTTTGAAAAGGGAACGCGTCGACATCGACGGAGATGGCGGTAAAACCGTTTTCACGAGAGCCAACCGGCTCCGTATTCTTCGTATTGTACGTTCAGGAACACGTGTTTCCGGATCAGATGCCTCCTCGTCGTTTTACAGATCGCAAACATTTTCTTTCAGGCCCCCTTTCGTTTCGCGGGCTATCAATTCCGGCGGTCGGTTAATTAAACCATTCCGAGCGGAGTTAATGATTCCGCGATGGGATTAAAATTCAGACGCCTAACCGCGATGGATTTTTCGAGTCAACGCCTCGACGGTGTACAGTTATTGCAAAACAACCATACGATTCTAAAGAAGGCCACGCTGATTACCGACTAATTCCGAGCGTGCATCGTTCCCTCTAATGAATTGTTCGCGCAATGCCAATTAGCCGCGTGAAGAATCTTAGCGGTATCAAAATCATGCACTGCGAAAAAAAATATGGAACGAGACACGCAGATTTCAATCTAAATAAGCTGTACACCTTGCCCACGGGGTACCGTGTTACAGACAGTGCGCACCTCACCCCCTCCTCTCCACTTTTCGCCTAATCATATTTTACCTAATCGTTACATCGTTGAATTTTATGACTTCATTTTTTAATATGATCCGCATGCGTTTATTAACAACGCATGGAGAAATGTATGTAGAGATAACTAAAGAGACAGACTATTTAAATATAAATTGGTACCCTTATCGTCAATTAAAAGTAGCCATTCCATTCACGTTTTAGTAGATGTAAGCTATGTTATCCAATTAACAATAAGAGAAAAATATTATTCGGTGATAAGGCTTCCAATTTTTTATTTCATATATTCCTTGCACACCTCTTAATTGATCATAGGAATATTAATCATACGACACCTTGATTATCGAAACATCATCGACAAAGTACCCTACCGTCCCGGAAGTCTGTACATCCCGGAAGAGCGTGTTAATATCAGATCCGTCGAAGCAGTTCGTTTGATCGTTAAAATTAATTTTGATTGAACTAATATCCGCGTGGCAAGATATTCAACAAATCCGCAGATTTGCAATAATCCGAAGAGCCGAGGAATCGCTGAGGCCAAGCCTGACTGCCTGCCGGCCGAACGTGAATATTCCGATGGTCATTGACCTCGGCCCGGTCTTTGGCGCCGAACCCAAGGCTAGCTTGCCTCTCGTAAGGTGGGAGCTACAGGTATTTAGTTGTAGAACGTTGTGCTCAGCGATTTTCGACAAAATCCTTTGTCGATAGAATTAACAGATCGTTTGATTAACAGCCGGCCAATCACTTCGCCGCGAGTGATCCTCTTCGCGAAGAAAAAGGCAACTGGTGTCAGAAAATCCATTAGATACAATTGATCACGCTGGATATTCCTACTTTGTTCCGATGAAATTGCTATTCTAAGATATCTTCGGACCGTTAGGTATTCGTTAGAACGTGTTCTTTTTTTTTTTTTCGTTTTGGAAATTTATTGACCATGACGGGAATGTTTCTTGTAATTACAGATCGAACGTACCATATGGTGCTGATTTTGTAATCTTCGATTTCAGAGTGTGAATAGTATAAAAGATTTTGATCTCTTGGTTTTTTAACACTTAGATGGGTAATCATAGGTACCCAGATTACTTCTAGAGATTTCAAATTAAAAATTTTTATGATAGAAAATTCTAATTTCGAACATTGATCGATGATCTCCCGTCTCGACTACGATAAAGCCGTCATAGTTTACGATATAACCGGAAACGACCAGGAAGCGACGATCGATTTTAACCACGTTCAACCCCATTAGGATCCCATTCTATTATATTGTCCGATTCATGGTTACCTCTGTTTCCTCTCATCTTTTTCGTACCCTGTTGCTTGTAATTTCTTTTTTAATCCTTCCTTTCATGACCTCCATTAATTCACAGAAGAGTCTATAGATTACCGAGTTAATTTTTCGTTCTATTCAACGGTATTTCGGGACGTGTTTCACTTCCTGTCGTTGAAAGGACATTCTGGCACAGCGTAATTACCGCTTTCCTATTCTCACTGCGTTCTCCTCTTTAAAGAACCGAGCGAACGCTGATAAAGTACTTTGAGAACTATTGTTCTAGCCGATCTTCAAAATTTCTCAGCTGTTTAAAATTAACCGCAAACAACTTTCCATAATTCTTGGAATATTATTTTCGCTTGCACCAAACCCTTCCAGTTTGTAATCCGGTCCAGCTTCTTGCCGTCCGATCCTCTTGCTCGCCTACTTAAACGACCAGAAGAGTTATTCTTCCGCTGTAAATATCTTCCGCATTGTAATCCGAACGACATGATTTTGACTATCTCTCTGCGTTTATACTCCCACGTATCTTGCTAAAAATAACCAAAGTTCGTCTTCCTTTCTTCCTCTTTCCTTCTTTCTTCAGACATGTTTACCTTTCACGATGTACAGATAAAAATCTCGCAGCATTCGAAGCTTCGAAACTAAAGTTTCAATTTGAAATTGAATTCGAGTCGCATAAATTTGTTCCCGTATCTGCTCGTATTACTTGAGCTATTTGTATCTTCAGATTTCAAATTTCTGTCGAGTTTAATCGCTCGAATTCCTTGGCGTGGAAAATGCAACATAATTGCTGCTGATTTTATCGACTAGAGGATTAAATACAATACGTGATGCATTCCGAACATCCAAAACCGTACGATTGGAAAGGTTTACCAATCGTTCAAGCGTGACGAAGAAGTCGAGCGTATCGGCGAAGTGATTCGCGGTCTTTTGGATACATGGTAATTGTTCCATTGCAGGACAACAATGAAGTGAATTTATAAACGTACTGGGTATTTAGAAAACAATTGATATGCTTCAATTTTTATTTAATTATTTTGCAAATCAAATTGCGAAAACGTCGAAGTATTAAAGAATTGAATGAACTTGCTCAGTAGCCGGATGACAAGATATCAGGAAATTAATTCTTCAATGATATGAGATAGCAATTTCGAAACACTGTTGGCTCGAATAATGCTACGTTGGTTCTGGTAAAGCTCAAATTACATCATCAACTTCTCGAAGTGCTGCTCCGTGCCATCATGTCTCCATCTAACAATCAGAGTCAAGAACCTGGAGCCTTTACTTCGACATTTTGTCCGCGGAAGGTACTTCATCTTGCTTAGAATAAAACTAACGTCCTAATGTGCGTCTAGATGCGTCAACGTTCCTGTACACACGTCGTCGCACCATAGGCGTAGGTGTTGGTTAAATGGTTAGCCCATTGTTTGTTCAACCAGTACGAACATTTTTAATATCGGACACTGATCTCGAGTTTCTGCCGCGTTACACCGTGAACGCAACTGATTGTTGTAGCCCGCCTATTGTCCCCTTTATGCTCCTTACAATGCTTAATTTCATTGATCGATGATCGATCAACAGAGTCGTTAATAGACGGAAATACCCGACTTTTCTCGTTTCAGCCTGGGAACGCGATTTCTACACTTTAACCCTTTACACGATAATTATTCATACGTGAGTAACACTTGAATTCCCATTGAAATTAAATGATTATTCATATACGAATGACGCTTGAATTTTCATAGAAGTACAATGACTATTTAATAAAAAGTTCTTTTACTCGTATAGCTAATTAGAAATATCCCTATTAGGTACTTGAAATCATAGAAGATAGAAGTAACATTTTTTTTGTGTGTGTTAAGAAACATATGATTGTAGGCTCATTAAGCGACTGAATCAATCAAGGTGCCTGGAACCGAATTATTAACGTGGGTCACCATCAAAACCAGCTGACGCGGTAAGTGTGAAATTGAATTACATTATCGATGACCCTGCTAAATTACCGGTCTCGAAATTGACCGTATGCTCATCATCATTCTACTGTTACTTTAATCGATTCATGTAAATATCGCCTCAAGTGTTCAGTTTTCTTTTCTGCCTTCTTGCTTCAGAAAGATTTATGAAGGAAATAGGAAACGCTGTAATTAATGATCTTGTCGACTTACTAATTACCTGTTTCCTATCAGATGATATAAATTGTGTTTCCATTTAATAGGTATCATGCTTTATTGCCCCTTCCTATAAACTCGAAAATTCTTTCCATTGACGATCTGATTTTATTTCGCGACGACTTACAATTTAATTATAATACTTCGGAAGCTTAGGGGCTCCGAGGTCTCTCCATTAAACCCGCTGTTCTGTAGCTGGTATGTTTACGATCGATGGTACACGTGGGCGTGCAACAGAATGAAAGTACCGGTTGCAGTTTGCAGTCAGCAGGGCGTGATGCATCAACAGAATGAACTTTGCCAAAGTTGAGGAAGTCAGTGACATTGGCCTAAGGAGATATCCGATTTTCAATGAAACTTCAACTTTCAATTTTTCAAAATTATAATTATATAATTATTGAACTGAAGTTATTAAAAAGAAGTAAATTTGCTAAATTGAAAATTAATTAATAAGTGATGCAAAGCAGAACCCAAGTAGATACAGACAGAATAGTCAGACATATCCTAATACGTATCACTCAAGATATTAAAGATTCCTTTCCTAAGTTACCTAATTACTTAGAAATGCTTAAAATTCCAAATGAAGAAATGACAAAATCTAAGCTGCGAAAATGCACAGAAGACACCGAATGCGACTGTCACCGATTGAAAGAGGAATCATTCCCAGCCCCCTGGCCACCCTCTTATCCGTGCATCAAAACACTCGATGACGAGTATGTGTGGGGTCGATCAGGCATGTGGGTGTAGGATAGAATAGAGGTACCGGACGCGGGTTATACGAATACCGCGCGAGCGAGCAAACGAACGGCTTGCAACGGTAAAACGTAACCGTTGTGCCCCCGACTGCGAGAGGCCGTCGTGAGAGCGGTTTGGAGAGGGATCCTGATGATGTAAGAGAGAAAAAGATAGACAGAAGGGGCCGATAGTGTGTTACAGAGTTGGTAGGGGAAATCGACGATGTAACACTGCCACATAGCGGTACAGCATCCCCACCGTCTGTAAAATCATCCTCGGAGGTTCATGGACACTCGTAATTCGTGGCTATCGGCGCGTACGTAGCCGATTTTCTTTTTTCTCCCGGTGTCTGAACGTTTCTTTCTTTTTGAATTTCTATGGAACACCGCCGACCGGTATTATCGTGCAACAGAGAACCGGTACTCTCATACCGGACATCTTATCTATTAAAGCAGAGTCGATACATTGATGGCTTGTTTTCTTCTATCACCGATACACGCATCGAGTCGTGCATCGTGCTCTTTGATCGCGATGAATCATGCAATTTTTTTTAACCGGACACTTTGTCCATTGAACGTAGGAAGTCGGTTGCCTCTGCTATCAAACGACCATCTCTTGACTTTACATTCATTTCTTAAGAATTTTGTAAAAAAACCATCACCCTATCTTCCAAAATAGTGGAAATTCTAAATTAACCCTCGAGAAGTTGACCCAGATTAATTATAATTCAGAGCTATTGAGATAATTAGGTAGAGACCAGGGTAGGCCTAGACCACCCCCGGAATGAAAACTACCCCAACCCCTTTAGAAATGATTGAAATAAATAAAGAAGGCATCCGTCAGTTCCTAAACTTGCAATATGTAAATGCACCAAAATGCATTATGCAATGCACTATCACTATCTCAATGATACAGGTAATTTTTTAGAAAGACGTTTACAATGTCGAGAAGTTTCACTCCTCCATTCCTTCACAAGCGTGTATATCTTTCAGAAATAAAATTTCTGTAATAAATTTTGATGATTCTTAGTGCATCCTCTCGTTTATAGTACCTACGGTGGATAGTTTCAATCAAGACGATCGTTGGAATTCAGTTTTTTCCCTCCCATTCGTTCCTCAGATGCAGTGTAACCAATAATAACTATGGAACCGGTATTTTATGGTAAGGATGCTATGCATTAAATGGCTCACGAAACGATTATTTGTTTCCTCTTACTACCCCTGATTTATATCCGTTCGCGCATAAAGGGAGCCATAAAATGGTGTCGAACGATTGGGAAAATTGCTTAAGTTTCACAGGCACTCCGGGAAACGCATGAATGGATCTTATTGATGACTCTGACACTGCCTATCAATAAAACGAGCAACACAAGTCAGATAAACGATTGTAAAGTTGTAAATAACACAAAAGCAACGAGTAACGGTGCAGTTGAGTAGTTCTATCAATTATTTTACAAAGTACAGAAAAGCATAAACCCTTTCGGTCTTAAATCGTTTCAATAACATAATTAAATTCTGTAAATGTTATTTTTATAATCAAAACACTAGAGTACACGTTTCATAGATCCGGCTCACGATTGACCTGATTCCATCGTTCGAAGCTTAATGCATAATCATCGATACATTAATCAATGTTCAATTAACAAACATAACTAAACGTTAAATCAATATTAACTCGAAACATTACAGAAGGATCCATTTCGTATTCGCGGGTGGATACAGTAATAAATTTCAGTAATTTAGAAAGGGAAGACCAGACCGAAAGGGAACTATGCGAAAGGGGATAGAAGCGAAACCGCAGACAAAGCTGGCGATGTGTAATTTCGTGCCTGGACCGAGGTTATTGATGAGTTCGATTCTTCGAATCGATCAGGAATAATATCGGAACGGTGCGGGATACATGGTACGGGATGAGACGAACGGGGGATCACGACGCCCACGGCAATCAACGGTACATTGCACTCGCTGGTAATGCCCTGCACTGCGTAAGTACACCTAACAATATACGTTAAATAACAGGTTTACGTATAAACAAGCAGAGTTCGGCAGTCGAGGGGCGTACGAGGGTCGAAAATTCACTCGGAGCGGATCGAACGAAGAAGAAACGTTTGATTGCTTGTCCAGTTATTCCCGCAATTTTCGCGCGCCAACCACGCAGTACGCTCGGAGAAATTTGCATTTGCCGCCGATGCACACACGATTCAATCGAAAAAAATATTATTGATAAAGGAGATTTCGAAAAATCAAGATGTCACGCGTAATCTCAATAAATCGCATCGCTTTACCATTTCAAAATTTGAACAAAGTCGATTGGGGTTGAAAATAGCATGCTATGGCCTAATTTTTTTTTTAATGACTCATTAAAAATTCTATTAACTTTGGAACATGAGTTAACAACTAAACAAATGTATTAGCTTTCAAAATTATATTTGAAAATTAAACCCCCAATTACCCCTCATAATTATCACGTCTATTTGAAAATTCCTGTTTCCCTGATTGGCACCGGCTCAATTAATAACTCGTTAAACAAGCATTCGATTATTTGTTTAAGATCCGGATTAATTAGAGGCCTCGGGCAAACAAATAATTACCGAACGTTAATGCGGTTAACGAACGAGTTTCAATGAATCGATGCAAATTAATGTAACCAGGGTGTATAACGTGGTTACGATCGTGTACGTACCATTAATTAGGAGTTTTCGGTCTTGTAATCACCGTGAATCATAACACGGTACACGCGTATTCGCTGCTATTACTGCTGTTTTATTTACAATTTGTCGGAAATTACGGTGATTTTTGGATTAAAACCCGTCGTTCCTAACGCTTGTAATTGTACTACAATAAATTATAGTTAAGACACAGTAAGCACACGCATTGCGATACATCTGTTATCGCTTAATATTACTTATTTCTGTTTACAGAATGATTTAGTCGACTTACGTTGATTTGAGACCCACGTCAACAGGGCGTTGGCTCTTACTTCAGCAATCTTTCTCCCCTTAAGCACTCTGAAAACGCAGTAAAATGTAGATTATTATCAATTATAGCAATATATTCAATTTAACAAAACGATCACACCGTTGCTGTAATAAAAGGAAATCACTTGCGCAACTTTGCGAATGGTTTATAAATTTCACGATTTAATAAAAAATCTGGGATTGATTATTGTTTTAAATAGTTTATTATTAATGTTTTATAGATTTTACAGAGCTTAGTGCCGCCAATTGGTAGTAAATAGTATTTCAAAGACAGTCAACTGAATGGAGTATAAGGTAATGCAGTTCGAGAATAAACTTTTGCTCAAGTCGATTCAAAACCTACCTGATCAGCCGCTGATAATTTAGAAATGTGGGAATTTTGTTATTTTGTTCATTGCATATAAGATTTTTTATTCGTTACAAAATTAAACACGAAAAATTAAAAAACCTACCATGAAAATTTATTAAAAATTTCAAGTTAAAATATTCTTAATCAAAATGTTGTGGTTTTTAATTTGTAATTTATATGAAAAATAAGAGTTTTTATTTTTTATTTTCTTTAAAAAAGGATTTATGTTGTAAGTGTTACATTTTATCAGTTTAGAAGAAATTGGAGGCACTAAACGTTTGAGAAATTTAAGTGTAAATCAGAGTAAAAATTTAAAAAGGAAAAAAAGTTTTTAATGAATATTTGGCCTGTTTATTACACGTTTTGTAAAACGATAAACATGTTTATTCGCTGATGCGCAATCATGATTAATCAGTTGAAATTAGTAAACAAGTGTTTTGCAGTACGAGTCCCCTGGAAATTGCTTTATGATTCTGCTAATGATTCGGAGAAGAGTAACACTTTTATACTCGACATTGACAGGTTTCGCAATGTCTTTAGGCTAATCGTAAATATTAATTTCAAAAATGGCCGTAATGGCTGTCGTATAAAGTGGAAGAAGACGGGGAGACATACAACTGGCTATGATAAAACTGAATTCGTTGGATTTTAATTACTCGCACGAGCAACTATGATAACACATATTCTTCAGCAGAACGACATAAATTAATTTAGAATTTAACAAAGTACCTGTAGTATTAAAGCGACACGTGTGAATGTCCTATTATCCACATAAGATACTCTGTAATTAGATTGCGTAATATTGTGTAACACACTGAAGTGCGTATTAGAAATAAAGAAATAATGTTTTGATTCTCAGAAAGTAAATGCTATATTTATTTTTCCTTAAAGATCTGCCATTTGTACCCCTAATTTAAAAAGAAAATATATAATTACATTAAAATTTGTTAAGACCTATCACCTACAAAAGGAATCACTTTATACCAGACAAATTTTGTTAATAAAATTTTTTCATATTTTTGGAAATACCGAAGATGATTAAGATAGCCAAATTAATTACCTACTCTTTATTATTAAACATTAATATTTCTCAGTACTTCCTTCTCTTCATTCTTGACATATTCCATCAATCACAATCTATATAGTTTAATCTTTTAGTAATTAAAACAATTTGAGTATCAGTATTTATTTCCAAAAAATTACCACCGAAGATTGATAATGTTTCCCCCTTGTAATTGTCTCAAATAATTTTCTAACATGTCAAAACATCAATTGAAAACAAAGTAAGTTCCATCGATACGTTTATCAATAACATTACACGAACACTGATAAAATCGTGTTCGCATGTTAAAACCGGAAAGATAATTATAATAGATGCACTATCTTAGGTAAAAGTACAGGGTGATTTAAAATGAAAGAAAACTTGGACATCGAGAAAAAAACAAAAGCAAGCTGTTTCAAAGTGCTTAACGAAAATTGAGAAAGAGATTGTGCAAAGAATCGTAAAAACGTTCATCGGTAGTCCCTTAAGATCACAAAGCTTAGTCACTGAAATTGTACCTTGTTGTCTTTGTCCTCCACTACGCTTGCGCTAAAACACCTTATACTTAGTGCGTCTCTGTATAAAAGCGGCCACTTGTTGAACGACTTGCATTCCACCGATTCTCCTCAACCGTGGTTATATCTGTTTTCCCGATCACCGAAAAATCATCCTTCGCGACATCAGTCAAGTGATCGCTACGAATTTCCTGCAAGTGGACTTTGCTCTCCACAACCCTTTCAAACGCGCCGACTGTTGCCAGTTCTCATCGTCGTGAGGTTTGAAGCATTTAAACAGGTCAGACTTTTTTAAATATATTATTTTATATAACCCTTTTAATTTTATGTTTGTCACTGTAAGTGTTAAGCTATCAAATTGTAAAGAATCGTCTAATTAATGTTTGAACGTAACGAGGGTCCTATTTTGAGCAAAGGTTTCGTTGTATTCTTAGTATTTAAGAAATTGTGAAAATTGTGATGAAAATATTTATAAGGTTCTTTTTTGAAGGTGTTAGAATCAGATACTTTGATTCACGAATCTATGAATAATTGTGTCAATTCATTGTAGAGATTTTGTACGAACGCGTTATATTATTAACAATTCACAGCGGGTGCTTGAATTCAAGTTATATTCAATTTATATTTATAATATTATTAATGTTATTTTTAATTATTTCATATACGCGGCGAATGTCCACGGCTCTTACGATTAATCCCTGGCGAACGCGTTAACCGCCGCAGTAGAAATACCCATGACTGGTCAGACATAGGATAAAATGAATTATCGAAGATGTTAGATATCAATTTTTAATACAACGCTTCAGTTAGCTATGCATCATACTTTATATAGTATTAGTTCATTTTGAATGATATTTAGAACTATCCTAAAGTTTCCATTTTTTAATTATTTAATCAAATTAAATTCACTGCTGATCATCACCGGTAATGAATATATTAATTAAACTTAAATTATTTTATGAATGAAACCCACTATATATATATTGAAAAGAAAAGTGTAACAATTCTATTGTGTCTTGAATTGAATGCATATCGAATCGGTAAAATATCACGATAATTTTGATTTCTATCAGGACAGTTTTGATTTTTGGACGAAATCGCGAATCGGCGTGAAAAAACAGAGGGACTCTGGTCGCGTTGTGCATAAGCAGTAGGCATCGCTGATAAATCCTTCGAATCACGCTCGAATACTGAAAGCTACGGGAAATTACAAAAGTCGGAAACGGAAACGGTGGAAGGACGAGCTTTTAATATCGTCGAGCGTCATTCTGGCTTAAGCTCGAGATCCTCGTGACTGTCGATGTTCGATTTTCCATTTTACGCCCGTATGGGCCTGCCGGATCTTTTATTTTCTTGTGTGTAATCAGCGGATGATAACGTCTTGATCGTTCCCTCTGCTCGATCCTTTTCATAAAGCCAAGACGTTAGTAGAGGATGCGTGGACGAACAATGAACGTCAAACATAATAAAATCAGTTTATGAACAGTTTCTTATATAATATATGCGAAAAAAGGAAACAAGAACAAAGACTCTCTTATAAGTACCTGTTCGTCTTCTAAAATCATATAAAATTAAAATGAATTTCTTCTTATATCCTGAAAATTTAGACACTTTTGGTGCACTAAAGATATTAGAAAGTTCTCTGGATTTGCTTTGCGAATTTAACTGAAATGCCAACTTGACCAGACTGTCCCATCGTCGTAGAAGACACAAACAACCCCTGACTTCCATGATACTTGCAAGTGAAATTCTATGTTCCTTGAAACAGGATTATGTAACATAGGGATGTTGTTTCTACTTTCAAATAATTCCAAATCAAGCTGCTTTTGTTAATCAATTAATCTAATTCAACAGTTTCAGAAATTATTTTTTGAGAGGATGCCTAAGACACGTTTTTAAAATAAATTTTATCAGATTGAATTTTCTATCATTCCAGAAAGTAATTGTCAAAGAATTCTAAGGGCATTTTGGACGATTAGAAAAATTGTAAGGAAGGTCAGATCGAGTAGTCGAATCCAGGAAAGTGTACGATTTAGTTCTAGGCCGCGAAGAGCCTTGTGACACTAGCCTAATAAGCTCTGGGCCTATGTGACAAGCGATCGATGATGAATCCGTACAAATCATTCGCGACTACCTATCGTAGCGTTAAACTTTGATGCTAGGTCAACACGCATAAAGCAACTAAGCGTATCTAGTTGGCACTTTGAAATCCGCTGCGTCGTTTCGCTATACTTCCGCGAAACGTTTCGCCAATTCCACGATTCCCTTCCCGAATCGCGATTCTCCGCACAGTGAAATCAATTAAGTCACCATATGCGCCTGATACGGTGCCATCGAAATTTTGAGATTTGGTTGTTGTGAGATTCAACGGTGAGCGAATTTATCTTTGTTCTAGTGCTCATTTTCGTCTGCTAACATTTTGACTGTCATATTTTGGCAGCGCGTAAATTTCAATAGAATACTATCCGTCACTAAATACTTGAAAGTATAATTAATAGAATCAGCTAAATTCATTAAAAATAAAATGCAATTTAGAGTGCAATAACGCACCTGAAATATGTAGCTGCATTTTTCAATTTTTCTGAATATCCTGCATACAAAAGTATTATAGCAAGATGTTACGGGGCTTAACACATATTATTATACGCTATTATACCATCAGGAATATTTATTCTTAAAGAGTTAGCCACAGTTTATCGTCACAATTAGTTACAACGTACTTCTTAATTGTGTTGACGTTTTAGAATAATGAAAGCGTGGATACACGTTATTCTACTCGCGCTTTGCGATAAGAATTCTGATAAGCCCCAGTGTTATAATCCTACATATCTGGGAGCTTATAATTAGTCTCGTAAATTACTTAAGAAAATTCGGTTCTTTCGTAACACGTAAAAAGAAATATGGGAAAACTAATCATAATAGGTAGTTTATTACAGGTATACATTACTTTTGTTACAGATAACATGAATCTAGAGGAGTACCGTCAACATGGTAAGTGAAAATAATTTATTTAAAAAATTAAACATTTTTCACCCATCAATTTACCACCTATAAATAGACAATTTCACTTATATAAATGAAAAATCCATTGATCTACTCCATAGAAAATAATCGAATTAGATTCTCGTTACCACTATTCTGATAATGTAATTGCTTGCAACGTGACGAACGTTTACGATTCCTGGAAACGTTTGTAAACCTTGTAATCTATTCACACATAAAAGAAGGAGCTTACAATACGTTTCTAGGCGTTAAAATGGCACCAATAAAGAGAGTCACGGTGCCAATAGAGAGGATCACCGAACGCCAGTAAGTCTACGGGGAATTTTATGGACTCGATACCATTTCCAATACGTTAGATTCCGAGTTCGGAGTCTAAATCTTTGTATCCTAGGCAAAAGGATCCGAAAGAAACATCCTTTTTCCTTATATCCAATTTCGTACGAAAAAATCATTCTTTCTATTTACCCTATGTGTTATATTGTAACATTAGGAAGAAATTAGAATTAAATTGCAGATTTACGAGAAACAATGTTTGACTCGTGGCTTTTAGAAAACGTTTAAATAACGCGACTCGAATTTCATTGTTGCGTAAAAACGATTTGGGAACGAAACAATTACTATTTGAAACAACGATTGCACTAGAGAAAGTATTTTCTTGAGCATTGTGTGAGATAATCGATTTAAGGTTTTCTATCAAAGTTAAACAATTGATTCTATCCAATGGAAGTCGTCATTGAAGTTTCGTCTTCTGATTGATTTCGACATGACGTTGGAAGGGTTTCCTTTAGAACACTTATCACAACACGTGACATGATTTCACATCGTCAGGAAAAGAAGTGGTGGACTACATCGCCGATTATCTGGAGAACATTAGATCTCGCCGCGTTTACCCGGCTGTTTCTCCGGGTTACCTGAGAAACATTCTACCCGGATCCGCTCCTGTGGATGGTGAACCTTGGGAAAACATATTTGCAGACATCGAAAAGTGCATCATGCCTGGAGTAACGCATTGGCAAAGTCCTCATATGCATGCCTATTTCCCAGCCCTGAATTCACCTGCTAGTTTATTAGCCGATATGCTGGCCGATGCTATCAATTGTCTTGGATTCACTTGGGTAAGAATATTATTTCTATTTTTTCATTTTCCTCCTTGTTCTTTTAATTTATCAGTGACATTTGTACAATTTTAGCTTTAATGTCAATATTAATTTTAAAGATAAAAATTTAATTTTCATTCTCTAATCATTCTCTATCAAATGAAAATCATATGGAAATTAACTTGACACCTATAGACGAGATAGTAATTCACCTGTTAAAGGATAATGATATGAAGATGTATGTAACATCTTTTATGTATTTAGAATATTTGAGATGAGTTTACAATGGTGAAACGAGGTGAAACTTCCTCGTGAATGCAGTTCGGAAGTTGTACTATTCAAGTTCGACGTTTTGTCTGATACCATTAATACGCGTTTCCGTTATCAATCCCTGTTGAAAAGGAAGGTCTTTGATCGCGAGTCAAAGAACTTGAATATACTTTTAGTTTGTAATTTCACGCGTCTTTTTTATATTTAAACAATGTACGCCATAAAATTAGTAATTTTCAAATTACATGACTTATTGCCCTAATTCTTCCTATCTTTTAAATAAGAAAAACATTTCGAATAAATGTGTTTGAAAAGGCTTCTAGCCCTGCGTGTACGGAACTGGAGACGATCGTAATGAATTGGCTCGGTAAAATGATCGGTCTACCAGAAGAATTTCTACATCGTCCAGGAGGATCCGGAGGTGGTGGCGTGATACAAACAACCGCATCAGAAGCTACCCTAGTTTGCTTACTGGCAGCAAGAACTCGAGCCATTAGAGACGTTCAACAAAATGAGCCAGACCGTTTACCAGCTGAGATTAATTCGCGTCTTGTCGGGTACTGTTCCGATCAAGTAAGTGTTTCTACCTTGAATATTTATTTCTCTCAAGCTACTATTTTCCCAAGAGTATATTTTCTAATAAGTACCTGTACCTCAGCTTTGATTAATTCTTTCAGAAATTAATTCTCAGAAAGCGCATCTCAGGATTGCTTCTTTATCTAACGATAAATCTAACAACGTTTAAAATATCTTTTTATTTTTTAATTAAATTTGAAAATTATACGTGTGTTATAGGCTCACTCCAGTGTGGAAAAAGCTGGACTGATTGGTTTGGTACGAATGAGATACATCGAAGCGGATGATGAACTTAGTATGAGAGGAGAGGCATTACTCGAAGCGATAACTCGAGATAGAGCTGAAGGTTTACTTCCATTTTTCGTAAGTACTATTAGTTATAAACCATTAATAAACAAAGAAAAATATCCTAAGAACATATTTAAACAATCCTAATACAGAACAAACAGATTATTTTATTTGCAAAATTCTGTTATCATAATACACAGTTTAATCTGTAATATTTACACTTCTCTTGATTTCTTGTTTGATTTCGAATCTAAGAAGATGCATACAGTCCTACATTACAAACAGAAAATATAAACTTGAAAGAAACGTAGCTTTTATTCTTGCTTTAGAATTAATTTATGGACCTATGTCATTTTTTTAACAATACATTTTTTTCATCCCTTCGACTTTTTCATCAATAATATTATACAATAGTCGATTAAATTAAGAAGCAATTCATGAGGAGGTACACGTACTCCGCGGTTCCAATTAACGTCATTAGGGTGGATAGTGGTACTGCAATATAAAAAGATCAACCTGCCAATTAACCTTGCCAGAGTTGCCAGTAGTTCGAGTAGAAAAGAGGGCGGACATGAGGTTGTAAGGCGGATTGTCTTTTCGCTAGTTGGTCCCTGAGGACGTCGACTATCAAGCCCCTATTTTTCAAGATAGCAAATACGGAGTACGGAACAGTAGGCTTCGTTATAACAATGCAATGATTCCATCGGATAATTGATCATTTATGGAAA